>NC_092815.1:133801364-134103031 GCF_023375885.2 Dermacentor andersoni
CAGTGCACATAAAATAGGATTATTATTATTATTATTATTATTATTATTATTATTATTATTATTATTATTATTATTATTATTATTATTATAGCAGATATACGTGCCTATTTGTAATATAACTGTTGATGTCCACCACAACACTGGAAAATGCTGACAGTTAATATAATATTTTGCCCTGTCATATTAGCGCACAATAACGCACGTGGCCTTACGCTGTCTCGCACCCGCTGCATTTTTTTAGACGTACTTGATTCAGGTGCACGTTAAAGATCCCCAGGTGGTCGAAATTTCCGGAGTCCTCCACTACGGCGTGCCTCATAATCAGAAAGTGGTTTTGGCACGTAAAACCCCATAATTTTTTTTTTTTGGGGGGGGGGGGGGGGGTGTAGTACACATTTATGCACAAATGTAATGATTTGCTTTCGTTTCATCTCGAAAATTTATACTGCCTTCGTGACCCCCGACGGTCTTTACGAAGTTAAGGTCCTTCCTTTCGGTTTGCGCTCAGCGCCTGCCACATTTCAGCGTCTAATGGACACCGTACTATCAGGTCTGAAGTGTCAAACATGCTTGGTTTATCTAGACGTCGTCATAGGGTTCTCAGCTACATTTGAGGATCACCTAAACCGGTTACTCACTGTTCTACAAGCCATACGCTCGGCTGTCCTGACGTTAAAGCCCGAAAAATGACATTTTGGTTTCAGTGAACTGTGCTTCCTCGGCCACGTCGTCAGTCACGAGGGTGTACGACCTGACCCAACCAAAATAGACGCTGTGGGCCAGTTACCGACGCTTAATTGCAAACTTTTCATGTATTGCTGCGCCGTTAACACACCTGACACGCGGCGATGTTCCTTTTCTGTGGCGGAAAAATTAGCAAGTAGCATTTAACGAACTACGCCAACGCCTGCAAACGCTTCCTGTTCTTGCGCACTTCGACCAGGATGCTCCCATAGCACTTCACACGGATGCGAGCAATGGTGGTCTGGGTGCCATACTGGTGCAGTGGCAAGACCGCTCCGAAAAAGTAATCGCATACGCTAGCCGAACTCTCTCTCGTACGAAGGAAAACTACTCGACTACCGAGAAGGAACGTCTCGCCGTGGTGTGGCCGGTTATCAAATTTCGCCTGTATTTGTACGGCCGTTCATTCATGATTCTCTTTGTTAGCTGACTAACCTGAAAGATCCATCTGGCCGTTTGGCGCGCTGGAGTCTCAGGCTTCAGGAGTTCGACATGACCATAATTTACAGATCAGGAAAAAAGGCACACCGAAGCCGACTGCCTCTCGCGGTCACCCGTCGAGTCAGCAGTTACCGATGACGTGGACGTGGACGTTGCTTTTTTGGGCGTCGTCGACGCCGTCACCATTTCACAGGAGCAGCGCCACGACTTAGAATTGCTCCCACTAATTAATTTGTTGGTAGGCCGAAGTAAAGACGTTCCGCGACTCGATGCCAGGGGAGTGCCGTCGTTTTGTCTCCGGAACGATGTTCTGTATAAGAAGAACTTGTCTGCCAGTGGCAGCACGTACCTGCTTGTCGTACCGGCAACACTTTGAAAAGAAATACTAAAAGCATGCCACCATGAAAGCACCGCAGGTCATCTATATCTAGGCTACACGAGAACATTGTCCCGACTCCGATGCAAGTACTAATAGCCAATGCTACCCGCTGCTGTAAAACATCACGTGCAAACAGGTGCGGTCTGCCAAAGACGCAAAGCACCTCCCGGTAAGCCTGCAGGTCTCTTACATCCGGTCGAGGTACTAGGCCAGTCATTCGCCCAAGTTCGAATGGATTTCCTGGGCCCATTTCCAACTTCGGCAGCTGGCAACAGATGTACCATTGCAACTCGCGCTCAATATGCAACGCATTCTTGGCTTAACCAAGCTAAGCCTGGCCATTTTTTTTTTTTTTTTATCGAACACATCGTCCTTAGGCACGGCGCCCCAAAAGTCGTCATCACAGACAGGAGAGCTGCCTTCACTGCCAAACTCCTTGACTCGGTTCTCAGACTCAGTGGTATAAGCCACCGGAAATCAACCGCATATCATCCCCAGACGAACGGACATACGTAGAACATAAGAACTGGTATCAGATTTTGCCTTACGTTACTTTCGCCTACAACACCGTTCGACAAGAAACTACTGGAATGATACCGTTCAGCTTGGTCCACGGTCGCGAAGCCACGACGACGCTGGATGTTACGCTGCCGCACGAGTTTGACGACATACTTACCGACGTTGACGAATTTACCCAGCGCGCCGAAGAAGCCAGACAGCTTGCCTGCGTACGTATCTGTACTCAGCAAGACCAAGATGCGAAACAATACGATCTTCGGCACAGGTCCGTTTTCTGCACTCACTAATCACTAATGATTAAAGTCACTAATGAGGCAGAGTCTCTTCCACTCCGCCTCTTGGCATCTCAGGCCTTGCTGACGCAGCCATTAAGGCTGGGCGAGTCACGCGCAGGCACGGCGCTTCTCCGGCGGCTAAGAGCAAGAACTCGCTCACATTTCCATGCGGCGCTGAACACCTTCCGATTTTTAGGATTGGAATGGCCTAAACGAAGTCGCCTTGACCCGCCATGGTCTTTTCCGGACGTTACCTGCAGCCTCAATGTACCCCACCTACCGATGAAACGCACCATTTCAACTGCCGAAGCCAAGTTCATTGTGCTGGACCACTTGAGCACTGTGTTTCAAAGCCATCTACAAGTGTACACAGACGGTTCGGTGTGCGCACAAACAGATAGCTGTGCAGCGGCATTCTGCATACCATTCCTTGATGTGTCATGGTCTGGCCGACTGAATCGCGTAGTTTCTTCTACAACAGTAGAAAGCGCCGCAATCACCGCGGCTTTGCGGAAACTACGGGCCTTTTCTGCACGAGATGTCGTGGTGCTGACGGATTCCAAGTCAGCATTACAGAGATTACATCGGGGCCTACCTCTAGAGAAATTTACAAGGCAGTCTCTGGCACTGATCGAAGACCTAACGAGCAAAGGATTTAACATAAGGTTTCAGTGGATTCCATCACACGTAGGAATTGACGGAAACGAGGAAGCTGACGCCCTTGCACGCCTAGCGCTGACATGTGTCCCAAAAGTGAAAGCTCCAAAAGCTTTTCGAAACCCTAAGGGTGCAATCCGCCTTCACTTTAGAGAGTTGCACAAGAATCCACACGAATCCTGTGTGACTCATGGATTTACACGCGAACAAGCGACGCTCTTATACCGAATCAGGACCGACTCCGCGTAAGTAGCTAAGAATGCTAATCGCATCAATACAATCAAACGCCACAGCACCACCACAGACAACAGCGTTTGCACCTTCGGACGCCACAAAGAAAGCTTCGATAAACGCGGCTTCCAAACCACAGCCAGCTCTGTCCCGCTAACACTTTATTGAATTGGGGTTCAGCATATCTGACTTCGAATGAAATTCGGTGCGATTGCATTGGCGTCTTTTTTCAGGTGTAAAACATAATTTTTTTTATTGTAAGCTTGAAGAGCGCGTGTTTTCACTTTTATCAGTCAAACATTTATTTTTATTTCTCGCGAGCGAGATCGACATTTCAGGGGCTACACAGCATACAGCAGCAACAGCACGACAGAGTGGGCGACGTAGGCTAAGAACACTAATCGCATTATAAATCTTCATTGTTCAGCGGTTCCTTTTCTTTTGAACTCATTTTCTTCGAGTTCGCGACAGCAGCAGTCTCACAGCGTGCGCATCATCAGGTTGTTGTTGGCCTCGAAATGTGACTCACACCACGAAAGGGATTGGCGCCACACAGAAATGAAATGAAGCGCATGCGCTGTCTACACTGCTTCACTTGTATAAGATCGGTTTCAGTGGCACAATAAACTTAGTTGAAAGTTTGCGCTTGGTGTGTCGTCCTCTCTTACGTCCTAGTCATTTTTTGTTGCGCAATATCATTTGAGTAATGGATTACCAACTTGCCCGGAATGCTGCTCCCATTGAATGGACAAACCCCTTCCGACAGCTTAGAGCGAACTCGACTCTTCGGGTGGTCCATGCCCTTTGGTGCTACCCTCTCTGGGCTTTAGCCACAGAAGCGTTTACGATGACATTTAAAATTTCTTGAGCCAGACAAGAACAGCATGCTAAAATTTTCCATTCAATGTAAAGTTTTCTAAGCGAACTCTAGCGAACTTTTCTAGTTTCTTTATTTTCCTTTCAACTAATTTTCCGTATTTACTTTTTCCTAATCTACCCTGGTTCGGGTGCACCCCGCCCGATTCACGACCGGTCTCCCATAGTGGGATAAGCAATTATACTATGGGACAAGCAAGCAAGCAAGTTGTCGGAGCGGTCCGCCACCGCGTTCGACGTTTGGTCGGCAGTCCGCATAGCAAAGGGCAACCGAAAATCGAACTGATCACGCAACTCTTTCTTCCACATGTTCCTGCGCTGTAGAGTCGTTAGAGTCACCGCGAAAAGAAAAGGGAAACCTAGGCACATAGTGCGATGTCCAGCGTGACGCGTGGGAGCGAGGCCACGACTCTCGTACACAAACTCTACGCCTGGCTTGGTATACAGTATACTAGGCTCCGGCTGGGCGCCCGCTGTTGCGACTCTAAAAGCTACTTTCATTCCGTTTCTTGTCTGTCGTCTTTCTTTTCGGGATGGTGAACTCCACGCTGCGATAACGAAGAAAACAAAAAAACAAAGAAAGGAAACCGAGACGACGAATTAGATGCGCCCTAATGACTTTTCTGAGCATGTATAATTCACCAATCCTTCCAGTTCCCCTGGCTGGCTAACGGTAAACTCCGTGCAACTGTGTAGCTTCATAAGTGTGCGAGTACTTGCAGTCGAAAGTGGACGGAACGAACCGGAGCTACCGCCGAAAGCCGTCTCGATTTAAATAATTGATATAAGTCGCAGGACGGCGGCCATCTGGAACCGTTACCCTCAACCTCTGCGCACGAAGTGTGTCGCGCACGAGCTTTACTTTTGCTAGGTGGAAGAGTAAAAAATAGGGAGGGTGATATTTTAAATGTGCAGAGAAAGATTTTGACTAGCCGGGAAATATAGCATATACATAGTTCTCGTGAGAGAGCCCGATCAACATAGAGGAGCAGGCTACGACAAGGCAGAAGAAACGCGGAAAAGTCAATAAATCTCCACTCTGCCAATACGGAGGCACAGTGCTTACGATAAAAAAATAAAGCGCCAGTTTCGCCGAAAAGTCGAAGCATTGATAGCGATAGCACGGTTGCGCTGAACTTCTCGGACGGTATTCTAACCATGTGCGATGCGTTGGCGCGACGCAGCACGAAAGGCAACTGCTGCTGCGCAGAAGGAACAGCGCCCTGGCAAATATACCAGGCGTCTCACAATGCTCACGCGATGAGAAGCGCTATACCGGAGCCAAACGTCGATGGTGCACGAGATACCGACGGGAAAACCGTGGGTGTTAGACAGCGCCTAGTTGAACTATTCGACAACGTTAGCTTGACCTTTACTGCCCGTTCCGCTCCCACCGTGCATACATACAGCAACTCAGCGGGACCGCTAGTGTGTTTATGCATGCGTGTGCACGAAGTTCGTGCCAGTAGCGAAAGGCAGGGGGCTGTTACAGTGACGTCTGTCCTAGCTCCGCCACCAAGCTATACGTAACCAAGCCGATACCGTACGTGCGTCCACTTCACTTCGTTCGTTTTTACAGCAAAACGCACTCCTCGTCTCTTGTGATCCTCTATGCCCTCCGCGGGCGAGATGCGCATGCGCATTGAGCGTCTGTGTAACTGCTAACGCAATAAAATAAAATTGACACTCCCTTCTTCGAAGTAAATTCACGTCATAACGATTGCAAGTTACGTATGACTAAAGGACACTTGCATCCATTGTTGCATTCACTCACAGCAGGCTTGACTGATTATTTTCGTAAGCCTTGGGATTCACCCGGGTAAATGAGCCACATTCCTCATATAGGAAGAGTAAGTACACCCACACCTACTTTGCGTGACGTCTTACGCAGAATATTCCCGATCAAGGTCCAGCCTATTTTTCAGCTTCACATTGGAGCTGACGCGTACCACGGAGAAACTGCACAAGAGAAAACCTAGTACGCGTCTGCCAACAACATGCTGATCGATAAAGGTGGTGACCTTGAAACCGCAACCGTGCCCGTGGGCATACAGCGTCATTCCCACAATTTCATTTTCTGTTCCTTTTTTGGAGCTTAGTTCTTTATAATGGGACCTATACAGGGAGCGTCCCTGCACCAATTGCAAGGTGGGACATGCGAGCACATCCCGTTTAGCCCGTGCGGCAGGGCGCTTAGCCTATCGGTAGCCCCCCCCACCTTCCCTCCCCCCCCCACCCGACCTCGTGTCCACCCCAATGCACCCTTTTTCCTCGCTCCTCCAAAACAAACAAACGAGGCAGAAAGGACAGTTCCGACAACCGCCGTTCACGTACGTGCGCGCGGGAAACCCGCGGTTATGCGCGAGCAAATAAGCACGCACGCCGGGTATTTGAAAAGGAAGGGGTTGCACGACGATAGGGTTACGCACGCACTTCCGGGCTGCGGCCCATTGGCTTTGGATTAGGGACACGACGACACCAGCCGGAATGTTTGAGCTTCATTTCCCTCGCTCTAGTTGGGTAGTTTTACGTGGAATAGCGTAACGTGAGCGGCCGGTTTTTGTGTGTACTGATGAAAGGGTGCGCTTTCGCCGTGGAAGACTGAAAGACTAGAGGTGAAGGCGACGGATATACTGGCAGGCAGATCGCACGCTTCTTTTGTTCCGACGCGTCGAACGTCGCTCTCTTTTTATCTTCCTCCGTATTGGCGGGACCCCGCGATTTTCCTGTCAATTCAGAGACTTCGGTAGTGTGGCTAGAAACACCGGTTAAAACCCTGTTGTTAGGACGGTGAGCATATAAAGTTTCTGGTCAAGATGCTGAGTAGGCACTGCGCTTCCCCCACATCGCACACAATCGCCACAAAGTGTATGCAGGTTTAATGCGCTGAATGCGGGACCCTGACCTACGACTGAGATCAGCGACGTTTCTCAGCTCAATGCGAGCTTGGCAGCTGGACCCACAGGACCGGCGGCAGGGTTCTTCTCTTAGAAACGGGAGGGGGGTGCAGGGCATGATTTTCCATTTTTGTTAGAAGCGCAGGAGGTTACTTCATCACCTGGTACTTCATACAGTAGTAAGACGTGCGCATTGAAGATGCTGCTCGCTGAACGGCACAGTGAAGCAGCACACCACACGACCAAGCGAGCTGAAGCGAGTGCCAGAACGTCACGATGTTCTGCTCCTCTCACGTGACCATCCTCTGCGTCATGACGTTTTTCTCCTGGGAAACGAAATTTAGATCGTTTGCCAGTATGCTACAGCAAAAATGCCAATGCGACTGTAATCGATAAAAAAAAAAAGGAAATGAAGAAGAAAAGGGAGACGTTTCATGTCAGTTTTCACTGTTTTCGAAAAAAAAAAGAAACTGTGTCACACACAAAGTTTATATTTTTAGGAAATGTGGGGATTGTGAGGGTTGATATGCGTGGCATATCTTGAAGTGTGTGTGTGTCCGCTAGGTACTAAATAAAACTTACTATACCCTCGTTTTCGGCCCGTTTGCTTATAAAACTTCCCCGCTTTTCCGGGGGACCAAAAAAAAAAAAAGCTACGAACATTTCTGAATTAAAGGAAATGAGGCTCAATTTACAGGTAACGTGAACCGAAAGTTTAACATGTGCAGACTAATTATGTGCTTTGAAAATAATTAAATATTTGTCTTCCCCCAATTTTTATGCGTTATACGCGGCATGTAGTTGCATTTTACCAATCTCCACGGTGAACTATGTGAGGCACGTTGATTGTTTCGTTGAAGTAGAAAGCATGTCTAACTAACGATAAATGTTTTCTCTGTGTAGGACAATTCCAGAGCTAGCAGAAAGTTACTTATCCAAGGGTTCCAGAGCGTCGTATACTGCCGTTATCCGTAATGTTTCCGCAACTTCCGATACAGTGATAAAAAGGGGAGTGTTAAGTATAACACATGGCGAAACATTTACGTTCCTGTCCTAAATAGAAGCGTTGCAAATAATTACTGAACCCTCGTTTCTTTTTTCGTATTCCATGTGTATATGAGGTTCCTACATACCTTGTCAAAGCGGTTTCCTCGGTTACCTGAGAATATTTGGCGAAAATAACGGCCACGTTATGGGTAACGTGTAGGCTAAGTTTCGAAGCGCTTAGTTTCAAGTGTGCAATTGGAGGACGCTATTGTCAACCTGTGTGCGAAGTTAAATGCATGTGGATCATCTACAGCCTTAGAAAAGGAATCCCTTAGCAAGGGCTCAGATGCATAGTATGACCATTTTGCGCTGTGTGTTCCAGTGTGCCGAGGGAACACTGGGCAGCAGAAATTTTATATTTAATAGAAATCTGAAGCATCGAAAGTGCTTTGAAGGTTTGAAGTGCTTTGAAGAAATTTGAAGGTTAATTAAGAGCGTTACGAATAATTATTGAACCCTCATATTTTTGGTATTTTCATGCTTTTTACGCAGTTCGCCTTATGTGCTCGGTGAATTAAACGAGGCACCTTACTTACGTTTGGTGAAAAGAACGGTCAGGTAATGTTTGATGCGTAGGCAAAGTTGAAAATGAGTGGGTTAATTACAGCCCTTGCAATAAATTACGTATGCAAGCGCTCCAGAGAGAATTACGAGTGTGTTTTACGAGTGGTGTAGAATTTAGTGACCTTCGACCTGGCATAGCTACAAATGCCACCGAGCTGAAGTTTATCAGAAATGCGGGGAACGCTATGGCTGATCCGCGTATGAAGTTAAATGCGTGTGCATAAGATCTTTCAGAAAAAACAATGATTAAGCAGGTGTTTGCAAGTGTCATACCGCCGTTATCATGCAGTTCTGCTTCGCAATGACCCGAGATAACCCTACGTTACACCTACTTTAATTATATATATACTCCGCTTTATTCCAGTCAAGCTCGTGCTGTCACCACGAAGATCGAACTGTGCAGCTGATGATGTATACAGATGAGGCAGATATACAATGGGTGATGATATGTAGAGATGAAGATGATATGAAGATTGAAGTCAGGCAGGTGTTGCACTCGCAATATATCGAATTTGGCAGCCTTGATGTCATTGGGTAGCATACGAGGGTTTATTAGCCACGTGCCTGCGCTGCCAAGTTCACGTGTTAAGTGATGCCATCGGGCAAAAAAAAAAAAAGAAAGAAAAAGAAAGTTTCACATTCGCCTACCATGGCTTTGAGTAGCGCTAGATAACACTCCCAGGGCTAGACCTAGTAAACATAAATACCCAAGTTAGTAGACGGATTGATAGCGGTCGTCGTAGCACAATTGGCAGTGCAATTGTGCACGCGTAATGCGGAGGTTGTGGGTTCGGCTCCCACAGGCGGCACTTTATATTTTCGTCCACTTTCATTTCCCCTTTCTTCGTTATTTTCTACATTCCAATTTCAACCACAATAAACTTCCTCGATGCTTCCCTTGGCTTCACGGTCTGTTGGCTTTCTATAGCCATGATTATAAATATATATATAATTACGGTGCAGTTTATGGGCAATATGGAGGTGAAGTTCGAAGTGTGTGGATTAATTACGGCCTTAGCAGTAAATTACATATGCAAGCGATACGGAGCGTTGCAAGTGTGTTTTATGAACACACAATTTGTGCCACTGCCCTGGCATAACTATAAACGCTACAGAGATCAAATTTAGTAAAAGAGTGGTAGTGGTGGTGGGGAATTATGGTCAATGTTATGGTTATGGTTACGTTATGCAAGCAAGATTTCAAACGAAGGAAAGATATAAAGCAAGATGATGCAAGGCACTGAGATGCATTCCACCTAGTGGCAGACATGAAATACAGGTAGCTGACGATGATCAATAAATACAATTCATCACGTTCTGCTTGAACAACCTTGTTCGAATTATTTTTAAGTGACGGTGCAAAAAGAAAATGGTTACCTCAAACTGTGGCTTCGCGTGTATCATATCCTTAAAATAGTGGTGCGTTTTCCAGCTAGAGCGCAAGTCTCAAACTTAAGCCAGTGGCACGAGATAGGAAAAACTGAGAGGAGGGAACAAAAGATAGACCATTGATGCCAACTGTGATCAACGGTAAGAAAGCTTATGTAAAAAGGAAAGGGGGGAAAAATATGCAAGCACTCCTGACAAGTCGCCATGTCGAGCTCACAATTCCTCAGAAAATCTGCAAGGTATTTTGACGAGCAAGCACGTTTTGATCACAGACCAAGAATAAATATTCCAGAAACTAAAAATTAAATTCTGAGGCTTCAGGTGTCAAAACCACGGTACGATTATGAGGCACCCTGCAGTGGCGGGCTCCGGATTAATTTGGTACACTTTGGGGTTTTTTGACATGCACGTGTACCTACAAGTACACGAGCGTTGTTGCATTTCGCCCCCGCCTAATTGCAGCTGCAGCAGCCGGGATCAAACCCACGTCTCCTCGAGCTCAGCCAGCAACGGCATAGCCACTGGGTCACCACAGTGGGCGTATTCCAGAAATTGGCCAGTGGTCTATACACCCTTAATGCAGTCACAGGCTGGTCTCACTTGTGATTAAATTGTACACACAGAACCAATAATCAATCATCTTTGCCACATCGCGCTGCTTACAGTTCAGGCTGCCACAGAGTATAGGTGATTTTGGCTGCCCACACGGCCTAATGCCCCAATATACACTCGTATACAGGGACATTAACACGGCCAAGATGAAACTATTGAAGGACTCCGATGAAACGTTAAAAGGGCCAGTATTGACACAAGGGGCAAATCCATCTCCCCGTTGCAAAGGGAGTGCACCACGTGACGACGACATTACACTCTCGTTAGACGGCATGGCTTCGTGGGTGCGCGTGTGTGTGTGTGGGTGGGGACGTTCGTTCAAGAGCGCTTTCCCAAACAGCTACACATCCTCCGTCCCCTTCCACCTACCCTCTGCTATGTAACGACAAGTGCCTAGCCTTCGCACTTTCATCTGCTCAGCGGTGGCACGAGACCACAGAACATCTACAACCAACTTGCAGGATCTTATACGGGTGTCACACGGCACATTTTTTATCGCAATCAAGGCCGATCCGGATCGAATTTCTTGGTCGCGATTGGTTCCTTTCCACAAGCTGCACGAGGGAGCCAATCACGGTCCAGAATTTTGATCCGGATCAGGCATGATCGCGATAGAAAGTAGCCGTGTGACACCGGTATTAATCGCATTGACGCTCCTGGGGGGGGCTGAGAGATGATCATCTCCGAGAGGAGCCCCCACGTGAACACCTCAAGCCTCTGCAACTGTGTGGCTTCTCTCAATGCTGGATGGTACCCGGAATCAAAGCTGTGGTTTGTGTGGCTGGAGTCGGTGATCGCAGTGAGCTCTAGTAACTTACTACACTGACGCCATACGGTGCACAAATACCCTTTCAGGGGAGGGGTACATAAAATATCAAGGCTTGTGAAGCTAAAAGGTTGAAATGTGCGGAAATTCGAGAGACCCGTGTGGATGTTCTTGATGTGCTAAGTGGATTTGGGAGGCAATTTTGCACTGGACTAGCGGTACTGAAAAATTGCACTTTGTTTCATGCAATGTCATAGAACAAGTCTGTCGCAGTCAGTAACTGCTCCTAAAGAGATTTGCAAAATGAATTAGTAAAATTATTGGTACATGAGTTTAGCATTAATGAACAGCAGCATTACGCCGAGACTAAGCCACTTGCCGAGAATTAATATATTTTTATTCAGAGTACACAATTGTAGTTACAATGGTTCACAAATAATGACTCAAAGATGAGACGCAGCATCATTTCAGTGAGCATGTCTTGCGTATACTTTCTTTTCTTGCAAAACGCACTTACAAAATGCTAGAAAAATGCAAAAATACTTGCAAATATCTTGGTACAATCCTGAAAAATCCTTTGTAGAATGCACTATATAAACAAGCATGTCACAAGCCTCAAAAAGGATGCTTAAAGCAATCTTCCTCTAGCTAAGGTAAAATGCAGCGCAGTACTTGCAATAACAGCAAGCACAAGAGCCATTTGCTAAATTTGAACTATCAAAATGCATACACACCTAGACCCCCTAAGTCACTGCAACTTGATGTATAAGTGTCACAGAGGGGTCCAATTTTCTGATAAATTACAGTGTCATATATATACAGAGGCAACCAATTTTTGTTACATGAATATATCCTTGACTAGCCTGTAGAAGGGAACGTGCTTGGCAGAGACACATGAGAAATTAGTGCTTACAACAGCACTACAACAAGTCGGGTAGACTGCAATGTGGTCAGCGAGTGAGCACATGCGACAAGCCCATTTGTGCCAGTTTCCCAAAAATGCAGTGCCCGCAACAGACTGCAAGAAATTCAGACTCCACAAGGAATCACATGGTGCACACTCTGCTTGTTACTACTGAAGAACGAACAGCACCAAGGTGTTACAAAACCAGACAAGGCAGGGCCTGGAACGTATTGCTAAGTAAGGACTTTCACTCACAAGTGCTCATCAGCTCTCTTAAGTTGCGCCACCAGACAGTGGAAAGCAGACCCCAACACATTCATACAAGCGGCCCCCACCGCAAGTCAGATGGCGATGTAAAACATTAACATGCGATTCTGCTTCATGCACATCTGAGTCTTGGCTCAGTTCTGCCATAATCCTTTTGTCACTTACATGCACAGTCGTGTACAATATAAGTGCCAACATGGTGCGTGTGTTCTAAAGGGCCCCAAGACTGCACAGCGGCATTGATAAACTAAAAATTGGTGTAATAAATCCTAGTAACTGTAAAGGTGTTTAGTTCTGCAATTATTCATGTCAGCACTGCCTTGTGGCCCTTTTGAACACACACGGGCACCGTGTTGCAGCCTATATTGCACGTGACTGTACTTTCAAGTTTAGGGAAGGCACTGTGCTGCTCACAAGTCTGCCGAAAATTTCTTTCCATGTTTACCTCACTGGCTCACTGCAGTGTGCAGTACTTATGAAGCTAATGCCAATATTATAATAACCCCGACTGACTGCTAAACGTGATGTGCCTCTTTAATATCCACATGCAGAAAATACTAAGTCGTACACTTGTTCACTGACTTGCTTGTACTTCAATTCATGGCATTAGATCCAGCAAAAGGACTGTGGAGGGTCAGTAAGGCTATACTTCAAAAGGCCCACTGAACTACAAAAGACACCCCCTTGCCAAAGAGGACAGGCTACCCCGGCAGAGTAACTGGCCACTACCTACAACATGACCTCACACTTAATGTCTGACCTGAGTGCCTGCACAGCACGAGCCCCAGATCAAGGTGGCAGTCGGACCTGCTACGTAGCAGAGGGATCCAAGAATCTTTGCACCTGGACAAGTTGCCATTGCAAACTGAACTTGGCAACATGTCATGCAACCCTAGAGAGTGAAACAAACCTATCAAGACTGAAGCATTTCTAGGCATTGCTTGGGATGTCATAGGGCTAAGTGAGGTTAGGAGGAGTGGTAAGGCATACACTGTACTAGGTAATGGTCGTGTTCTGCTACAGAGGCCTTACTGACTGGAGAGAGTACGGTGTAGGATCCCCAATTCATAACCAGGAAGCTCAGAAGAGCACAAGGAGTGATGAACAACAACGGCACAACAATTGACATAACACTAAGAGACAGCAATATAACAGTACGAGTTACAGAGCAAATTCTGTTACTATGTTCTAATTGAGATTAAAAATAAAAACTAGCCAGGACATGTACTGTGTAGAGCAGATAGCTATACAAGGATAACAGAATGAGTGGCAAAGGAGAGAAAATACAGTTGACAAAGGATTAGATGAAGTGAAAAGACTAGCAAATTTAGAGGGTTGGGTTTGGCTGGCTCAGAAAAAAAAAAATAATTGGAGAACCCTGTGAGAAAGCTTTATCCTGCAATAAACATAAATCATCTGACAGTGATTTTTATGTGTTGTAAAAACACCAAAGAGAAACATAGGCTGATCTGTATTAGCAAGCTACCCTTCTAGAATACAAAGAAGCAACTTTTATCACGAGAGGAGGCTTGGTAAGCCAGAAAAGCAAAAGACTGGTGACGACATTGCCTTGAAGTTTTTGCACCAGCCCACCGTAACTACGGATTATGAGGTAGGAAGCTCAAGCCCAGTTAATTGTTTAGCAGTAAAAAATGGACTACGTTGTATTTGACAGGAGCCAAGAATTGAACTTTGCAAGTTTAGACAAATTTTACTGCACGACACCGTTTATTTTTACTTATTTATTTATTTGTGATGCAAGAATCAGACCACAAAGGCTTAATATGAAAAAATACTTTTAAATTTATGACATGACACTAATGTACTACTGCTGACGTTTCAGTGTAAAATAAGGAAGAATGGAAGTTAGATGCTAATTTTTCTTCCAGTAAGCAATCTCCTACCGTGAAGGAAATGAATAAAAATGGAGTTGTGAAAGAACACCATCTGTTTAGGCACACTTGGTTTTTCTCTTTAATGTCCAGCCAAATCTCCTAAACGCTAACTGAAGTGGCCACTATGGAAGAGCATTAAAGGCTAGTGCTCCTTCAGGCTAGCACAGCCAAATTACGCTTGCAGTGTTTCCCTGCCGTTAGAATGACATACATGACAAAGCAAAAGCAGCTCTGTACTGAACAATCAAGCACCAGTGCTGCAACACAAAAAAAATCTGTCTATCCCCCAACTGTAATGCCTGCATAAACCCTGTGGGTACCACATAAATAAATCGTAATAAATAACTATCTCCAGCCTTCATAGCATTGCCTGTTACATGTGAAACAGAGTATAGATATCCAAAAAAACAGGCGGAATAGAGTTCTGCAACAACCTCTTATACTTTCATCCAAAACAATGGAACAAGAGAAATCCTTGTGTGATGTGTTAATGAACATTAACACAAAGCATGAAAGTAGACCTAAGGCATTAAGTGCAAACAGCACAGAGAGGCTAGTGCACAATTAGTATAAATGTCCCTTAAATAGCCACAAAAGAAAAACTATAAGAAATAAACTATACAGAATGTAGAAAAGTGAAACTCTAACCAGGTACTTCTGTTTAATCTGACAAAACCACATAAGGCACCTTCTAGTAGAGAAGGTGAGAAGGGGACCTGAAGTGATGAGATCTGAAATGAGATCTAGTAGCCTGCTAGCAAAAAAAGGCAATCGCTTCCAACTTGAAGCGAGTTATTGGCCATAGTGAGCCATAAGTCCTCCAGGATATATATGTTAAATACCAAGTTATGCACATTAAAGATAAACTTTATGCAGTATACACACTAACTTTAAACACAGGCTCAAGAAAATGTTCGGAACATTTAAGCCTCAAATCTGTTCCAAAGCATGGCCACAAGATGGCGAAGCCAAACACTATCACTAGATAGTTCTATCACTAGATACGTAACTAAACTAGCAACAGATTTTGCTTTAGGTTTGTGTCAAACTAGCAGCTTCACCTTCCCTGGTAAAAGACCAACCATCCAATCAACATCTCAAGGCATGAAGTCAAGTATTCACAGACAATATAAGACAGGCTATCAAACTCTTTAGTTCACCGTGAACCAAAGCTGATGCACTTTATGGGCAAAGGAAGACAGGTTGTAATTGCAATAACTGTTAACTTGAGTGGTTGCATTCTAATCATGCCTATGGACACACACACAAGAAGAGCTATGCATATATGGTATTCCCATTTTAGCATTAACTACATTCATTTATAACACACAGTAACTGAAAGACTGAGTGAAATGTCAGCAGCTTGCTCTTCTGTGAGCAGAATGTTTTTGGCTTAAATTTGCTTACTCTTGGCACCAAGAACTTGATTTATCACAAGCACAGACCACCGTAGACCAATTGTATGAAAAAGAAAGAGGGGGGGGGGGGGGGGCTATAGCAGATGCATCCCCAGAAAACATACTGCAGATTGTACAATAACAACAAGCAAAACTTGTAATGTCCCAAAGCCCACTGTGTCGACATTTAGTCATGCTTTTAAAAGACATACACAAGTGCACTACACTCAGTAGCAACATCAACGAATATCAAATGCAAAGCCATCAAAAGCTAATCGTATTGAAATTTCGGACTGCATAAAAAGCCTAGTTTCAAATAGTGTAGGTATAAAGCAGCCTCTGAGCAAAAGTTTACGTTTGCAATATCAGTACATGTATCACGAAAACCTCGCAAACACAAACATTTTTTAAGTGCAATGTCAACTATATTGTGAGCATAAGCCCTCCTGTGCAAGTGCACGATAGCGTCGAGCAGAATTGTTCACTTATTGCTCGCAATATCTTATAGGTACGCTTTAAAATGTGTGACGATTTTCATTTAGTTATCACAATGAGCAGAGGAGGGTGCATGAAATTGCTTTCTTACACCTGCTTTTTCATTATTGTTAGGTTCATATCTTTGTGAAAGTTTAAAAAAAAGTCCTAAAGGGGCCGCACAACAATCTTTTTTTTTAATATAATAAACAGAACTTGCTAGATGCTAGGCAATGCCTGTCATTCCTGAACATCTGAGCTAAGATTATTCCTGTACTCGTAGACAGAAGCCTACAGTTTTATTCAAAAGACTGCCTGTTATTTTCTCAACTCCCAGCTAACCATTTTCTTTTGCATTTTCCAAGCACATTAACACGATGGTAGTCAGCTGGAATTTTAGGGATTTTATTCCTATGCCTTATCAGAACCAAACAAAGAAATCACATCACTGATGAGGTGGTAGCATCATCTAGCGGCAGAGAATGATACCACAGCACCGATACTATATACAGGGAAATCCCAATAATTTGAAATGTCTTAATTTCAATTCACAGACAATTCTAACAGTTCTGTTGATCCTGGCAGAGTCCTATGTATTTGAATAGCGAAACGAAAACTGAAAGAACGAAAACTCAAAATATGGTACAACAGTTATTTAGAACATTTCTTGCTCCCATGGACTGCTTTTCGTAGAAATCCAAGCTAAAGGCGAAGGTTGGATGCATCGCTAGCTAGTTAATGTTACATGCCGTGAAAATGAAGAGGGAAGACGCGCAGGAAGCCTAGACCGAAATGGAGTAAGCCGAGTGGTGCGCACTCTCCTTATCTGGCTTAAAAGGAACACCTAGTGTGCACTTGATCACATTACATTACTGGGCGTGCTACTTTAACAACAATCTGCCGATATTTAGTCGCTTGACCTAAATTAATAAGACTAAGATGCATGAAATTGAATTCTTAGCTTTTTGATGAAATTATGCTCAAGAGGGTATACACAGCAAGTAGGTATGCACTCTTCTCAAAATTTCGTGCCCGTGTTGATTTCAAAAATAAACGTTCAATTGTTGGCACTCGTGTCGTGTGCTCTCCTTTCTATCCTTGTCTTAATTTAGTGCCAGAATTTTAACATAAAGTTACGCCTGGTTCAGCGCAGAATTTCTCATGAAGTCATTAGTCAACACTGTGGTGGATTGTTCTGAGCTAAAATTTTGCCTTCTTCGAAATGCAAAAATGAACTTGTAAAGTGTGGCGGGCGGAAGAGTGTTACATTCACTTTTGGCAAGGAAACAATATTATATTAAGCTCAAACCTTGCCAGGTTGACACAAAATGTCTTAATCCACAGGTGGATACTGCAGCATAAAAGAACTATAGAGCATCATTGTGTGAGAAAAACATTCAAGTCATTCTGGGGTACTCTTTTACACTTGAACTTAAAGTAATAACCACAAGAACAAAATCTCAGAAAAGCACAGGCATTCGCATGCAAAACAAAATAGAATTACAGTGCATGCAAAGCCCTTGTTAAAGGCAAACTATAAAGGAGACAAACGTTTGTAAAATGAGGTATACTGTACTTGGTTATCTTAGTTTATAAATTCAACACACACTTCGTTGCTGCAATTGGGGCAATATGCAAGTGGGCAGGTGCTAGTTGTTCAGGAACTAGTTTTCTCACTTGTTTTACATTTTGCCGAAGTATTTTAAAAAATCCTGGAGAGTGCCATTGATTTCCCTTGTAGGGTTCTCAATGTGATCTTTATAACATGTATACGGTCAGGTGTACAAATCTGTCATACTTTGTTGCAAAACTATTCTAATAATACTGCTGTAAGAGCGCATTCTGCAATCAGCCTGGACACAGAAATCACTCACAGGAAAGAGGGGCACACATATTCTGTCGTGACATGAACAAGTTGATGCCTGCCACTTTACATTCATCATCACAGACAGTGTCAATAATAATTATTAACTAAAGCTGAACATGGGCTTAACAACACAACTTCCTAGATTAGGTGCGGCGTCAATTGCCGTCCTCGATGTCGTGAGACTCCAAGAGGCTTGCATGCTTCTCTCGCATCTCCTCGGTAACCTTGAACATGGGCCCATGGCCGGGTATTATGTAATCAGCCACGTCTAGGATCATCTGGCGGCTCCTGCACTGCTGTTTCGGGTCCTCGCTGCCACCTACCTCCTTCCACAGCTTGGGGTTGTCGATGTCTTCCTCCTTCTCAAACAGGTCGCCTGCAATTGAATAGGTGCCAAGGAAAACTCTTCGGAAACACTCAAAGTTATCATGCCACTTTCATGGCTGTAAGGCTTTCGTACTAGGACCACTTTACAAACTGCTTTGTCTATTATGTGCTTTGTACCATTACGTCCTGTGGCCTTCACGGTCACCCTCTTGGTTAACATCAGAGCCAATTTCTGGCTTTATGCTTCCGCCTTGTCTACTGCAGAGTGTATGTGCCTGAGCTGGTGCACTTTAGATTTGGTATTGTTGCATGTTGTTTTGAATTGTGGCCACTGCGAAAATTGGTTTCTATCTCAGTAGTGGTCCAGCCAGTTTAGTATTTGGAGCAATTTTTGGAGCAGGAAAAATGTTGTCATGGAGCAGTTTAGGAGCAGCCACACCAGCATTTTGGAGCAATTTCGGGGCAGAAAAACTTGTCTTTTTATGAACATTTGGAGCAGAACAGCAGTCATCTGTACTCATTTGGTGAAGCATGTTATTAGGACACGAACTGATGGCAAATGTCTCACGTGCATTCCAAATGACAGATGTGCTTTGATGTGCTTTACCGCACTAGACAAAATATGTATTACACCCAATAAGAATGCTAGAAGCTCGACAAGACACTATGCGTCTATGAATGGTGCCAAGATGAAATGCCTCCATAGGGTGTGTCGCAAAGATGGTGATGGTGGTCGAGAACAACATTCGTATTCATTGTGAGGCAGTTTGTCGACTTCCCGTGTGTCATGTGGCCTTTGCAAATAGACACGAGTCGATTTGGCGTAAAACGCTTTCGAAGCACTACCTTTTACTGCCCCCAAGGGCTCAAATCGTCACAGGTACATCCGAAACGCATGCCAGCACAATTATTAGGCATATCGGTGCTTATACTATGACACGAGACAGCGGGTGCACGCGTCTATAATTAAGGAATACGAATTGTGTACCGTGACAATTGCACTTTCCCACTCTTGGTACGCTTCATCGCAATACTTCGTATTTGCTTCGCCGCGTAGCATTGCTGTATTGAGGCGAAGCTAGCTTTCGAGAACCGCCATCATGCAACGGGTCGTGCTTTACGAACTTCGAAGCCATTGGCGAGGATTACAAAGGCGGAGTCGGAACCTTTGCTAACAGTGACGAATTGTTTTAATGAAGACCACGACACTGAACAGCAAGAAACGTGTTAGCGAACGTTGATGTAGCTAGGCTTAGTGTTCCCGCTGTGGTGGCTACAGCTACACACGGATCTGTGTGCGAGAGTGCCTGTTCGCGGCGAGGTCATAAAAATGCCGGCTGTGGTGGCTTTGATCAATGCCGTTTTGGTCCTGTGGTCATGGCAAAAAGTCCGGAAAATCGGACGGCAAAGGGTTTACGCGTCTGAAATTTCAGATGTTCTTATACGTTGATTCTATGGGGTACGTGGCGGTGCAGCACAGGCTTCCGAATTATTGCGCATGCACAAAAATTCAGTCGCCTGTAATTGAGAAGCATAACAACTTATGGCATGGAAATTTTAGTCAAAGTAATTTGTGTTTTCACCGAGAAAAAAAATTTTTTTAGTCCCTCCATTGCAATATATTGGTTTGCACTTTGACTTCACCTCATAGCATGTTGGCAAGAAAAACAAACCAATTGAATTTGATGCATAAAAAAATGGGTAATGTATCCGCAGCACGTGATTTTTGGTTCTTCTTTTTTCGTACTGTATTCTTTGTATATTATATGCAGGGTGTTTCCGCAAACAGACAAAAGTTTTTTAAAAATTGCTTGTGGCAGGTAACACAATTCTGGTCCATGAGCTGGTCCACTCGAACAAGCGGACATTACTTGCACAAAAAATTGAAGTGCAGTCGGCTAATCAAGAAAAAAATCATTAATTATGTTTTTAACTAATTACCTTATGGCACGTACTGCAATTTACAAATTCTAGTAGGTGAGACTGCAAGGCACATCCACCTGAAAGGAATGCATTTCAGTTTTTTGTGCATGTCCGCCTCTACGAGTATCCAGCTCATGGACTGGAGTTGTGCGATCGGCCATAGGCAATTTATAAAAAAATTTGATGCCCTCAATAACAAACCGCTGTACTTGTTGGTTTCTTCACGCTTCACATCTCAAACGTACTGGGCTGCGTGTCCCAACAAAAACTTTGCTAACTACTGCCTACCTGGCTCCAAATAGCTGAAGCGACAGGAGACATATCACGGAACTAGGGATATGCTCAATAAAGGTGCCTATTAACAGTATTCACAAAATGTATGTCTTTTTTCACTGGTTTCCCGGTGACTGAACGTGTGTCGTGCAAGTGGTGCTCCTAGTTCACGCTCCTGAATGCGATTTGTGGCCCGCTCTATCACTTCACACATAGGCGGCCGCATATGTATACTTTCACATGCACAGAAGTGTGCAATGTCGATCTACCTTGAGTAAGCATACCTTCACGATTTAGGTTCCTACGAACTTATGGTGACCACGGTTTTTATTCCTCTCCACACACACCAGCATCTCTGCCACCGTCGTTTGTATATCCCGACAATATGCTACGAGCTGCAGTTGAAGTGCGAACCAAACTAGTACCGCAATTATGGGGCTCAAATCCAATTTTCTTTTTCCTCAATGAAAATGCAAATTACTTCGATTAAAATTTCCATGGCAAAAGTTGTCCTCAATTGTATCCACTTTTCTGCATATTTTTGCATAGGCCACCCTAGTGTCTTACCAACATCTAAGCATAGGCCAAAATAGCGTTTCTGACAAATTTAGGCTTTCACTTTAGAGCTTGTGCACAGCACAGAGGCAAAAATAAAATTTCAAGAGATAGTACGTTTTAGGAACAGTTCTATGAAAATAATTCCAGATTTTTTTCTGTGACCATTTCTTGTTGAAAAATTCCTCAAAAGGCTATAATTCGTGCATTTTTACCTCCTTGCTCAGGGTTAAATAACCCAAAAGTAGTTTGTGAAACTGTTTTCCAATGAAAAAAATGTTCAGACAATGCAGAAATGCAAATTTTGAAGAATGCACGAGACAGTCAATTTTGGCAGATTTTGCTTTGCACCTGCTTTTCCACCGTTTCGTAAAATTCAAATCGCCCTCACGTACCCAATAAATTTTGCAACTAATGTGCAACTAATGCTTTTTTTTTGCAATTTTTCGAGGGAAATTAGTATTAGTGTAGTGCCACGGCTGGTGTAGAATGGCCCTGCATGAAGCGTTTCAGTGTTGCTGTCATTCATGTGCGATTCCACTGATGACTATCACGATGCAGACTGCGCCGCTTCATTTCGATTAGAAGCTAGCATTGTTTTTGATCTTTTGTGTTGCACATTTGCAACGCCCTGCACTCACCGAGCTCCGAAAGTTGTCAGAACCAACCGATGTGCAACCAAATACGTCCTAATCAATGAGGGTTTATTGCATTAAATGATGCATACGCCTCTTAGAACCAGAGGGAGAGTCCGAATTATCTGATTTTCCACACAGCCATGGAAAAAAAAAGACAAAACGAAAAACTGACCTGCAATGAGTTCAATGCTGTCCCAATAAAATGTCGCACATTGCCACAAATGACAATTTTATTTTTTTGAGGTGTTCGGTTTTCAGCGAATTATCACCACTATGAATTTGTCACTTTCCACCAGAACATACCTACAATGTCCGAAATTTCTGGAGCGTGTCATGAATTCTATAGCAAAGGAGACATGTCTGATCAGGTTGTATGCACGTTGTGAATGGTGTTAATTTTTAAATGTACACGAGCACCAGCGTCTACTCTGGAATGCAAGGTGAGTCGCATAGTGGACGCACTTGACCCACGAGATTAGATACAAAAATCGACGTCTGTGCTCGCCACTGTCATGATTTGAGTGTTGTGTGCCCTTATCAGCACAAGTTCCCAATACATAGAGTTAGGTTTAACGCACAGTTTTGGCAACATTTCGTTCTTCATTGTCGCTACTATGTGATAATGTGGCATTACAACCCCATACTGATTAATAATGGATCACGGAACTACAATGAGCACTGCAATGTGGCAGAACACAGATGAACAGACAAAGCCAACCATGCACAGTTCATGCTCAGTACAAGATTCGTATACGACATACTTTCTGATATAACATACTATTCTTTTTGCTTAGTTTAGTATTCCTATATTATCAACTGACCGACTAGACCTTTAACAAACCCGGCTATAATGGACTATTGGCTAAAACAGACATCTTTTTGGGCAAGTTTTGTCTGTGTGGTGTAAATACAACTTAGCTACAGCATCACATGCGTGCAGCACACTGCTGCACGCAATTATTTCTGGCTGCTTGCTGAACCTGTGAAAATGCACTCTTGCTTCTTAAGGAATGACTACACTAGAAGCAAGCTTGTGGTAACAGCGTGCCATGCAATGCCTCACTGGCAGAGAGTGTGTCAACCGCGCCAACGGACCATCACCGATCACTGCTGTAGGCTTAGCACTGAGCATCCACTGAAAGTGCAGCTAGGCCTAACCAGCTTCAAAGCGAAGTCGTAGCATATGGTGTTTTAAAAACAACGACTGACGATCACAATATGCACGAGTTTGAGAGTCCTTTATTTTTCAGTGCAAGCCATCAGCGGTCGAGCTTTCAGTGGTCGAGCCATTTCGCGTGCAGCAGCGACGAGACGCAGCTCCGAGTTGAACTTGCCTTGTACTGTGGCTCTCGTTCATGCTACAGATTTGACAGTGGTCGTTGCTTGTCACGAAAGATAAAATGAAGACTTCAGTTTATACTACCAGCCACTGTTTTGCCCGCAGAACGAATGGTAGCTAATGTTTGCCGGCAACATGCTCAGGCCCGATAGCCAGATGCCTTCCTGCCACTGTACCAGCAGTTAATCTTGTCATTATGCGCGGTATGCATGCTCCAGTACGGGGAGACTTCCATTTGTCAGTACGCAGTGACGGAAAATTGGTGGACAGGAAGATGCTGTGCTACATGGTTGTACAATGACCACTGAACTCATTTCTGTGTAGTTATTTACTCTAATTTCAACGTTCTTGTTGATTTTGCAATCGCTTACAGGTTAGATAGTGGTATGTGCACATTTACACCATTTCACAACATACCGCGGCCCTAATTTTGAACAGAACGGACTTCGGATATAACGGACCTTTTTCGCTCTAATCACGGTCCGCTATAACGAGCAATGACTGTAATGAGTTCTTAATCACTGTCACAGTAATATAGCCTAGTATGCATACCTGTTATGGCCACTGTGCCCAGCTTTGCTGTTTTCACCACGACGCTGACATCAGTCAAGGTGTGGCCTGGTGTGGGAATGATTTGGACATCAGTTGCAATCCTATAAGGTTCGTCCTAAAAAATAAAAAGACACCAGAAGCCAGATACTATGTTGATTGTGCACTCTTCGTTCAGAGCAGACATCATACTTCTCAAATCATTTCAAAACTGTGACATCACATAATAACACTGCAATGAACACAAAATAACTAATCCCGTTGAAGGATTAAACAGAAATCCATAGCAAGCAAAGGAAATAAACATCTCTGCCCCTTTAAAGATGCACAGTAGTTAATGACAATTGCCACCAAGATAGGAATGTTGTGTCGAAGCAGAACTGACACTGGTGTGTTGTAGGTGTCGTGATCCCTTGCTCTTTTCAACTTTGAACATTTCACAGCCAGCAGTAATCTTTTACGTACTCAACAGAGATCTTGTCCACTTGCCGTCTACACCTCAGAAGTCATTGCTCTTTACACCTCATGCAAAACCTCACAACCCTTGAAAGTCTGGTGTGAGGTCCTCACCCCCTTTATAAAGAAATAGTTGGGTTTAACATATGGATATTACACAGTGAATAATGAGAAACGCTGTAGTTGGGGGCTTCAGATTACATTTTTATCCCCTGGGTTTCTTTTGTGTGCACCTAAATCTAAGTACATGAGCATTTTTGCATTTTCGCCATTCAAAATGCAGCTGATGCAGCCAGGAATCGACCACGTGACTTTCTGCTTAGCAGGACAACATCAAAGCCCCTGTGATGGATTTATAGAACACACAGCGAGTAACAGTCCAGTTAAATTTAATTTGGACTCAACTTTACTTTTTAATATATCTTAGGTAATAGCCCACCTACAGTGAATACATAAAAATCAATTTCCCACTTCACTTGGAAGTGAAGTGGAAATTGCTTTCTTTTTTTCATGTGGAATTTCAGTAGCTTCAGTGAGCGCTGGTTTGTCTGGTTCAATAAACTTTACATCCTCTAAATTTTCCTAACGGACAAACTTCACCAACACTCACGCTGCAGTAGGTGCTTGGTTTCTGCTGGTGCAACGGTGCCTACACTTGACTATTGGCTGCTAGGTGACCTCAAACTTGGGTCAGGCGTTAAGGATTGCCGTAATCTGTAATCTACCAGCTGTTTTTGCCTGTGTTCTTTAGGTTGCCATATTTGAATAGAGCTAAACCTCGATTTACCGAAGTTTATGCAACCTGATAATTATTTAATTAAACTGAGATGCACTACATTGAAAACATTTAGTACACTCACATGAATAACATTATACTTCAGCAAACAACAGAGGTAATTTTTACCTGCCTCTGCACTTATGGTGCACATCCTAGACAGTCAGCTCATTGAGTGCACCTCCGAGGTTTTTCTTCACGGCAGCGGCAAACCATTACAGGCCAAAGGTGCCTGTCACCCAAATGGAAACCTGGCATACCTATATCTTTGCTATACTTCCGCCCCCAAACATCATTAGGTTAAGCAAGACACTGAGTGAACTTTCCTTTCTTTAGGGTTTTCAACACGTAAGGCTCTAAGATCTTGCACAGCCAAACTTTGTTACAACAAAGTCACAATTCCATTGAAAAATATCTGATACACTTTAAAAGCATATATTAGTTGTCACACACTGCTACTGGCAAAAGAAATGTTCAATTTATTTATATGTATTTATACTGTATGTGTTGAGGAATCCATTGTGGCAATAAAATCTAGTTGAAGCTCATGAGCAGACTGAACATTTGTTTTAAGTCATGTGCCTATGTCGTTTCCCTCTGCAGCACATATGAGCTACCACATAACCCCCCCCCACTACAGAGGTGGAGACTCGTTTCCCAGTGTACATACTCGCATAGGAATGAACACTGCATTTTGTTAAACCTGGTTTTGTAAAATATAGATTAGTTTTTCTTAAATTGAGGTGCGACAGCATGTGTGTTACAAAAAAAAAAAAAAATCGTAATACTAAAGAGAGCAAGAGAGAGAGGACACTAAAAACTTATTTAGCAAACCAAGTACCTTGAACAATAGTTGCCATTCAGGCCACTAATAGCCGAAAATACTGCCAGCTTTTGCAGCAGCAGCATGGCGAGACTTGGGGCCTTATATTACGACATTATTCCTATATCCCGACATCAAATTTATGCAACTGTTGTTGCAAGCATTGGGCCTTGACCCGCAGCATTGTTTCAACAGCCCAATCAAGTGTTCTCCTCGTTTATAGGTGGTCACTTCTGTTTGCTTTCAAAGCTAACACCATTGCCTACCTTGAGAGGTTCTTCTTATCTAATTGCCTTAAAAGAGGTCACGATAACACAGAAGTGGAGAGGGTTTCGGTGGGGCCAAGCTAGCATAGAGAAACTAGATAACCGGGTGAGGCAAGTGGTACCAGCATCTGTGGTTGGTCCGCTTCCCCTTGCTTAGCTTGCAGGGACACGTCGAAAATCACAGCGGTGTACAACGAGGAGCTAAGGGTGGACCCCAGGTCTTTGGGACTGAAAATCGGTTCAAATTTGAATTTTCAATTTTTAACTACCGCGTTCCTGACACGCTTCCACACCTATCTCTGAAATTTGGTTACAAAATGCCGCATCTAGATAAGAGTCAGCAAGTGTTGCCCTTTAAATTGGCGACAAATTGCGCCCGACCTTTGTCACGCATAATTCGATAACTATGCGCTCGCCAGCACCATTCTGGTATCATTCGAAAGCTCACGTTCCTGGCTTTCTTTATTTGTCGGTCGGCAACAATGCAGGCGCTACTATTGGCCAGTTTGAGCATGTGACCAAGATGGTGAGCAATGATCGGCTCCAAGGACCATGAGTGCCCAAACGACGAAAGCAGCCGAAATCTTGTCTCAAATCTGGCAACTGCAACACTAGATATGCTGGAGGTCCGACAAAGTTTACGCCGTGAGCCGTTCGAAGAAGAAACATGCAAGATGCAAGAAATTTCTGAAAGCGATTCCATTGTCGCAGTCAGCACACGATACCCGGCCGCTTGCCGCTGAAGTTGTACCGCCGCCGAAAATCTCCACCTCAGCTGCTCTGCCGGATCATGCATCTCCACACGCCGGTTCCACTCGCATAAGAATTGACAGGGATGTCGTAACTGAAGAGGAAGTGGATAAGATGAAAGCACATGGGCAAGCTAAGCTCGACAAGACCGCATCTGTGCCAGCCACTGAGCGAAAGATTCGGCGTTTTGTTGACGATCTGACCGCTAATAGTGCATCAGCCTCGGTCGCGGAGACCGCTGCTCTGTACATTGTCACCGAACTTTCAGCTGTGAACAATCTTCTCGGCGTTCTCTTGTGCAATACTTGCGGTGCTTGCAGAGCAATCAGGATTATGGTCCCGCCACAAAACTGACTGCGGTTTGCAAGACCTGTGGTGAAGTTGCGTTGGGATGGAGCTGGCAGGAAATTGAGGGCCCGAAGACATGCAATCCTTTTGAAGTGAATGCACTCGCAGTGCATGCTATGTTGTCGGCCGGCAACGGCCATGAATGATACCTGGCGTCTACTGACGGCTTTTGATGCAGTTTTTTAAAAGTTTACATAAATGTATCAGCTGTGAAATATCTTTTTGTTGTTTCCTCAAAACTGCAATTTTGATGACAATGCCGTATCTGAGGTGCATTATTTCTGCTTCTACTTGCGCTATCACTGTAATTCTTTTCTTTTCTTTTTTTTTTCCAGAAAGGCAAAGCTGTGTGGAGTGCGAATTTACAAATTAACATTGTTGCATTTATTATAAAAATTTTTGAAAATGTCTCTTTTAGTAGTTACATGATTGCCGTCTCTGAAGTTTTCAATGTTTTCATTGCACTCTTGGTTAGTTCCTGATAATTTTCATATAGCAATTTTTATTATGCCATACATAGTTTTGTAGATAGCTCATCTACAAGCAAATTATGCAAAAAAGCAGAATTTTTTCAATACCTATGAAGTTATTTACTCTGCAAGAAAACTGAATGTATATTTAAAATTAGCACATTGAAATACATAAACTTAGAAAGTTGCATCAAAATAGATCAAGAATTAAAAAAAAAGTTTCTAGTGCAGGGTCCCCCATAAAAATGTCGCTACAATGAATCCTCAGCGAATAAGACTTAGCACAGCAAAAGGGACCGGCAGAGCCATACTGCCATACAAAAATTTTTATAATACAGAAAGATTTTGAATCTTCCTAACAGCTTGAGTTAGCCAGTGCAAGAGCAATTGGCATTCAGCCTTCTTCTATTCTTTTCAGAACGGGACACTCTCCTGCTATCCCTCCCCCAAAATTCAGTTGGGTATATTAATGAATCTAAAGTGCTTATGCATCACTTTAACATGATGAGCTTTTATGGGTTTGTGACAAGCCATGACAGCCAGGTGAGGTGGGCAGAGTCTGAAAATGTTTCACGAACAGCAGAGGGCTAATCAGAAGAAAGGTGTAAAAGCAGAAATAATTTTTTCTTTTGTTCGACCTCATCATGCATAAACAGTGTGCACATGCCGTATCAGATGGAAGACTTTCTTGCAGCTTTAGTGACATGATGTGACAGACAGGCAAGGGTTAAAATTATGGGGTTTTACATGCCAAAACCACTTTCTGATTATGAGGCACGCCGTAGTGGAGGACTCCAGAAATATTGACCACCTGGGGTTCTTTAACGTGCACCTAAGTCTAAGTACACGGGTGTTTTTTCGAATTTCGCCCCCATCGAAATACGGCCGCCGTGGCCGGAATTCGATCCCGTGACCTCGTGCTCAGCAGCCCAACACCATAGCCACTGAGCAACCATGGCGGGTTCCAGGCAAGGGTGATGACGAATGTGGCGTTTTGTGGCGCAAGGGCCAAATATGACCAAAGAGCACCAGGCCGGTGTTAATGAGTTCGCAGTGGAGCTATGAATAACGAGAGGTAAATGTTACGTGGCTGTAAAGGGGCCTAAAAAACAGTCGCTGTAAACTGCATAAAACCTATATGAGATAAAAGTATGCCAATGGCTAATGAGCTGTACAATGGACACGAAAGATACATTGCGAAATAATGATGATACGGTAAAAATATGTCAGAGATAAACATTTGCAAGAAGCACTACTGCCTTAACAGAGTCCTTGAGATGCAAGGGCCTGGAGGCATGTGGTATACAAAACTACTATCACAGCGGCATCCTCTGGAAAGAGGATGTGCCATGATTTTATGGGACTAAAAACATGCAAGTCGACATCATTCAAGAATCCTACAACTGTTTTGATGTCAAAAAACGGTTCTGCACCATGAAACGTTACAGGATGGAGAGGGGTGTGCTGGCGGTATACAAGTGGAAAATGTTTCTTTCTCTCAGCTTCGGCTTCCCAACACTCCAGGAGGACGTGAAAAACAGTCAGCCTCTCACCACATCAACACAGGTTGGAGGCTCATTTCCAGTCAATAAAAAATTATGGGTGCCATAGGTGTGTCCTATCCTTAGTCGACAGAATAGGATATCAGTATGTCCCGTTTTCGTTTTGGGGGGACAGAAACCTAACTGTGGCGTAATGAAGTGAAGCGTATTCTTTGTTTCCATGTCCCACAAGCGTTGCCAGTTGCTTCACAGTTTCTTTCGTAAGAAAGGCTTCAAATCTGTGACAGGGACAGCAGCGGTAGGAATAATAGCTTGCAATGTGAGTGGTGGGGCCATTTGGTCTGCTAGTACATTACCCTCGATGCCTCTATGGCCAGGTGTTCAGCATATAAGGGCATGCTGGTTAGATATATTATGACGTCTCTGTTAGAGTGATGTTTATTTGGCCCGAGTACTCGGTGTCGAACCAGCAAAGGCACACACCCGATGATGATGATCACACATGGAACTGAAGATGAGGATCGATCAACGTAGGATGATGATAATATACAGATGAAGAAGACAAGTATAATAAATGCCCATAATATACGCTCTACAGAGAACAGAATAGAGCTCAGTAAGTACTGGGTTTTTGTGTTTACAGAGTGACTTCAAGACTTTTACGACGCTTACCGAGTCTGTAAATATAATTGTTTTTTGAACTTTTGATTTCCTTATATGCTTCAGAGTCGACAACAGTGCCTAGGCCCCAGCCACAAAGATACTTGTTTCCATGTGCATTACACCAGATTCTGAGAAGGATAGACCAACGGCTGCATAAGACACCCCGGCATGCGACTTAGAAGCATCTGTGTAAAACTCCATGCACAACTACTTGTACAGGAGTTCTAGGAAATGCATTTCAATATGTGCCCCTGGAGCATGCTTAGTGACCTCTACAAAGGATGTAACACATTTTATAAGCTGCCACTGCCATAGCAGTAACAGATTCACTGGAGCCATAGGACAATGTTCAAGCACTGGAACACCCATTTCCTCACTAAGGTTCCTCACACGCAAAGAGAACGGCCTTCTTGCTGCAGGTCGTTATAGAAGAGTGTGGCAGCGGTCATATCATTTATGGATGAATGAGACGGATATCATATGGATGAATGAGCGCAGCTCGGACTGCAACTGCCTCAAGGGAAGTTCGGAGTTTTATCTGCTGACATGCGATGCCCTTATCAACACTATTACGGCTACCCCCCCCCCCCCCCCGAAGAAGCGAGTGCATCATTGCAGTCTTTGCAGGAAGTGGCATATTGCCTAAGAAAGTTGGTCTGTCTTAATTTTAATTGTGTTTCTTGGACAAAAAGCACCTTTGGAGTGAATTTGCAGAGGAGTTCTTTAACATCGTCAAGATTGTGGAGAAGTCTTCCCATGTTCCGTTGTAATATTTAGGTATCCATAACAAAAATGAGGTTAATTCTGTGTGTCTAGCAAGAAAAGTTAGGTTACAGGGCCTTTTTCCGGTCCCGTAATGGGACGTTTCTCTTTTTTGGAGTGGTTGAGAGATTCTCGCCATTCCTTAGGCTCTGGTGGCGCCATTTAACAAGGTGTCGTCTGCATCGCCTCTTGTGAAGTGCTGGACACCCGCTTTTGTGAGCGATTTGTTTGTCAAGAAGGCCTCTTCTCAAGGGATGAGGCCCTTGAGGCCACCAGGCCGGAGGTCGATGGTCTCTTCTTCTTGGACGTCGCAACAGCACCAGCTGCAGCCGCTGAGGGGGCGAGTGACGTCACTGCCGGCTCACTGTACATGGGCCGGACAGCCGCCGGAGGCCGTTGCAGTGCTGCCCCGACTCGCCACATCGGCAAAGCTGCTCTTAGCAGCTATGATACCCACCTATGTGCCTCCTTGAAAGATATATTTTTGCTTTGATTGTGACAATTTCTTTTCCTTCTCCGAGACGGGCAGGACCGCGAGTATGTGGCATGCTTGCAATCACAGTTGACACAGTGTGGAGTGTTCTGGCACGTTTCAGAGGAATGTTCATTGTCACTACACTTGGCACATGTCAGCCGGCCTCGACAGTTCTGTGAACTGTGGCCAAACCTTTGGCACTTAAAAAATCTGTGAGGATTGGGCATGTATGGTCTAACACGAAGTTTGATATACCTGGCCTCAATGGACTCAGGGGAGGACACTTGAGCCGGAGGCAAGTATCAGGTGCTTGGTCTGGATTTATTTGCCATCCCGCTTCATCTTAATTCATTTAACATTGATGACATTCTGTTCACTGATGCCCTCCAAGAGTTCAGCCTCAGTCAGCTTCAGCAAATTATCGTACGAGACAACGCCGCAGGTGGTGTTCATAGTATGGTGCGGGGTTACTGTTACTTGGATCTCCCCAAATGACACTAGTTTCAGCAGTTTCTCATATTGCTTCTGATCACAGAGCTCCAAAAGGACATTGTCGCTTGCCATCCTTGACACCTTATAACCTGGACCAAGAACTTCAGTCAAAGACTTTGAAACAAGGAACGGTGAAATAGTTCACACTGGTTTGTCTGACTTTTCAGCGTCGTTAATGTGGAATCGAGGTACATTCTCGATTTGGCGTCCGAAAAATTGGAAGACATCTTCGGTGCGCCCTCGTTTTTGAGAGCAATCAAGGAGTTTATGGAAAGCATCCTCCGTAGGCATAGATGGGGTTTTCGGCAGCGATGCCAACCACTCACCATGGAGCGCACCAGAAGACATGACAGAAGTTCCTGCAAGGGAAGCCCTGCCAATGCCAGCCATACGTCGCTGCTATAACCCAATACAGCATAGGTAACCAAGACTGGCTAGCCACACATGGTTAACCTTTGCCGCCGGGAAACTTGCAAGTGAGAAGAAGTGAAGAGAGGTCAGGAAAGATTAAAAGTGAGAGAGAAAGACGAAGATTGAAGAGGAGGACAGGAAAAGGCGACTGCCGATTTCCTCCAGGCGGGTCAACCTGGAAGTGCTGCTATGTGAAGCAGAGGCCGAAGAGGTGTGTTGCCTCCACCAGGAGGGCCTTAAAGGTCCAAACACCCAGCATCGGCTCAAGCCCCAGTTTCCGCAGATATGGCTAAGCCGCGCACGGCTACACGCAGGAGGGTCCAATCCTCGGGTGCCAGGGTATGTGGTGTCGCAACACACCAAACGCCTGCTGACGCAGACGTCTCTGGGGGACTGGCAAGGTCGGCATGGCCCAAAACGTTTTGACTAATCATGGATGGCTAATGGAAGAAATGGAATAGTAACAGATTGCCACAGCTTTACATTATAGCACCTTTGCAGTGAAACTATAGTAGTCTGTTTCTCTCACAACCTGAGCAGGTCAGCAGACTCAAGGTGAAGAAGGATGAATATATTACGTTTTCAAATGTGCACAGCTGGTACACGTCTCCACTGGACACTGTGGTGCCAATGATGTGGGTGGCCCTCTGGAACAGATTTAGGTTTCCGACATGGTCCGAATGACCATGGGTGCAGACCACATAGTTGATTTCATCACAGGACACACCGAGCCTTGCGAGACCTGGAAACAAAAGTGACCATACTCAAAACTAGTCAAGCATGGAAAGTACCAGTCATTAGCAAAACTAAACTTTGTAAATTACTGCTGCAAAAGAATACATTCTGACAAGCCATTTGCAAATCAAACAGGAAACCGGTGAAATAGCCATGAATTATTTTTGTTGTGTAAAGGCTGCTCTAGATTAAAATGCCAGATTTGTACATAGAAAATGTATGTTTACACTACAAACTGCACTGGCTGTACACATGCATTAACTGTTTATTGAATATCCACACACCACACTATATAATCTGGCTGTTGAAATCTGTGCACTCAAGTAAGCACACCACGAAATGTTTCATTTTAAGCACAAGCAGGTTCTGCAGCAACAATTTCTTAGCCAATGTCTGCTGCTTAAACAGTGAAAATGAACATGAGTGTCCTTCTGTGGTTAAAAAGTTTTCATTAAATTCTGGGGTTTTGCATGCCAAAACCATGATGCGATTGTCAGGCACGTCGTAGTGAGGGACTGCAGATTAATTTTGGCCACCTGGGATTTTTAATACACCCAATGCACTCCCTCTGTGGTGTTGCCTTGGTGAGGGCATAGTCTGAAATTGCAAACATACTCATTTCAGACAGTACACACGTGTTAAAGTCCGCATGAATTTGGCGATATTTTTAAAGGAACCCTGAAGTGAATTTGAATTATGGATGCATGTCTCAAACCATCTCACAGAGGCCCCCACTGCACTATAAAGCCACATTACAGAGGCAGTTTACACTAAAAATGCAGAAACAGAGCGGATACACGAGATGTGGGATGACTAGATCTGTGCTTGTGTAAAGTGCCGACTGTGACGAGCTAATAACATGTATGTGCTTGACTGATGCCCTTAGAGCTATATTGACTTCATTGAAATTGAACTGACTAGTTTAATGACAGTTTATCAGGTACACGAGGTGCAACAGTCAACAAGTATGGGGTAATTCTAACTGGTTAGTATTTTTTAACATGCACCTATAAACTTCAGCACATGAGTGGTTCTGCATTCCACATTTGAAAGCAAAAGCCGGGGCTGGGAACAGAACCCAAAGCCTCATGCTCTGAAGTATAACGCCACATCTGCCAAGTCACCAATAATGGAGGCATACATGGTGAAATACACAGCAATCGTGTTTTGTTACATATTTCATAGAAAGCGTGCTTATGTTGCTACCTGTATGAGTGATGTCGAAAAAGAAAGGCAGTTTAGTAGGTGCACAAGTCCTATTAAGTAGCTTGCCAACAGGCCTCTTTATGAGGAACTACCCTTGGGTTACTTTCAGTATTGCCTCTAATGGCTTATAATATGTGCCCTAGAAGTTGCCACAAATGCATCTGCACAAAGGCAAGTTAAGATCAATGTCAAAAGAATCTCGTGATCTTGAAGATGACCGACATGCACAGAAGTCTGCATCTGAGCAAGCTGGAATACTGAATGCCAGTCCCCTGTGTGCAATCGAGAGATTGAAGCAGAAGCTTGATGTGGGCAAGTTGGTTTAACATACTTGAAGAAAAAACAGTGCTATAAAGACAGGGTTTAAAAGAAGAACATGTACGATGGCGCCTGTCTGCCGTACATGTTCTTCTTTTAGTCCGTGTCTTTGTAGAACTGTTTTTTCTTCAATCAGGAGATTATACACTGAGTGCAAGACCTATGTGTCAATTGAACCGCAGCACTGCTGTTCAACACAACACAAGCTTGGAAATGTGTGGAATCGCTTGCACCTCCTTATCCACCTCAAGCGTGGGTAACACTATATACTTTGTTTCATACTTAGCAGGCAACGGTACGAAAGCTAGAGAGACTTCCCTCACTGCTCGCATTCACAACCAAAAACAGTGCATCACATATGAAAGAAAGATATAGGCAAGCATCACATGATTTTATGTAACATTAAGTGCCATACATTTATGCCACAGATCTGAACATATTGTCACAAGACTGAAGGGACTGGCAGCATCGGTTGAACAATGATGACAGCAATGAAGTGGCCAGAGGCACACAAGAGCCTTGCATCCGTTGCAGCTACTTATGGTTACTGTAGAATTGTACATAAGCTAATTGGAATTTCAAAATATACGCTATCCTCATAATATATTTTTTTGTGAAGGTGCTGGGTAGCACAAGAATATAGCAGGTGATGCAGAGACTCTTCACTTGTTCAAAGCGTTGACAATTCCTAAACAACAGCATCGACCGTGGTACATTCCATGAAGACAAGTAGATTAAACACATTGTCCCGTTCCCTTCAAGATATGAGAAATCTTGTCAGATTCGGTCATTTCGGTGTCAACTTCTCGACAAAGGCTTAGCACATCCTGTATGTAGGAAATGTACGATTCAGTCGACGTCTGGACGTAGGATCCGAGCTTCTCTTCAGCCTGCCAAACTTATGAGGCTTCGCTTTGTAAGTGTGTCAACTGGTCAGATGCTCTTCCTGCATTCAGTACCACACGCGTACCATTCCTTTCAGGTAAAATATCACGTTGGCTAACCTCAGCATGGGGTCCCACCTGCTGTGGTTGCTGACGCAGTCATGTGTGGCAATCCAGACTTCAACATCCAAGCCATCTGGACCAGAAAAGGTTCCCGAGTCTCGCGGGTGCAAAAAAATCACAGGTGCCTGTGGCTGCTGTGCCATCATTGCTTCGTTGGTCATCGCGGAACAATCGAGACGGCGACTGCCTTGAAGTTCCGTGCATGGTTGACGGAGCAGGCACAAAGGGCAGGCTTACCCCTAGGAAGGTCAACATGTGGCATCAAACACAATTGCAAGTACGTAAGAATATTTTTAAAAAATGCGGTCTAGAACATCCCCTTGTCTTGTGGGCAGACATACATTGGACAGATTGGTCAATGTTTGAATGAAAGTGTACGAGAACACAAGCAGTATGCTTGCAAAATGTCAACAGCATGTGGAAACTTCACTGCGCGCCGCTCAAGGACTGCTTGCAAGCCAGAACTTGAAATAACTATCGTCAGCAATTGCCACACACAACAAACAAATAGACAGAGAAATCTTTGAAGCATTCCACATTGTGTCACAATAAAATGGCACATGTTCTAGTGCACTGACCATAGCAATAGATGACAAAGAAATTGCACTTCCGAAAAAGAAATTTACGTGCATGCAACTTGTTGTAAGGAGGAAACACCATGCAGCACCGTGCATTTCGCTTATTCTCACTATTTATGTTTTTCTGTCACTGTCACTAAACAGTTGATAGACTGCACTTCATGTGTGTCCAGTGTCCAGGGCTGGGCAAAGATACTTTGCAAATGTATCATGATACGATACAAGATACTACCGCAATTATTGTATCCGATACAGTACTTTTCATTTGTATCGTAAGATACTTCAATAATCGACCACCTGAGCTCGTGCTGAGTGGCAAAACCCCATAGCCACTTGGCCACCAGGATTAGTATAATGGTTGTAGTGCAGGCATAGAGTTGCTCACTATAACACCTAGAGGGAAATCTGGTGCCACCGTCTGTGGGAGTTTCCTTTGGGGTGCTGGGCCGTCATGGGAATGACGGTATAAGTGTCTGCAAGGCTTGTGTTGACTGCTGTTGTAAGAGCTCTCGTTTAAAACGTAGATATGCCTATACAAATAATGCGCTCCTAAAGTAAAATATTCATAGAGTGTTTTCATTCACCCATATTACATCTTCCAATGAAGTTTATTTATCTACAATGCATAACCAAGCAAAGAAAAGCAAGAACAGACAACGAGCTGTTCCAAAGTGAGTGCGAATCTCGTCCGTCGTGAAACTTTAGCGGCCTGCTGATACCTTTTATGTCTCATATACTTGTACATGGAATAACAAGCTCTCATAATTAAACCTGTTTTTGTGTTATAATGGAGCTAACACAGCTTTTTAGGTGCTGTTTTTGTAGAGAATGAGTCGGACGGATCAGTGACAGACAGAACGGCACTTGCCAGGCATGTCTACAAGGTTTCCTGGCTCTCCTACAACAATGCTAATCCAAAGTCACAATATACCTGCATTCCCATGCATACTACAGTGCAGCAGCGCCAGATTTCCTTCTAGGTAATATAGTTAGAAACTCTATGAGTGCTGGTTTGCTAATCACGGCTTTCCAATGTACTAAGCAGAGAAACGCAGACTTGGCAAATAAATGCAAGGCACATATTCCTGATAGATACTCCTGCAAGCATAAACATAAACATAAACAAAAGACGGCAAAGTACCCAGTTTATGCGCTGATAATTCCCTCAACACAGATGCGGCAGAATGGTACTTACTTTCCACAAGGAAGTCCTTGTCCCAAGCAGACAGTGTATCCACAATGATGTTAAAGCCAGGCCCACGTACGAGGGTGGATGTCCCATTAGCTACCATGGTGCGTCCATCGTTGCTCAACAACGAGTATCCTTCCTTTATGACGTTTATGTCATAGTCCATTTTCTGTGAACATGAAAAAAGGAACAAGAAAAAAAAAGATTACTATTGATGTGCACCAAGTTGCAGAACTATTACCGTACTTGAAATGTTAAGTTATGGTGCACTTGTGTCAAGTCAAACGAGATGCGCGCAATAAGCATGAACTGTAGAACTGCTGTTGCCAGCGAAACTGATTAGTTGACAGCTCCTTTCCACCGTACTGCGGGTATTACGCAAAAGTTTTGGCTGCTGACACAGTTGATTGGCAGACTGAATCTTCCAGTAAGGCGCTTTAAAACTTGGCATCAGCTTGTAACTAACATGAATGTGCTGTCGCCGAGTGTAAAGCTCACCGGCTGTCTCTCCCAAGCAGAGACGAAAAAATCGACGACGGGAGATCTTCCGCAACTCCCAGACTCGCTCACTAACGCTTCCTTGACAGGATCCTTGATAGCGATCGCGGGGTGAGCCGCTTCTTTACGGCAGGCGCTTCGCATCTCTCGTCTCCGCTCGGTCGCCTGCGAATGAATGAAACAGTTACATATGCGCTTATCAAGTGCTGCCACGTGCTGTACCAGCAGAAACAGTCACAGCAATCAGCGTCACACGCCACGATTGCGGTCAACAGTGCGCAATCACGCCGTCGTGTGTTCGAGTAAACAATCAACAACAAAAACCCGCCAGCAGTTACAAGGGAAGCGAACAATGCATGCAGAGGCATTGGCAGGGGACCATCATTCAAGGTCCATTTGGAGGTTTAAAATATATATGCCTGGCGCATGGACTTACTTGACTGCTATGAACGCTCAAAGGCTATTTGAATCGAGGTCAGCGATGATAATAGAGTTCAGCGCAGCAACGCGAATTTGTCTCGCGTTTACAAAAGGAGCCGACCGTGCGGAGTACGCGCACCCACTAGTAATACATTCGTTGTGGTTTCTGCCTAACCCTTTCCGAACAAGACAGGCGAGATTGTCGCGTCAAGGCATTGGTCGCGTCGTTGGCGTCGCGGCTACCGTGTTTTGACAGGATTTTATTTTATGTTGCGGATTATGATTGCCCAATATTATAATCTAAACATCACGTCACGTGCGAATTATTTTAAATGCTGACTGCAAGCAATGTTTTAAACGTGTTCAAAACATTAGAGTTTTCCCATTGGCTAAGCATGCCGCCACACTCAAAACAAAAACTATCTTATGAAAATATATAATAAAAATATTTTAGTAGTTATTGCAAAACTTGTCAAAATAGAATATTTTTACTTTCTGCGTTTTTACGGTCTTATCTAAGGCCTTACTAAAATTTAAGAAACGAACTAAACGACCGCTCGAGGTCCTCGAGGTCCTTTCATTTTTTTTCTTTTTTGCGCTGTGCGGCTATTCTAGTACCAGTTTGTATAGGTGTTCTGTGCTAGTACACTCTAGTGCGGCAAAGCTAAACCCGCTTGAGCGTCTGAGCCCGTTTTTCTTCGACCACACCGTCGTATTCTGTTTTAAAGTCACATTTATAACAATGTGGTTCGAAATACTGCCCTCCATGGGTATCATCGTCGCTCTGATGTCAATTCCAAATCTGACCGCTAAGCCAATATCGTGGCTTTACGACGGCAAGGTTAGTACACCGATGACCTTCGGGTTGCAATTACGGAACTTGGCGCAAGTGTTCAGCCTATGAGTGCTCTCATTTTTACGTAGCCTGCAGCATTCGCCTTGGTGAGAATTTAGTCCTCAAAACAAAATCTAGAAGCAGAATTGCTTTGCATCTTCCGAGTGCATCCATGCAGCAAACTTCCCCTACCATCGAATATGTTACAGTGAGACATGTGGTTTCAGCGCTTGCACGTTTCAAACTCCTTGGAAGAACAGTCGTTAAGTGATCTGTGGCGAACGTCAAACGCATGGTTGTGCGCCTGTGGGAGCTTTCAGCGACGATCTCTGCTCTTGCCTATGCGGAACGTCATACCAAGTACTTGTATACTACCCTGTAGGACAGCTCAGGTGCCTTCATTTTATGTCTGCTTTATCATTCAAGTAGACATAAAATAGGATCAGTGGCCGTTTCTGTGGTTCGTGTCATGTTGAAAGCGTATCATGTAGCCAACTTCATAGAATGGTTGATGGAAGCGAGCCTTAAAATGAGGTTTCAGATCTGAGGGTGCTGAGCGTTGGCAGATGCGCTTTTTTCTTGGGAGCAAATGGGACGTAATAAACTTTGAAGAATTGTAGTTTTCCACACCATTTGTTCCAGAAGCCGGAGCTGGCATCGAATTCAGGTAGCCCACCAATATCGGGTGTTGCGACGCGCCATTTCGTGCCTGCTTCTTGTAGTTCAAAGCAGAGAATTGCCTAGGTACCCAGCAGCCGAGTCCCGAGTCGTCGTCATTGCTGATTGTTGTCTCCTCACAGACATCAGTGGATGCTTGCAATTTTTTTGGTTTAACAAGCAAGACCCATAGCTGCGGGTAGCAGCCCAGGCGTGGGAGTTACTTGAGTAGTTCGTGCTAATCATGCTGCTACAAATGACAGCGCCAGGAAATCGGGAGAGATTCCAAGAATTCACTGTTGTTTGGTTCCACTAGTGACGAGAGTGAGAAACAAACGTGCATGGACACCGCCAGATGATTACAACACACTCCCTATTACTTATCAAACTGCATGTTTCTTCGTGCTTAGCTCAGACTATTCCTACTTAGACACCAAGACATTGCAAACCCTGCCTTTTTGTTGGAAGGTGGCAACGACATGGGACTACAGTTTTGATATGGTCCGTTCTAACACATCCGGTTTTTCGCTACTGTTGCCAGTTGAGCCTCATGATTTGCAAGAATTTGCCAGTTTTCGAGTCTTGCCTAGATGAATCATTCAACAGCCACATCATCGGAACGCCCATAGGGTAAAGAGAGTGAATTCAAAGGTGGAGTAATCAGAGTGTATTAAACTTTTGAGCTCGCTAACATGGATTTAGGTAAGAGTACAAGAGCTACTTGTTTCTTCATAGCACCCACTGCAGTAGCCCAGTGGCTATGGTATTGAGCTGCCGAGTTTGAAATTATTGGTTTGATCCCGCCTGCAGCAGCCACATTTTGATGAGGAAAAAGTGCAAGAACACTCATGCACTTAGGTTTAGGTGCGTGTTCTATCATTACAGGTGGTCAGAGTTAATCCGGAGTTCCACAGTATGGCATGCCTCATAATCGGAATGTTTTGGCACAACCCCGGAAAATTAAAGTTAGGTTTTTTGTTACGTACATCGCATGACGTACCCATTTCTTATGCATATAGCCTCTTCAAATTGTTACACACTAAAAGAGAAAGATGGACACGTTGGGAGAGTGGAAGAGGATGAAGGCAAAATGCAGGAAGCTAGATTAGAAGCAATGGCAGCAAAATAGTCTTTTGCCCCAGTGGGAAGTGCTCACTACAATATGCTACAAATATATAATGTTGGTTTCTTTTTAGTTGTGTTACACACACTGAATGTTGAAGGCAGCTTTTTTTTTTTTTTTTTTCATTTGAATGCACTATAAACACAAATTCAAATGTGAACAATGTGAAAACAGCTAAAATACATCATTGCACCAGCAGCTTTGCTTCCGCAGCTGTAACACGTGCTTAATTTAAGTTCATCAATGGATTTGCCTTAACTTCGTTCTTCGAGCTTCAAACAGCTTTGTGACTTTGTAAATTCATCATTTTCAACCAAGTACTGTGTTATAAATAATTAAATAAGCATTAAGATTTTCTGACGGCAGGATTCGAACATAGGAGCTCCAGCAGAGAAGCCCAATATTGGAATCATTATGCCACGGACAAATGCATTGACATGCGGCATATAACATCCTTTTGACTTTCTCATGGGCAAGCCAGCGCGTTGAGATGCTTAATGTGTTTGCATTTGGTCACCTCAAAATGCTGAACTACTACAATTAGTAAGAATGCATATTTGCAGAGTCTTCTACATTGAGATAAGTGTAGATTGCTTTGAAAGTAACCCGCCGTGGTTGCTCAGTGGCTATGGTGTTCGGCTGCTGAGCACGAGGTCGCGGGATCGAATCCCGGCCACGGCGGCCGCATTTCGATGGGGGCGAAATGCGAAAACACCCGTGTATTTAGATTTAGGTGTACGTTAAAGAACCCCAGGTGGTCGAAATTTCCGGAGTCCTCCACTACGGCGTGCCTCATAATCAGAAAGTGGTTTTGGCACGTAAAACTCATAATTTTTTTTTTTTGAAAGTTAGCACAATGAAGGCACATAAAGTATAACAAAAGCCATAAGAATGTCTGAATTCATAAGCACGAAGATCAGACAAATCCATGTACTAACCATCATTCCTATGACGGCTAAACCATTGCAGCATCAGAGCTCCCTTTGCTAACTACTGTAGAAAACTATGACTTTAGGTACTCCAAGTGGGGAAAATTAATTTGGAGCTTTCCACGATGGCACCTGTTATAAGCAACTTTGCAGATTCTGGGCGTAAGAACCCACAATTTAATTTTCCACTAACCTAGGTATTGCAAACTGAGCCAATTTCACTTAGCAAAGCAGAACGGCCTGCAGAGTGTCAACACCATTTTATGACATTTAGAAATATATTGAACTGCAGATTGCATGTTTTGTGACTGTGCTTGGTGAAGTGATTCACCGTGTTTATTCTATTATGGCATTTTGAATATGTTCATGCCTGGCACGTAAGATGATGTTTTGCTACATTTTATGTCTCACCATTGCAGCCTTACAGGCGGATCCTGTATGATTACAGATATCGGGAGGATGCCATGCGGGACGAGCGGCTGAGTGGGCATATATACACGACCATCGTAAGTCTTTCATCTTGCCTATAGATCTATGTTTCTAGTGGAACTAAGCAGACGAGCTGTGTACATAGTGAGGTCGGGAGGATTTATCTATTACTTTGTCCATTACTGAAATAGCTGATGGTGATTGAAGCAGTGTTGGATTAGATGTAGAGGCAGATGGTTACCATGTCTTCTCCTGTAATGTAAGCTCAAATGGTGTGGCACCTTGGACTTTGAAGTACAGTGCTCAGCGACTGAAATATGATAATCATACTGCATAGTGGCCGGTGTGTTTTGTGCCACCGGAGAGGGTTGGGTGATTGCTGGGGAACCAGATGCAGTCACAATGCATCAGAAAGGTCCTCACTTTGATTTTGCACCACAGTGCATCATTTTGGTGCCCACAGCACCCTTAGGTGACGTAAAAAACGCAAAAAACACCGTCTGCCATGCGCTTCAAGTATCGCATTTCATTTGCTGAGTACTGTACATGTTCCAATACAGATGCAATACTTCTTAAAAGTAACAAATGAATGTAATTAATATGTTTACATCCAGTACCTGTTGTGCTTTCATGATACTCACCCTTTATAAAATATTACTTGCCTAGATACAGCATGGAGCATACAGTGTCATTCTTAAGATTGCTGATACGTTAATGTAACTTGAATATCTGATTACCTGATGTTCCGATAGTGGCATGTTGGTTTAGTTAGCAGTAGAGCTGCATCACGTCTTCTTGCACTGCAAAAATTCTTACTGTGTTAGCTAAAATAGTTATAAATTAGTAGTATATACTGTTGAATCAAACTTAGGAAAGCTGCAGGGCTGGTAACTGTCTAATTCTTTTATTAATAGCCTTTACATAACACTTTAGCAGACTATGCACGCAGCTGATGGTTAGCGGATATTGTACAAAATAATACAAATAGAATAGGACCTCCGAGATTTTCAGCACACTGCCACCACCATCAGATCTTCGAAGTCATGTTCGGGCACTGATCTGGTTCTCAACAATCTGGTTTCTGCGTCATTTCTGGTGAGCCATAATGGCGCCACATTCTTTTTTTTTTTAAGAGAAGCTTTCCTTGCCCCTTCCACCCGCTTTGTGAGTGCTGGCTGCTGTTTTGCGCTATGGACCTGTGAGAACAAAGAAAAACTGCGCTAAAAAGGACAAGACAGAGAAAGAACCACACGACACAGGCGCAGACTAACAACTGGTTTAATGCTCCAACGCCACTTTCCTACCAACAACAGAACGCATGCGCACCAACCGCAAAGACCAATGCCGCTATCATGTAGTCAAGCCAAGAAACACCAACTCCTTGCGGTACAAATGTATGGAAGCCTCACTAACACATTTATCTGGCCCTAATCTCGCGATTTCTAAAGCTTCGATTACTTCACGCTCTTTCTTATCACTTGCGCGTCCGACAATCTTAGTCCTGCCGAAAAGTGGAGTACAAACTTTGCCGTCATGCCTGCAGGTCTTGCAATGCTTAGGAAGATGCTGTCCTCTAGAATCATCTAGTGAATTGGCATGTTCTAACAATCTAATATTAATGCAGCGGCCTGTTTCTCCAACGTACACGTTGCCGCAACTCAGCGAAATCTCATAGATGACATTCGCTCTATAAGGCACAAACTTGTTCCTGTGGTTAGTGCTGCACTCGATTTTCTTTTTCCTATCAAATCTAGCTAAATTGCACAGACTGGACAGCTTACAAGGTGCCGAAAAAAGAACCTGTATGCCGAATTTACCCGCGACCCTCTCCAGGCCGTGCAAGACCCTGTGGACATAGGGCATAACTTCATACTTCCTCCTCTCCTGTGGATCCGCCCCACGAGGCTTTGAACTTGGTCGGAAGGACTTCAACAGGGACTCGGCAACAGCCCGAAGAAGGGCCAACAGAAAACCGGCCGACCGAAGGCGATCAGCTTGAGCATCAAAACTAGACTGAGCCTTGTGTGGGCAGGACTTCACTAACGAAGCCCTGAGGCACGTTGACGCAATCCCCCTCTTGACCAGCTTCGAATGGCTCGAGTTGAAGGGTAGAAGTGCTTTTTTCGACCTAGGCATGTACGCCCAGCAGAGGTGGTCAGGATCGTTAAAAAATAATTTTAAGTCTAAGAATTGCAAGCAAGAGTTTTCAGGAAGTTCAATAGTAAAATTAAAACTGGCAAAAGCAGACTTAAAGGATGCTGAAACCTCCGATGCCACCTGTGTCAAGTTATCGTTGTAGTCTAAATTTAAAAGAATTAAAAAATCATCGACGTATCGGAACACACGAACGATGCGGTCGTCAGAAAGTGCCCGCGCTAGCGACCATACCAACTAGCCCCTCACCGTACGCTTCTAGACTTTATGGACCTGTCCCAGATATAATGCAAACCGAGTCGTCCCTGGGCAGTGGTCAATGTGTGGAAGTGTAAATGTGAGCTCCCCTACAAACTTGCCACCATTATCATTTCGTTGCCTTCATTCCATTGTTGACACTCTTGCTGTGCTGTCATGTTCTGCCATTATTGCATCAACATCATCAATCTATCGTCATCGTGCATGAATTCCATTGTTGTCACGCATGCCAATGAAAGCTTCACTTAAACTGATTACTACAGTGTGTGGGATCTACATAATTAATTTTTTTCAGTTTTGGTCTGGAAAATGTCTTTTTGCTAGTTTTATGTGACGCAGCCACTCGTATCCCGAACTGGGAGAAACCTGGAAGTTTACACAGCACCTACATTACACCTATCTACACTATCTGAAATTAGGTTTCTTGCATGATCCAAAATTTCATTGCACTTGGCCTTTTATCATTACGCTGATGTCACATGACAAAAAATTTAATTGCAGTATGCCTTTAATTATGATTCTGGTGTTGCGTGAGAAAACATTTTATTGTAGTAGGCTTTTAATCATGGCCCCAAGGCCACCAGCAGCCGTTGGCTGAATAAGCCCTGTACTTGTTACGACCACTTGCTGTCAGGTCACAAAGAGCAGAAGCAACGTTCGGCAAGTTAAATGGCAAAAAAAGAAATCGGACGCTGAAGAAGAAAGAAAAGAAACATGCGTACAATGATGGGACTCGGTAGGTCAAGGGGTCCCTGTATGCTTTACCATGCTAATGCTACAATGAAAGAAGGAGTGCAAGCATTTGGACATGTTCATGCATGTTCTACTGAAAACTCTGCCCTGTTATGAACTACAAAGGATTCTGAATCATTTGGTAAATTGGTGCAAAAATGGTGATCAGCAGTGCTCAGTGGATATTGTGAATATTCAAACATTCTGCATAATTTTTTAGGTCAGAAGCACAGTGAACCTATGCCTTCCAGGTGCGGTGTGCACAATAGTGCATACCAAGATAGGGCATCAAAAGCAAAAGCATTGATGGAAATAATTGTGCATTTAAATTGTGTCGCATACATCTTGAAACACTCCTGATCGGACCTGTGCCGCAATATTGAAGAGTATAACTGCGAGTCGGCCTAGTTGGAACAGATTCATCTTAAAACTTTTTTGTGCGGAAACAAACAGGGACGAAGAATAGAAGAAACACAAGGACGAGCGCCTTTCTATTCTTCGTCCCTGTTTGTTTGCACACAAAAAAGTTTTAAGTTGAAGAGTATGTCTAAAAATGTTTTAGTAACACGAGTTTGGATGTACAGCCTTTGTCAAAAGTGCACGGGCTACTCTGCATGTTGACCATATATGTATGTGGTTCAGCAATATGGTGCTGTTCCTGTGGTGCTCCCCACACTTCGCATCTCTGGATACTCAGTTTTTTCATTCCCCAGTGTGTGATGTTGTGGCACACCACAGTAACTCCCTTAAAACATTCTGTAGACAGCCTAGTGGTCACAGGATGCAGACACTTTCAACAAAGACTGCCCATGGCTAGGTGTTTGCTATTGGTGTCAATACTTCATCATGTAGCTACTGCTTTTGCGGTTTTTCACTGTGTTTTTGCATCGGGCATATTTTTCAAGTGACTGAATAGGTGCTTTTCAAGTATGATAGACATAATATAGTTGGTGTTCTCATAACTGATCCATTGTAGAGTGCTCTCACATGGAATCCCCATTCTGTAAACTTGGTGAAACTCACCCAAGAACTGAATGTTCCTAATCTGTTCTGCAGCTGTATGCTTTTTATTTTGAAGATGTGACAAATTTCATGAAACTGAATTTTCTGTGCAAAGAATTATTTGGCATCTCAAGGGGCTATACTGCTCAATACCAGGCAAGATAAGGAATTAATACATGTGCTGTCTTCCGTTTCACTTCAGTGACTTCTAACTTCTTCATTACTGTACACTTTTACTTAAAAGAAGAAAAGCTGTCTGATGTGCAGTATAATAAGCATAAAATAAAAACTAAAGCGCACCACAGTCAAGCTGCAGTGGGCAGAACATTTCCACTTCCAGAGAAAAACTAAGAGAACATGAAAGCTTCTGTGGAGAATTTTGCTCTTTTTGGCCATGCTAATGCAAAACACTGTTGAAAAATTATTTCGTGAAGAGATTTCTGAAGCTTTGTCCCCTCATGTCAGTAGGGTTTTGGAGCTTCATTAGAAGGTCTCAGGACCATTTAGGATGCTGTTTTATGCAACACTAAAATAATGTTTGAACTCTAGAAGGTTCTGTGCCAACTGGTACAGTATTTTACTGCTGAAATTGAAATTGGAAATACAGTATTCTCTGGGTGTACCACTGCAGTGTGTCCTGAATCTTATTTGTACGAATATCATCAGTATTGAAATATATTTATGTAACTTCCAGGCTAAAATTTTGCCTCAGGCCATATTAGGAAGCATGCTGTGATTCTTAAAACGTGACACGACTTTCACTCTGTGTTTTCTTGTTTTCTTTCCTGTGTGCTAAGTTAGACTACCAAGCGCTTGAGCAGGAGCCTTAGAACACATGCAATAGTCTATAAGCAGGCTTCCCACACACACAAGGTGCTGATTGGCCCAGTATGTTGCCTATGCTTAAACTGCCGCATTGCATTTTAGAGCGCAGCTCCTGGGCACGCGTTCCTGCGGCGAGCGTTGGCGTCACTTGTAACTGAGTGAACGAGCACTGTGAAAGACTAGAGCGAATGTGACGTGCATCGAGGGATGAAAAAATGCACATAGAGCAAAGAGGCGCGAGAAAAGTGGAGATGAGGGTGCAGTGGAACCAGGAGGCAGAAGGCGGAGGAGGGTATGGTGAAAGGGTGAGGAGGAAAGCGGAGTGCCGGCGGCAACCAGGCATGTGGGAAGCGCAGAAACAAAGTGCTGACATGGGCTTCGGACCCGCTGTGCATGTGCTATACCGCCTGCGGCGGCACCGCCGCCGCTAGAGAATGCGCTCTACGCGAGCCATGTTCCCATGGCTCCCATGTGTTCCCATGTGAGCCATGTGTTCCCATGTTCACGCTTTCTGTTTGAACAGTGAGCGACGCAGCCGATGAAAATGCTTCATCGGGGGCTGCTGCTAGACTAGTCGGCCAAGCAGAGGCTCAGCGCCACTGCCGAAAGCACCCCGTCATTCAGAATCAAACACTTTGTCACAATATAGTGCGAATTCAAAACGCCTAAACAGCTGCACTCAAAATTCGCATTAGGGAGCATCGTAATCGTTGTTGAAATTCTTTTGTCACTGGTGTTACAATAGCATAAACATTGTGTTGTATTTGTCATCTTACACAAACATTTGTGTGACTAGCATTATGTTTGCATAGTATTTTACTTTGAAAACATTTACATAAAAATCAAAGAAAGCTTTGTTGAATGCCGATAGCATTAAATCCGCGGATTATTTATTTTTTTCATTTAAAGCCTTTAGCTGCATTTGTACGCTGCTGTGCCAGGTTGCATAATAGTCATGGTAATCTTGTTGCTTCTTGTTTACCTCAATAACAGTGTCCCCAGAATATATTTGTTGTCATGTTCCATTGTCATATACATCGTCTCATATTTGTGCGCGTTTTATGCCCATGTACTTTCTTCTCATTGTGTTGTTTAAAACTAATTTCAATACCATATTGTCATGGGTGTTTGCTGTGGGTAATCATATTCACTTGTGCAGAATAGTTTAACAAAGCATTTGCTGAGGCCAGATATGGCTTTGCAGCAGAACTGGAGTAATATCATAGTATGGTAGTATGGTAGCAGTGGCGTAGCCAGGGGTAGCCACATTGGGCACGTACTCACCCCAGCCCCCCACCCCCCATAATAAAATTCTGGCTACCTCACTGTGATGTAATATGGTAGAAAGCTGGAAAGGTCAGCGAGAAAGCCCATTTGTATCCAGCCTTCCATGTGTCCTCATCTGGTATCACTGCAGTCATGTAGTCATTGTTCGTGGCATTTGTTTTCTTTATTCTTTCATATTTCAAGGTGCAAAGAGGTGATTCTTGTGGTAGGTTAGTTTAAAATTTGTTTGTGTGTGTGGCTTCTTTGATTCCTTGTACATTCTCCGCCTTACATCTACTTGCTGTTTTTGTTTGTTTTAGGGACTTGAAGGAATCCCTGATGAGGATGAGGATGAGAAGAAATGAAGAAGCAAGCAATAAATTTTATGTCAAACATTGTAGTCATAAAGTCATATAAATGACATTTGTACAGTGAAATTTGCCTACTTGTCGTTTCTGAAACTGTTTACGTCATTTACCCTTTACTGCACCTTGTTGCATTTACGCAACATTCTGATGAACGGCGTTAAAAACCGAAGCAAAGTCAGTTTGGAGCTGCCTGTACACGTTGTTGCATATCCGCAATATTGGTCTGTTTAACGCACCACCATGTGCTGCAATCTGTGCTTATCCTTCGCATCTTTTACCAAAACAAACGTGGCGGAGGCTGCGCGCGCCCGCGAGCAGTGATATAGGTAAGTTTTACAAATTGTAAATGTATTTCTCCATAAGACAAAGCGCAAAAAAAATTCTTACGCTATGCTCCATATCCTTTTGACTCTGTAGGTTCAAAAAAACATTGTCATTTCGGAATAGTTTGTTCCTGGCGACAGAACGTTGCTATGTTGCACAAATGCAACAACGTGTACATGGTTTATTTTCTTCGGAAAAGTGAAATGGCTCCAAAACGCTGGTATGGCCCAGCAATTCCTCCTGATAGTGAAGGCAGTGACTATTCAATTAGTCACGCCAGCCATGAGTGTAAGTCCATTTCGATTCAATATGTGGACAAGATGTTCTCTGGTCGAATTTCCTTTTTTCTTTTCAAAAGTACGCTGTGCCTCCGCACGTTGCCGTGTCACGTCGTCACGGGCACAGCTTTACGTCTGTGCTTCGACGTACTACATTTTGACAATAACCCGAAAGCACTGCATTGTTTCCTGGCTGCACGGGAATCTGCATGACGCACTGCACGAAGTGTGGGAACCACCTGTGCTGCACAAGCATGTACAAGTGCTTCTCTTTGTTCCACACTGAATCATAGGTGCACTAATGATTGTCTCGTGCAAATAAGCATCTGCGTATGAATCGCACTAAATTTATCTTTTACTTTCAACTTATTCTTTATTTGCACATTGTTGCAAATATGCAACATACCCTATTTCTGCAAATTGAAACCACAGACATTCGCTAAAGTAAGTTTCCATGGGAGTACAGGTACTTTTATGCTTCCCTACAACTCCATGAATAATATTTTGAGGAAGCAAAAAATTGTGCAGTAGAGGGTTAAGTAGGCATCTCATGAGCATCCATTCCATATAAATACCGGTAGATGGCCATCTTATGTTCCTTTTCCTCATCCACATCATGTCTGCTACTGATCTAACTTATAAATAATTATGCAGCATGTGTTGATCTGATAACACATCTGTGGTTCAAGTTTGCACTGTATATATAACTTTCATTGCTGGTTAAAGCTAGATTTGCAGCAATCTGTATGTTTATTTTTTATTTAGGGGTGGGCCACCTGAAGGTGTAGTAAGAAAAAAAAGCTAAGCATGAACGTAATCCTGCATCGTCCAGAAGTCCAGTAAAGCTCTGTAATGACCGTTGTCTTGAATCCACAGGCTAAAGTAAGCATGCCAGTCACTTAGGAGGCCAGACCATCTTAGCAAAGGCTCCCCGGTATGTTGTATGCAGGTATGTAGCACAGTTCGACCCAGGGGGCATCGTCCTTGATGAAGCCCTTCCACTTGCACATAGGGGTGAGGGCTACCCACGAAGGAAGGGGCTACCCCAGCATGTATCCTAGTCGGGAAAGCTTCCTCCACATCAGTCAGGTTGCGGGGCACACAGCATAAGGCACACAGGTAATAAGAGCATGTATGTTGTGTTGGAGAGAATTTTTAGGCTTGGAGAATGGAAAATGAGTCCCGTACAAGAGTTATCGGTGGATCTGTGACCTTCGTGTTGTCGTGGGCTTTATTTGCCATGGCATTGAAAGGGTCAGAGCTGTTTTAAAGTGAAGCTTTCTTTTCCTTTGACTTTCCCACTGCTGCTGCTGCTGTGGCTCCTGCTATGGCTGCTGCTGTCCGGCACACTGCGCCAGGGGGTGGTTCAGAGCATGCATATACATGGAAGGAGCGTGGCAAAAAGAAAAGATGCGAGGAACTCGTTTGGACCGCACCGCGTCGAATGCGGACAATGCCGTCTGGAGCTCCCGGGTCGTCGTCACATTAGCCTCTTGACAGCTGTAATTACCCTTGATACCCCACAAGCACCTGTCCTTTTACCAACGTGCAAGTCCAGAGGGAAGCTAGATAGAATGGAAGAGAGGAGGCAGAGAATAGGTAGAACCGACGCAGTCGCGAAACGAGTGAATACAGCCTTGCCACTCTTCGCTTGCAGTTCCCATACAAATACAAGGGGGAGGTGACGTGAGAAGGCAAGGAAATACTGGATAAACTTAAGTTCAAGGTACAGTGCAGTGCGTTCCTGCTATTTATGAAAAATAAAACCATGCAAATATGTCTAGCGGACAATTTACGCAGGGTGTGCAGAAGCAGACCCGCCGCATTGATCAAAGCGCACTGCAGGGTCTAGGCGACATGACGGAAGCGGTCACATGTCAAATCAACACTTCTGTGCCCACCGCGATAGCTTTACGGCTATGGCATTGCTCGAGGTCGCAGATTTTACCAAGACAGCCACATTTCGACGGGGGCGAAATAAGAAAACGCTCGTGCACTTTGATTTAGGGACACATTAAAGAACACCACAGTGCCAAAATTAATCCAGAGTGCGCTCCTATGGCCTGCCTGATAATCCAATTGTGGTGTTGTTTTGGCGCGTACAGCCTCATAATCCAACTCAAGTTTAATGCTCCTGCCACAATGCGATATGCCATGTCAGGCAATGACAGTGCTCAACCCTCTCGGAGGTTATGAAATGCGGCGCACAACACCACCTCAAGCAAACACCTTTCCCTTTGTGTTTTGTGTACTACGCAGACAAACAGCGGTGGTGCATGCAAGGTAACGTTTAACATCAACTCTCCACTCTTGTGTCAGACAAAATGTTGCAGAAATTAAACATTCGCCGTTAATCATCATCATCATCAGCCTGGTTACGCCCACTGCAGGGCAAAGGCCTCTCCCATACTTCTTCAACAATCCCGGTCATGTACTAATTGTGGCCATGTCGTCCCTGCAAACTTCTTAATCTCATCCGCCCACCTAACTTTCTTCCTCCCCCTGCTACGCTTCCCTTCCCTTGGAATCCAGTCAGTAGCCCTTAATGACCATCGGTTATCTTCCCTCCGCATTACATGTCCTGCCCATGCCCATTTCTTTTTCTTGATTTCAACTAAGATGTCATTAACTCGCGTTTGTTCCCTCACCCAATCTGCTCTTTTCTTATCCCTTAACGTTACACCCATCATTCTTCTTTCCATAGCTCATTGCGTCGTCCTCAATTTAAGTAGAACCCTTTTCGTAAGCCTCCAGGTTTCTGCCCCGTAGGTGAGTACCATTAATGACCACTAAGCATAAATCAAAGCAAACAGCGCAGAAAGCTTTGCTTACATCGTTTCCCACAGTGCGTGGGATCTGCATAATTTTTTTGTACCCAGTGTAGACTAATATTAAAAGTCGAGTTATTCTGAAGCTTGTGTGCCTTCTGACAGAGTGGTGTAGCTTTACTGACTTGCTTTAGCTGTTTAATGGCACTCGAGAAATCGGAGCATGTGTGTAATTGTGTGATCCTTGATAAACATGAAGCTGCCTCAATGCTCAAGTAAATGTTTAAGTAGAAGAATCATGGAGACCCGCCGTGGTTGCCTAGTGGCTACGGTGTTGGGCTGCTAAGCACGAGGTCGTGGGATCGAATCCCGGTCACGGCGGCTGCATTTCTATATGCCGTGAAGCGCGTCTCCGCCCCAATCCAGTTCGATCGCAGCGCCTTCGCACAATTTTTCGGCACTCGGCGCCTCAGCGGGAGAGCGCCGTTGGGCCCACTCGACCATTGTCGTCCTAGCGCACTCTATCAGAAATTAGTTTATCCGGCAAGCGAGTCCTGCAGGGCTTAAATCTCTGCGCCTTCTAATTGTTCGAACAGAACGAAAGCTGTCTGTGGCAGCAAGCTGACTCTTTTGAAGAGGCTACTGCTCGAAGCCGACTGGCCAAGCTTTTCGATTTTCACGAGTGCTCTCCGCTTTATCAGAGTCCGCGGAACGCCCTGGTCGCCTGGATCGTTTCGCGCGCCGATCCGGGCGGTCGTGGAACGCCGCCAGCAGTGCTCCGTTGACGCACCAGGTGTCGCGAGGTCCCCGCCCGCTTTATGTTTCCTGACTTCCTTTACGCGTTCAGTCGTGCGCGCGTGGTGAGTTGGAGGGCACGTCTACGCCTCCAACTAAAAAAAAAGCAATAACAAGAGAGAGAGAGAGAGAGAGAGAAAGAAAGAAAACCGTTTTTCACTTTACTTTTTGTCATCCTTATGATGTTCGCCAAACCCGTTTTGTCAGAACAACACTTGGCACTGTACGCAGCTGTTTCAATTACTTTTTGTCAAGTACTTAACTGTCATAGAATTCACTTCGGCAGTTAAGAGGAAGCTTTAGCTCGGGCCCAACTCCGACGCTGCCTATTCAAGTACGTGTAAAACGTAAAAAAAAAAAAAAAAAAAAGACGTTTTCCCGAAATAACCCCTCGACCTATCTTAATGAAATTTGTTGCATTTGAGATAGAAAGCTAAATTCTAGTGACTGTTGGAAGCGGAATGTCTGTTTAGGACGTGAATGGTTTTTAAAAGATTTTCACAAATTTGACAGTTTGAAAAAAAAGAAAGATAGAAGCATGAAATTTACAAAAATAATTGCTTTGCATCAAGAACAGATACCGCGGTTCTGTAAACGGCATCCATTAGATCATTCAAAGCGGACAAATTCGATATGTCAATTTACGTGAATTCGTTACGTTGTGTACAAGGGGCCTGCAAAAGCTGTATTTTCATATTGGTGAATTTTTAAGGATTCATGCGCAAGTATCACTTTTGTCCACTTTAGATTTACTATTATATGCCATTCACAGAATTGTGATATCAGTTTTCATTGCTGACTTACAGAGTTGTAAACTTGATAATTTCGTTCTCTGAAAATTTTCAATTTTCGCCACTTTTTAATAAAAACTGACGATCTAAATCAAAAATACGAAACCAACGGTCACTAGATTTTAAGTTTTTGTTTCAAGTGCGACAAACTTCGTCAAATTTGGTGCAATGGTTGCAGAGAAAAGCGAATTCTGCTTTTACATGTATTAGATAGCAGCACCCGAGCTAAAGCTTCCTACCCGCCGTGGTTGCTCAGTGGCTATGGTGTTAGGCTGCTGAGCACGAGGTCGCGGGATCGAATCGCGGCCACGGCGGCCGCATTTCGATGGGGGCGAAATGCGAAAACACCCGTGTACTTAGATTTAGGTGCACGTTAAAGAACCCCAGGTGGTCGAAATTTCCGGAGTCCTCCACTACGGCGTGCCTCACAATCAGAAAGTGGTTTTGGCACGTAACCCCCCCCCCCCCCCCAAAAAAAAAAAAAAAAGCTTCCTCTTAAACACGGTGGTCGACATATGGAGCAAGTACAAATATGGTCCTTTTGACGGGTCATAACATAAATTTCCTTTATCATCGTCCTAATTAAAAGAAAGCTTTAGCTCGCGGCCAACTGCGATGCCGCCCATTCATTAATGCATGTAAAACGCACAAATGCATCTATGACAACCCCTGGACCGATTTGAATAAAATTTGTGGCATTTGAAAGAAAAAACGTAAGTTCTGTTGACTGTGTCGAACATAATTTTGATTTAATTCACTGAATGTTCTTACAAAAAGTCTCTCATTGGCAAGCTTAAAAAAAATTATGCGTGAAGTTTACAAGTCCGTAACTATATGCACCAAAAACACATCGCAGTGTTGTAAAGGGCACCTGTTAGGAATATCAAGCGAAAGAAATTGATATGTGAATTTACAGATTATGTGAAATTGTCATTACTATGCATTTACGAGGGTTTTGCAATTTTTGCCCACAAATTAGTGCACGGTATATTTCAAAGTGGTGTCTGATACACCAATTTTGCCCGCTATAAACGTGTTATTAGGTACAGTTTAAAGAATAAAGTGATATCATTTTTCATTGCTGGAGAGGTGCCGAGCTGTAAACGTGATAGTTTACTGAAAATTTGCAATTTTTGAGGATCTTTCTAGAAAAATTGACGGTCTAAATAAGGAATTTGTTTCCTACAGCCAATAGATTTTAACTTCTTTCTTTTACATGAAATAACCGTTATCAAATTCGGTGCAGCCGTTGCCGAGAAAGAAAACGATCTATCCGATCCCACGTATTTGGATAGGAGCCCCGACGCTAAAGTAATAGAGCGCGGACTCGAGAGGTCTCAGCTGATCTGCGTCAAGACATCTCACATTGAGCCACTTCGTGCATTTGTGTTTCCTAATTGACGTAATTGGTTTAAAATTGCAACATTCGTTCGTGGGTGGGGCGGATTCATTAATTATTTCAGTTACTTCATTACGAAGAAAAAAAAACGAGGAAAAGAAAAACGTCACAATCGCACGTATATACTTCTGTTGTGTCGACGCTAACTAGCCTTTCCAGATGATCGCCGCGAATCACATTTCATGCAGCACGGGCGCGCGAGAAAACATGTTCCCGCGCCAGTTTCCCATACGCCAAGCACGCGGGAATGAAACGAGCAAATTTATAGCATTTGATAAATCGATTCACGAAGGCTTTGCCTCACACAGATTCACAGATGGGCATTTTATCTGCATATTTTTTTTTTTTAATGTCGACGTCCTCGCCCTATTGGGAAATCCTGTTTAATTTCAGGCGGGTTTAGAATGCTTTAAACGTGACCTGTCTGGCACTCAAATAGCGCTTAACAGGACCTATTTGGCACACAAACGAGTTTTAGACAGGACCCGCTGACAGACAAACAAGTATTAACGGGTGCCTGCTTTTGCACTCAAACATGTTTAAAACGGGACCCATTTGGCAGTCATGCAGGGCCACACCAGTTCAATGCTTGATCAGGTTTGAATAGGAACTGGTATTCTGTAGCTTGACATAGCACACAGTAAGGTGCGCACAGGGCCATTCCTATAAGCAGTATATATGAATCGTATTACCGTTAGCTTTACCATTACCGTTACCAGTGGGCTCAGTGCACGTAGTACAAAACAACCTTCTGTCATGTCCTTCATTAACGTTTATTATTACATCCTTTATTACATTACATTATTTCATAATCTGTGTGCAGCCATATATAGGATCCAACAAACATATCATGAACATAGATTCTCAACAACTTTCACACATCGTTACAACACCTTATAATCCTGAAACATGCGGACGTACGCATGTTAATTGTCAAATTAATAATACCTTCCTTATTAACTACAGTGCGACGGAAAGACAACGGACAAGAACGAAGTGAACAAACAGGGCGCTGACTCTCAACTACATTTATTTGAAAAAGCAACCACGAGGTAGAAAACAAAATAATAATAATACGCCTGCGTAGATTTCACGCTTAAATACACGCCTTCCGGGCTCAGGCTGCGCATGCTTATGCAAACATTCCTGCCCCTTGGTTGTTTTTTCAAATAAATGCCGTTCAGTGTCAGCGCTGTGTGTGTCTCCTTAGTCCTTGTCCGTTGCCTTTGTGCAGCACTGTTGTTAATGATGAATTCACGCCAACGCGCCCGGCTGTCACTTCTCGTGTTAATAACATTGTGCCACAAAGCAGTACAATCAATCTACAGTCACACATTATATCTTTATTAAGCAACTAAAATATCAAACAGAGGGTTAAAGATCTCTTGTAAGCAGCGCAATATAAGCATAATCTAATCAAGTTCCAATATCGACTGGAGGCATCCAACGCTGTATCAGCGGGACCACTTGATCGGGAATAGACTGCTCGCTGATGACGACGGCATGGAATGACATCAATGGGACGATGGACGTGCCTGCTATATATGTTTCCCTTCCAAGTTTCCGCGAGGCCTCGTGTAATGGCGTGCGATCCTCCAGCCACGAGAAAGACCCAGTAAGATGCGGTAAATATATTCATCCGAAAAAAGTTTATATAGGAAGCATACAGATATACATCGCAAAACTTGTCTGCACGTGCAGAAGACGATTTCCGTGCATACCTCTCCCCTATCCCCTCGTAAACATCGCAGACGACATCCTCATGGAATGCGTATGAAACGCCCCACAAAACGTATTCCAAAATTCGGAACGATGTCTCCGGTGCATGTGCGTGTCCTTTTGGCCTGCAAAGCAAAGCATTGATGTTGGGATATATATTACGTATACGACTTGGGCGCACTATGGACAATGCGTGTCGCTGTGGATGCATACCAGAAACAAAATGTGTAGCATGTCCTCACGTACACGAAGCTCCAAGTGCGGTGAAGGACTATAGCACTTGCTAAAGAATCAAAGTACACCGCGTTCTCGCAGTGCAGGACTTGCCCTATTATACAGCATTTGTGCAGGCCGCGAACCACGGCGTATTAGAGCGCAGCTCTTTGGCGTCCGTTCCTGGGTTTCGCGTCGTCGTCGGCGTTGTCGTCGGCCTCGTAACCAGCTCCGCCCCCCTTTCATCCCCCCAGCGCTAGCAGCGACCGACTGATACCGCTGGATGCCGCTGACGCCGCTAGAGAGTCAAGATAACGTGACTGCATAGAACACCGTCGCCGCCATGCAGAAAGAGGAGGAAAGGGTCCCCCCCCCTGTTCTTGTGTGGCGGATAGGGTGCTCTTCAGTTGCCGACGCGCCGGTTATTTCACGTAGGCCCCGGCACGTCGACGAATACGTGACCACCTTCCCACGGCTAGACCTGGTTCTTAGCGCTGCGGAAGCGAGGGTATCATATTGTTTGTGTCGGCATCGGCGGCGTTGTCCCTGAAACCAACTCCGCAGCTGGGGTTGACTCACTATCGGCGTCAGCGGCATCAGTCAGTCGCTGCTATCTCTTCCCTCCTCCCTTTATCGTGTTGTCCGCTTGCTGCGCGCGCTCCTGCCCCCATCGTTTGCCGCTGGGTGTACACGCCGCCCCCCTCCCCCCTCTTCCTGCGAGTCTCCGGTTGTCAAAGCGCCGGCTCGAACTTAATTCCTTTCTTCGCTCCTCCTCCAATGCAACCCCTGTGCGGTGGCGATCAGAGAGCCAGATCGGTGGCGGCGGATCTGTATATGTGCACCGCCCGAGCCGAAATTGCCGCTGCCGTTCGCCCTGTGCGGTGGCAATCAGAGAGCCAGACCGGTGGCGGCGGATCTGTATATGTGCACCGCCCGAGCCGAAATTGCCGCTGCCGTTCGCCACTGCGAAATTATCTGCCAGTTCTTTCTGAGCCATGAGCGAGACGACCGATGGAAGTCCTCCGTCTGCTGCTGCTGCTGCTGCTGCTAAACGAGCTGCCAGAGCAGAGGCCCAGCGCCGTCGCCGTCAGAATCCAGAGGTGCGTGCCGCCGAAGCAGAAGCTTACCGTCGCCGCCGTCGAGATGATCCAGGAGTACGCGTCGCCGAAGCAGAGGCTAAGCGCCGCCGCCGAGAAGACCCTGCCGTTCGCGCCGCCGAAGCGGAGGCTCATCGCCGCCGTCGAGAGCAACCAGCAGTAAGCGAGGCTGAAGCAGAAGCACAAAGCTTCCTTCATGACTGTCAAGAACTGTTAGTGGAGTCTTTGTTAAAGGAATACGTGTGAAAAATAAAAAAAAAATTCTGTGATAGCGCATACATGTGTTGCTCGATTTCTTTGCCTCAATCTATCGAAAAGGTGAAACAGCTTATTTGCTGCGCTCAAATTTCGCATTAGGAAGTAACGTAATCGTCGGTAATTTTTTCTTTTTTTTTTCACAGGTCGCGTGGTCCCACTGCAATATACACGAGCCAAAAGAACCCCGAGCGCAGCACACCAGCACGCACCAGTTTTGCGTAAGCGTAAGCCTCTGACGCTGTACGCCCAGTTGTCTTTGTAATGTGTACGCAGGTTACACGCATTGCAACAGTGGGCGTTTGTCCGCAACAACGCGCTCAGCGAATGAAGGTGAGCCCCCTTTGTAAATGAAAGAACAATTATGTTGGGGCGCCGGCGCCCTCTGAGAAGTTTTCAGAAACAACAAAGAGAGAGAGAGAGAGAGACAGAGAGAGAGGTTCACAGGAAGATTGAGCAGTCGAAGTGATTAACAGTGGCAGAGTAGGGAATGTCGCTGCCAGCGGCATTCCTTGTTTTACCACTGTCAACCACTTTGTTGTCAGGTCACTCATGGTATGCCGTCTGATTTCACGTCGAGCATGCTTCTTCGAGGCACGGAGATGCGTCAACGGTCGTCCTTGGATGTGTCAACAGCCGTCCCTGGAAAAAGATGCTGCAGCCCCCCCCCCCCCTATTTTTCTTAAAGAAAGCCGACCTCCAATGCGCAAGCTCAACGAACTACATAGAGTGAGCCGCAATGACACATATACTTCCAATTAAATGTTTTGGGTATTACGTCCCAAAACCACGATGTGATTATGAGGCACGCCGTAGTGGGGGATTCCAGATTAATTTTGACCACGCGGGGCTCTTCAGCGTGAACCCAATGCGTGATACACCGGCGTCCTTTTGTTTCTTTTTCTTTTTTTCATTTTGCCCTCATCGAAATGCGGCCGCTGCGGCCGGTATTCGATCCCGCGCCCTCGGGCTTAACAGCGCAACTCCAATGCCACGGCGGGTGACATATACAGTCCATGAACGCAGTTGCTTACGTTTGTGGGTTAACCACGAAGTCGACGGGTTCGATTCCCGGCGGCGGCCGCATTCATATACGGGTACGAAATGGAGAAACGCTCGAGTAACGAACATTGGCTGGATGTGCGTCAAAGAAACTCACGTGATCCAAATTATTACGCAGCCCACCGATACGCGGCGCCTCTCATAGTCCTACCAAATATATCATTAATCATGGCTAGGTAGCGTGTGCCGTCGCCCGATTTAAATGATCTAGCCTTATCCATCCATCCATCGTCTAGGATGCCTCGATGTCTTCCTCCAAGGCACCCATCGACGCACCCTATCCCTGTGTAGAGTTCCTGTATATGACTTGAGGATTCATATAAAGTAACTCTATCCCTGTATTGCCTGAGGGCTCTAAGCGACATCAACGAACGAACGAACTTTTTTACACGTCCACGTGTATGAGGTATTCGCGTTACGTACCTGAATAGAGCCGTAAGTAGTCCGCCCGTAATACCTGCATGTTTCGTGCGCGTTAAAGGTCAGGACAGAGATCTTAATTCAGAAGTGCTGGGCTGAACCAAGGATAGCGTGTCAGTTCGAATCGATGTCAGTCTATTCGGTTCTATTAGCGGAGACACAGTGGATATGTTGCACGGGGTAACCGTACAGCTCGCTGTGCGTAATGTGCGATAATTTATTTGTCTGCTCAAATAAACGGGCAAATAAATACGAAAAAATGTCTGAGCGATCTCATGTGTATAGCTTTGTCTGCACAAAGCTGTTCGGAAGGATTAAGGGGTAGGAAAATTAATGAAATGATAAGAGATCGACAATAATTATGATAGTGACGTGATGCCTTCGACCACTAGGCAAACATTCAAGACTTGTTTCTCCAATATAAGTAAAGTCACAAAGAAAAGCATATAAATTAACAAGCCCCAAGAATGGTTAACTATATGTACTGAAGTCATTCGTGAGTTTGCCTTGTGACAGGTAAGAGCGCGGGACATTTTTTTAATCTGTTACAGGACCTTCATATATTACCCAGGGGACATACCAGAGGTCACGTCGGCACTTCGTAATCAGTGCGTTGCAGTGTCCGCGCAAATATATAGCGTACACGGCGCAGGCACAGTGCAGAAGCGGATAGATACAGATCAGGAAGGACGTGCGTGACAGCAAGACACAATCTCTTCCTTGTTTTTCAATCGGCATGCCCGAGAGCTGTGTCGAGAACAACGCTACAGGAAGAAAAATAAAATAAAGAAAGAAAGGAAGAAAGAAAGCCCGTAAATGAACGGGAAATATTTCTGAGCAACCTACAATTTGCAGATGACGTGATTGCCCCGTTAAACAACTCTTGCGTGTGGCTTACTGCAGATAAATACGACGATAAGCGAAGTACAGCAGCACACTGGCAGCGGTCTCAAACTTACGCCAAGAATATACTCGAGCCGCATACATAGGGGAAGGCCATATCTCTCATGCGGATTGTCTATCGTTGGGAGGGCCGGCTTTCAGAAGGCTTGGCAACATTGAGCGGTCACGAGACGAGGTGAACGCAGAAGGTCCCGGCTGACCGCGTTGCATGATGGCTCTGCACAGACATATGGGCTTAAAGAATAATAATAATTAGTAAAAGGTTAGTTTCTATGGCTTGGCGAGCTTCGATTGTCGAGAAGAGTAAATGGTAAACAGAGTAACTATTGGTAAATAGAGTAATTTTACTGGAAAGTGATGTAGGCTCCATTAAACGATAGTCGAAATAGTACGACCTTTTGTGTACTTTCTAGTAGGCCGTTGTAATAGGCCCTGTACCTTATAATAGTAATAGCAGGCCCTTGTAAGTTGTTAATTTCCGTTGAGTGCGCAGTCAGTCACGTCACGCTCCTCCCCCCCCCCCCCCCACCCCCCTTATGAAATCACGTGAACCATCCGCTCTAACCACACGCAGAAGTTAATTATTGGCCGCAGGCTTTACAGGAAAGGAAAAACTAATCCTATGGACCATTGCTAATCCTTCACCATCCCATAAAACATCGTACAGTGTCATTAGTAAAGTGTGTGTGCAGCAATACTTTGCAGTCTAAAGTAAACTGAACCACACTGGGAAATAAGGAGCGGGACCAATCGACCCACGTACGGCTTGACGTTCGTAGCTTTTTTCCTTCCTTTTTTTTCCTTCCCCACAAATCGCGTGAACGGACGTGTACATTTTAACTGAAGGTTCTAAAGCGCTGCTAAAGCGGTGCCCAAGTGGAGCAAGCTTAGCACTTTCTTTTTGTTTTTTAGGTGTTCATGTTTGACGTACACAATCCGATAACTTGTTTCTGTTTGAACAGGCTGGGCAGAAGCTGCCGTGCTTGTGCGCCTTTTTTCCTCATTTCAATGCGAAGCGCGAACTTAGCCGGGCCAAAGACTTTGCTCTGTCATTGTGCATTCAAGGCCTGCGCCACCAGGAAAGGAAGCGCTCACCAACCTTGCTGCGGTGAGGGCGAACGCAGCGCCGACGACGCAGGTGGGTCTTGCACTGTATAGCGATTTCACCACAAGGAACACGTTCGTTTTAATTGAGCGAGATTGCGAGCCCGAGATAACGAGTGCATCGAGTATACTGCATGCGATATTTCAAGTATAGCTGCTCGATTCGCACATGTCGCATTGCGAGGCGAGTCAGTGAGGGTACAGAAGAGTGGACCGATGTGCTCGGGGATGGCGGGAACGGAGGCCGGTTTAGCGACATGTCATCTTACTACTATTTGGGCCTTGATGACGCGTTTCCTGCATGCCAGAAGCTACGCTTCTGTAAAATTTGATCTCTGTGATTTCGGAGTTATATATGCTTCCTGCAACGAACAGCACTTTATTCATTGGTCTCGTTTTTTTTTCTTTTTGTCGTTGTTGCCTTCGAGTGCATGACATTTTCAAGTAAGGATACAAGAAAAGAAAAAAGATCACCGCCCCTTCCAGTCCGTGAAGATGGTCGAACAACGAAGCTGTGTCAGTTATATATATACACCGAGTCTTACACCATGCAAATCAAACTTCGCAAGCAGTCTATATTGTATACATCTTTCACGAGCCAACTCTCGCTGACACTCTTGGTAGGCAGCCTCTTCCTCAGGAGTATACGCACTACTCGTGGTCTTCCCATAGTTGTAGCTGGGATGGAATATGCGGAACCACTAATCCAAAGTTCCGTATATTGGGCGCAAGGCCCATCACTGGAGATGCGGGCGCTGCAATCGTTTTGACGATTGCTTGGATTGGTTTGACGATTGACGTCATTGGTGTTTCTTAATGAGGTTACACACACGTTCGGCTGCGACGGAGAGAACGACGTCAGTGACGGTATGCCCGCAGTCCGCCGTTGTCGCTTGCATTCGATGTCTCGAATGGCTCATACCCCCGTAAAAGCGGCCTCCCCATTACGACGATAGAAGGTGGTGGTGGTGGTAACAACTTTATTGAGACTCTGCTCAGTTATGATCTGGCAGGCCCGAGTCCTAGAATAGAAGTGAAATTCTACGCTGGAATGACGAGCGGCAACGAGCTAGCTGTGGACGAAGACGACGCTCGAGCCATTGATGATTATAGTTTTTGCGAAGCCCGACAACGGCGGCACAGGGCCCGCATAAACAGCTTCGCTGTAAAAAAAGAAATCCGACAGAAGGAAATCCGAAGGAAGAAAGCTTGCTTTAAATTAAAATCCGCGCACGCTGATCAAAGCTTCCGTGCACGGCAAAGAAGTTCGGGTGGTCAAAGGTGTAATTAAATCCTTTGTATTCATTTCAAGTAACGTGTGCATATGGCTTCGGAATAAAGACCAGTATAGACGCGCAGAAAACCGTGGACGTAAACACTGAAGGCGGCACAGTAACAGCTTCTCTAGAAAGTGGGCCCTTATTCTACAAAATTTCACCGAGTCTAGTGGCTTTATTTCTTTTTTCCTTTCTACTTCTGCTCATTAGGAGAGGTAGCAGAACACTTAGTCATCACTGAATATACATATACATGCCCGGCCACGTTCAATACGCTTCTGCGGGTAAAACGATGGAAAGTTGTTGGGCAGCACAGTGGCTGTATGACGTCTATGTGGTGAAGTACACGCGGCGGCCGCAATTAGGACATCGCAACTGAATGGAACATTCGCGGGAAAGCAGTGCCAAAAATACCCATTTCCGCCGTCCTGTGCTTTTCACTCTTTTGCGTGCGTTCCTTTTTCACGTTAGACTTAGTTGATCTATGTTAGATATAAAAGAATATTACAGAAGTCACAGCACGCTTGGGAGCAAGTCGGACGCTGTCTATAACCATCTGCGAATAATTTTCGCTTATGATATAACATGTGTTTTCGGTTTGGTGGCTGCAAAATATGTGTTCTTCCTTTTGCACTGAAAAAATATTATTTGCGAGTGAGCGCGTATGTCCTGTGCCCTGTTAGTTTCTCTGGGTTCTTTGTTTCTAAATATGACTATTACTTTAGTTTTCTAGGACGCAAGCTCATACGCATGCGCAGTGGAGAATACCGCTACATGTGGAGGCGTCGGAGCTATGATGTTGACCAGACGGAAGGTTTATCACTGGCCTTCACTATACAATCGAGCGCCTCTAAAGCGAACGTCTCTATACAACGAAATGACCTGTATAACGAAGGAATAATTCTATCCCGGTTCTATTGTGACCTACAACGAAGTGATCGGTATAACGAATGATTTCGGAGGCCCCAAGCACTTCGTTATAAAGGCGTTCGACTGTACACGTGTGCTCACATAACCTGTAGAACGTAGAAATGCGCTCACGTGACAACTACAGGACGAAACTCGAAAACAATTGCGACATTGAAGAGAAAAAAAGGTTGAATTGTAACGACTTTTGAGCGCACGAATTTGACCCTCATTCTATGCTAAAGGAAGGCCGACAAAAAGTCGGCAAATTTGAAAGAAAGCAAGTTTCAAGTTTGAGACTGTGAGAGTCCACGAAAAAACAAAAAGAAAAGATATATGCGTAAACTGCCACTGCTAGAGCATTAGACAAAATTATTATATTTTGTATATGACCACATACATCCAAGATGTCGACCTTTTGTAAGCAAGACTTTTACAAAACTCTCGAAACCGATTTTTTTTTTTGCATATAAGTCGTTAATCAGTATGCTGAGTTTGGCAGTATTTTAAAAGCCTTCTGCTGATTGCTGCTTGCAGAATTGCGATATCTGAATTTATCGTGGGCAACGGAAGTGTAAACCTGAGGCTTAAAGTTATTTTGAAAACTTCCCGTGCTCATGAATACATATTATTGATCGTTCTAATTGAAACAAACGGTCACTGTAGGACGTAGTTCTTCCTTTTGCACAAGCCCAACTCAAATCGATTCACTGGCTGCCTATGAAGTAAGCAAGAATAACAAGGCAATCCGAGGGGTTCGATTTTATGTTAGTCATAAGCACACTCTGTGAGAGAATATGAAGGACCCAGAAGGCGTATGGAAAGCTAATTGTTATATGCAGAAATAATCAGGTAAATGGCAATAAAAGTGGACGAAAAGATAACTTTTCTCAGGTCGGGGCAACAGCCAACGCATTCCGCGTGCGATGCATCACCATTTAAGCTACCGTGGCGCCATCTCCCCGGACACTTTCTTCGGTACTTGTGTGCCACAAGGCTATCCCTGGGGGTGTCAGCCAGCGCCGCTGACGGCGAAGGCGGCGGACGTGGAAACTTCTTTTAACCGCAGAAGTCACGTAGTACGTGAATACGTATTTGAATACATATTTGAGTACGTATTTGAATACGAAAATCAGAGGTTGACTCGAGCTGAAGCTACCGAACTTAACTTCAGCTCCCCTTTCCACTTTTGTATAGTGAGGTTGCACTGTGTACGCATGTCCTACCTTGCGTCCGTTGCGTCTCCTTTTGAGGAACGAAAATACTGCTGCGTTTAAAGTTGTCACTACATGCCGCCGTGTTAATGGCTGCACCGTCACATCGGGCGACATTGCGTGAAGTGTGCGTCTGGGACGAAGTGCCAGCCGCACGTCTACTGCAGAGGGATTTTACAGCTATTTGAACCTATTTCCGACATGACTTCCAAGCTACATTTGCATAAGCCGGCACCCGAATGTCCAAAAAAACTCCCGTGTCGTCAATCTTTACACTGAGTGGGAATGAACGTAGAAGTTGTGGCGTTGGGTTCTCTGCATTACCAAGAGTCGTATTGCTAATGATCCACATTCCACCGTTCTCTGGCGAAATACTTGTAAAAGAAATTGCAAAGGAAACCGTTTTTTTTTTAATGCTGTGTATTTAAGAAGCAGGCTGTACAAGCAGGCTACCTGCTGTGGTCGTGGCTCAGTGTATAGTATGTATACACTTAAGGCTCGTCTTGCGATGTGAAATAAAGATTATAGAAAAGTCTGACGCACCGACCCTGCAAAGCTGCGTGAGACAACATTCAAACAATACTGCCTTATTGAGAAAGATTTGTATGGGAATTGTACAAGAACTTCTGTACGCGATCATTGCTTCGTACACTGAACGCGTTCTCGTACGTCAATTGTGTATGTGAGCGGACCTCGTTGTCACTGAACGAAATTCTCGTATGAATACGTTAAGGTCCAGTGGTAGCCATCTTGCGAGTGGTTCATATTCCCTCCACCAGGCTACGCCACTCAGTCATGACTGAATTGCGACAGAAATACGGAAAGAGAAGCAACATGTTCGTAGGAAAGGAAAAAAGAAACCGAAAAAGAACCGGTGGAACAGGGAAACACGAGAACGACAGAAAGCATCACGAGAGCACAGGCAGTGCAAAAAGAGGCGCAGTTGCCGCAGGATGAAGTAGCCAGAAAATGGGAAATATACCGGCAGAAAAAAAAATCTATGGTTCAAATACTGGTACTGGCAAAGATAAAAGTTCAAAGTGAACGTTGCAATAGTTGTCAGAGAAATACGTTAGAGAAAGAAGGCCGCACTTATTTTGGAATCACGTAAAGTTATTAGGCAGGAAGTCTGGAACAATACAACATAGCCTAGACGAAGATGGAAACAAACTGGAAGGGGACGCGGCATTAAATTAAATCTGAAAAGTAACAGCCAAAATTTTCCAAGGCAATGACGAGGTTGTATTTGAGGAAAAAAAAAAAAGAGATTGAAAGGGAACCAGATGGAAAATGAGCCGGTGCTGTCAAGTTTAAACTGGAAGAAAGCCGAAGAGACAATTCCTAAGCCAGCCACAGGGTTAGACGAGGTTCCTGTTAGGCTGATTAATGAACTAGGACCAAAAAGTAAGAAAGCTCTGTTGAAAGCAGCAGAAAAAACCTCAAAAGATAGACGAATACCAGACAGTTGGCGACAAAGTAGAATGAATTTAATTTATAAAGATAAGGGGGAAAGAGATGGAATTCACTCATATAGACCGTTGACAATTACATCTGTAATATAAAGGTTAGCAATGCAGGCGAATAAATTAAAGCTGCAAGCATGGCCAGATAAAAATGGCACATTGGGAGAACTTCAGAATGGCTTCATATATAATCGGTAGGCGTTTGGACAATAACTTATTTGTCCTTACTGTACGAGCCTCAGGGTATCGTCTTCTCACATGCCCATCTTAGTAATAAGTAATTAGTAATTAGTCGAACCACGTATGGCTTACCTTACCAAATCTTGAACACGGAAGAGGAAAGTCAGGACAACACTATAATTCGAACCGCTTTCAAGGCGGCTCAGGGCCTGCCTAAATGTACCTCCACGGAGCCCATGCTAGCTTTGGGAGTACGTTATACTTTCGATAAACTCAGGCAGGCCATTCTGAAGCGACAGAGGAAACATCTTAGCTTCAGAAAAACTGGTAGGGCAATATTGGCTCGACTCATGCCAGCATACCCCGTTTATCTCACCGAACAGGGCGTACCTCTCCCTCCTTCGGTGAGATTCAAAATTACAGTAGCTCCAATTCCCAAGAACGTGCATCCCGAGTACAGCAAGGAAAGGAGCAAAGCACGCGCACAACATGTTCAATCTACGTACTCTAATAACCCTAGGTACTATACGTACCACACGGACGCAGCTGCATATACAGAGGCGACCGGCCAGCCCTACTAACAGAGATCCGCCCTGGCAGTCGTGAACGCGATCTGCCAGCAGCAAATAACCGCGTCGGCCACGGCGGGATCCCCCACCTCGGCCGAAATGTTAGCAGTGGCGATCGCCCTCGCTCACGCAGAGCGCTCGCAAGGAGACTCGGTTGTGGTCACGGACTCCCGGAAGACACGTCACATGTTTCTCAAGGGGCACGTGACTGCGGCTAGCGTCGCGATAATTCCCAAATCTTTCAAGCACCGTCATCGCCTACTCTGGTGCCCGGGACACGCGGAGGTACAAGGGAACGAACAGGCCAACGCGTTAGCTCGAGGGTGTACCAACTGAGCGACGGCAGCCTCTTCTACCCCCAACCACTCGCGCTATCCCTCGCGAAATCCCATCAATTTAAATGCCAAAGACATCCTTGATCATCAGCGCGGAGAACGCAGAAAATACCCGCCGCCTAACCGACAACTTAGCGGGGAAGAGGCCGCCGATTGGCGCAAAATACAGACTGGGGTATTCCCTCGTATAAAATTGCTAAACGCCATGCATCCCACTCGCTGGAGGATCAACTGCACTTGGTGCGGTGGCATGACCACCCTAATACATTTTACCTGGGAGTGCACTAAGCGTCCTCATAGGCCAAATAGCAATGACACAATGGAGCAGTGGGAGATACAGCTCGCCCGCTCCTACTTGGCAGGACAAAAGTCCTTAAAGGGACACTAAAGCGATACAATAAATCAGTTTAGACTAATGAAGCATTGTTTCAGAACCCTGCAGGCAGTCATTAAAAAACAAAAAATAGGTTGATTATTATATGAGAAAATAAAGGTCGAAATATCAGTATTTGAATTTCGCGCCGAAACCCCAGCGCCGGTACGTCAGCGTGACGTCAGGGATTTCAAGGTATGTTTTCACATTTGGGCCGCGTTGGCTGAATAAAGGTTCCCGAAACTTGCCATGTTTAATATTTGGTTCCTTTCAAACACAATGTAGCCAATCTGAGCCGCTATATATAATTAGTAGGCTCTAGAAGATGCCATCAAAATCCAAGGCGTCACAGCCCCCAGGTGCGGAAACTAAAGTAGGCGTCGCCACCCGTATTTCGTTCTTACGCTTCTTCTGGCTTACCAAACGTCTTATCGTTGTAAGAGTGGTGTTCTTGGCGTTGTAGAACGGTAATTTACTGATGCAGAAGAAATCATTTTTCACTTTAGTAGAAAGAAGAATGTTATATGTGGCTATTTTTTAGACACATCAGGAGCATATGACAAAGTAGACCGCAACATTTTGTGGGATATTCTGTAAGCGGAAGGCTTAGGCGACGATTGTATACAGTGTTTGAGATAGATTTACCTAGAAAATGCCGTTTGCAGTGAATGAATGCGAAGGGGTGAGGAGCGAGGAGAAAGCTGAGAACAACAAGGGACTGAGGCAGAGGTGCCCTTTATCCCCACTGCTGTTTATGATGTACATGGTAAGGATGGAAAGGACGCTAGACGCAAGTAATATCTGGTTTAATCTCTCACAAAAACAGGCAGGTACACAGCAGCAGCCTCCAGGTTTGTTTTATGCAGACGACATTGTGTTGCTAGCTAACAAGCAAAGAGATATGCAACGTCTGGCTAATATCCGTGGACAGGAAAACGAGAACTTAATTCTGAAATTTAGCGTTAAAGATCAGGTGTTCTGGTATTCAATGAAAACAGTGAACAGACGGTGTCAGTACAGGGCCAGGAAATAACTCGGGTAAAATAATATAACTACGTTGATATATGGATAAAAGAAGGCAATAGACATATGGAAACACAGGAAAAAGCAATAACAGCAAAGCGAAGAGAAATGCGGCCATGATGAAATACAGAGCGCTATGGGGATACAATAGGTACGAGGTGCTCCAAGGTATGTGGAAATGTGTAGTGGTTCCAGGAATTACTTTTGGAAATGCCGTTGTTTGCTTGAAATCAAGGCTACAATCAGGACTCGATGGCAACCAAAGGTCAGTGGGACGCCTCGCATTGGGCGCTCACGGGAAGACTACAAATGAACCTGTGCAGGGTGATATGGGCTGGACTGGTTCTGAAGTGAGGAAAGCTCAGAGTAAAATTGATTATGAAGAACGACTGAGGAATATGGAAGAAAGTAAATGGGCTGGGAGAGTGCTCTGATATTTGTAAAGAAAAAAAAACAATGATTCGCAGTGGAGAAAAAGAACTAGGAAACTTACCAGCAAGTATGCGGCCTTTAGGGTGAGCAACACAGCAACAAACAACGTTAAGCGGAAAGTCAGAGAGGCTGAAATAATTTCATGGGTGGCGGCAATGGAAAAGAAACCTGCCATGAGTAACTACATAAGAGAAAAAAAAAACGAAATCAGGAAAGAAACAATTTACGATAACTCAAAGGGAAGCTCATTACTTTTCGTAGCGAGATTAGGATGCCTTAGAACACGCACTTAATTATAAAGCGAGATACAACAAGGAAGAAGAAGCATGCGCTTGCTGCTGTAAAGCAAAGGAAACGATGGAGCATGTTTTAATATAATGTGAAAATACCTGCCCGGCGATCGATTTAGGCACCTGTGGCCACATTGAAGCCCTTGGGTTCAGCGATAGCAGGGAGAAAGTATATATGTCTGCAGCAGAGATTAGTAAGAGGCGATTCGAAGACTAGTAGAAGAAAAGTAGGGAAACGACAAACAATGGAGGCGTACAAAAACAAAGTTCCCAATGGGGGTTCAGAAAGCTTCGTGATGGGAATTCTTCGTGGGCTTTCTCTTTCCTTTTATTTTTTTCTCTCTTTTTTTTAACATAGGTAGGACATTAGGCAACATTAGGCCGCCCCGTTCCAAAGGGGACGCTCACAGCATCCGTTCATCCATCCATGCATGAAAAAGAAATGCTTTTTGCCGATGCAGCACAGGCATGGCACTTGGTGACAGGGTACCTGTCTTGGTTGAAAAAAACACACCTCTTCCCCTTCGCCCCGCACACAGCTTTTGCGATGACTGCTGCCTGACACGCCAATTGTCGTTTTGTTGCTTCGCGCGGTTTGAGTACGAAGAGCTACTGAACAAATTCCTTCACATCTTGAAGCTTACTGCAGGTTGCCTTTGCAACGCCAGTCGATTAGTGTTCATTTGGGGAATCACAGTAGCATGAGGGAACACGACAAAAAAGAAAGGCGCCGTCGTCGTCTGCCCACCTGAGTGTTTCCGCGACAATGAGACATGCTCCGAAAAGACCGATGCATCCTAATGGCAGTAGTTAGCGCTTAGTAAAGACGAGGGGGGAAAAAGAGAGAGACACACACGCACGGTCGCTAATCACAACAATGAAGTTTATTTCCTTGACAGAGCTCAACTAAAGTGCCTTCGAATACAGGTCACCGACCACGTGAACCGCGTTGCCACCGGGGAGCAAGATGTGAAGACGCAGCGTACAAAAAAGAAGACTGAAAATTTAGCTGTACATGCGCGAAAAATTCAGTTCTTTGTCGGACAACGAAGATTTCGCACTTGCGGTTTCCTACTATCTCCGTTTTATCGAAGGACACACACACACACACGCACGCACACGCACACACACACGCGCGCGCACAAGCACGCGCGCACACACGCACGCACACACACACGCACACGCACGCACACACACAAACACACACGCACACGCACGCACGCACACGCACGCACACACACGCACGCACGCGCGCACGCGCATGGTAATGAATAGCTAGAAAATCATCTGAAGGCGTTTTGTTAACTTTGCATAGTTATGCTCCTTAATCCGTTCATTCACGCATCGTGCCGTTTGCCCAATGTAACAAAGGCCGCAGCGCAACGGAATGCAATAGACGACAACCGATTTGCACTCAACGAACTTATTTTTGTGCAACTTCTTGCCACATTTATTTGCAGGAGTCGTAATTAATTAGGACTAATTATGTAATTAGGCGGAATGCAAAAATAATCTAAGTATCTCCAAGCGACGGCAAACAACATTAACTTGGTTCTGTCCAGCTACGTGTCATTTGCATGTGCTTAAATCTTGGTGCATGATAGTTGGGACACCACCCTGTATATGGAAAAGGTTCAATGTTCACAGCCTTAATATAGGGCTGTGATAATAGCCTATATATGGCTGATAATGGCCCAATGAAAACACTTCTAGCTCAGAGGATTGTCAAAATTTAATCCCATAGCCGGCGACAGGCACCTCTTGTAAGGTATATATTAATTTTTGCTCGCATTTGAGAAAAAGTTTAGGAAATAAGCTGGGAAGACAAGGCGGCAGCTAGCAGAGACCAAACAGTAAGGAATTTGTCCCGCAGCTAACACTCTTACCCTTAACGGTGTAAAAAAATGTTTGCTGTACCTCTGTAAGCTCAAACGACACATGCGATAAGAGGAGGCATACAGTAAAACCTCAATTCGGATTTCTTAAGACTGGAAAAAAAGAAATGTCCGAATTAACCAATGTCGAATTATTAAGCATATGACAAGAAAAATGAACAAATGCTTACATCAACACATTTTTATACTGAATTAATCCGCTAATCATGTTTTCATTTCGCGCAAAAGCAGCTGTGCGGAATCTCCAATTGTCGTCATCTCATGACTGATTATACATTTATAGCTCTTGCAGCGGGAATATATATATATATATATATATATATATATATATATATATATATATATATTCACTACCCCGCGCACATCCGAATTACATTTTTTGCAAGTGCGGCTTCAACAGAGATAAAAACGATTTCTTATCCAAGTTAGAGAAGGCTATATTTACGTAACAAAAACGTTCCCTGCTCTTCCAGACGACCTGGCAGAGTGTTCCGAAAACAACCATGTCGAATGTGTCATTTGTCATTTCGGCAGCATTGTCGTGTCTGAACGCGTGATGTGTGACCGTTTTGCATAGCAATATACTTCCTTTTCTTTTTTTTCGGATCTCGTAACTGGCAGCATCTTGAAGGCTATAGAGGTTCACGTCCACGAACTTTCCCGTGTCTCTGCAATTCGCGGGCCAGGCTCGGGCCTAAATAACTTCGCGTTGGACGGGCGCTAACACTGATGCAGGGATTGTTTGCACGCCCCCTACACGAGACTTTACTGCAAGGTGATAGTGCGCAAAGAACTGCTGGCTCTTCGGTTCGCATAGCAGCGCTACCACTACAGCTGCTTCGCAGTTTAGGCTCTAAACTGCAATTTATTCTTCTTCTTGGGCGTGGTCACAAGTATCACTGCGCAGTGATTACGGCCGCAACGGCTTTGGCATCTGTACAAGACGCACGAAGAATCCTCGAGTACTTCGAAACGAAAGTTTAATGAAGGCGGCGGCGGCGCAATTTCCCCCTGTTCAACGACTTGCGCACGCATCCCCCCGGTTTCCGCGACTTCGTGCGCGCGCAACCATTTCTTTTTTTTTCTTTTCCCCCCCAAGGTTGCGAGGCCGCGGTGACGTGCAGCGCGTCTGGCGCTTACGTAATGGAATCTGTGTGGCGCGACACTTCTGCCGGGGTGGGCCCCCAGACGACGCACTGCACAATATCACAGTGCTGGAACGACACCCAGCAGCACAGCAAGCTCGGTCATCTAGTATACTTTCATCGAGCCGACCGGTCTGGCCACCACCGTCGACGTCAGAATTGACGTCACTAGGAGTTTCGTGACGTCGTCTTTGGAGGAAGGGCGGGGGGGGGGGGGGGAGCGATTACAAACAACGTTTGTGAGGAGGGTAATCAGCGTCCGTCGTGCCGTCATTATGAGTGCGTGCGTGTGAGCGCGTGAACGTTGGAAATTGGAGTGGCATAATGTATGCTTCTTCGGATACCCCTCCACTATCTCCACAAGCACCTGCTTCTTCTTTTTCTTTTTGTTTGATGTTGGCGCGTCTTGGAGAACTGCCCGCTGTGGCGCTCTGACATGCGTGCTTACTTGCGTCTAAACTTACCTACGTCGCCCGCTTATAATGGAAAACGCGGGCGTTCAATGCCAACGACCAGAAAGCTTTCTCTCTCTCCCTTCTTTCTTAAGTAACTCGCGAGGGGGTTTTCTCCAAGGGGGGTTTTCTTTCTGGGAACATCGATTTCTTATCGGCTATCTTTGTTTTCTATTTCCAAATTGTTTCCCGTTGTCCTTGTTTGAGGTCCGATTCGAGACGCTTCCGTTACACCGTTAAAAGGTCGAGCTGCGGGAATTCCTTCGCGTGATGCGGTTAGTGAGAATCGGTTGCTGACGCGATCCTCCAACGTCAGAGATTGTTATAATACTATGCGATGACACAGAGAGTGCGACTTCGCTTTTTTTCTTCTTTTCTCACCCTCTATCAATGAAATCGGCGAAGACGACAGCAGAGAATCTAGCTCTACCTTATATTATCTAAAAAAATGTAATTAATAACGGACAAACGAACTATTTGAATCCAACGTATACGTCGAGAACAAGGCATTTGTAAAGGTTACTCTTACGACAGCACTCAGACAGGCATACAGACCCCCCACTTACCCACATGCACGCACACACACATACATATTATGCGAGCCGCGTACGTAGATAGATAGATAGATAGATAGATAGATAGATAGATAGATAGATAGATAGATAGATAGATAGATAGATAGATAGATAGATAGATAGATAGATAGATAGATAGATAGATAGATAGATAGATAGATAGATAGATAGATAGATAGATAGATAGATAGATAGATAGATAGATAGATAGATAGATAGATAGATAATGTTTATTGCGGCTTCGTATTTCGTAAAGAAGGCTATTCAGTTTACAAATTAGAGATTGCAAAGAGGGAGCCACATTTCCTGAGCAGCTCGTACGCTATAGAGAACAGTTGTGCGAACAGGAACCGACTAATCTCGGCGTAGAAGTAGCCTATATTTATCGACGGCGGCCGGCCAATCGCAAAGACTTCGTACGAATGATAACGCATTGTGAATTCGGCACCGTACGTGTTGGGTGCAACTGCGCAATGTTGCCTTATTCGAGCGAATTAAGATTATTTGCTCCGAGCTCCGGGTGTACGGAGTCGGCTCATCGCGAACTTTTTCTGTAGCTAACCAGAATTACTGTGTAGCGTTAACCAGGCAACCGTGTTGTGATAGAGGCTTGGACTTTACCAGGCCGTCACCTTCCTGGCGGAAAAGTTTCTTGCTTTCTCTGTGAAAGCAACACTGATGTTTGTTGGGCAGGAAGAGCGACGAGCTGAACACGTATAACGTAACACCCGCTAGTTTTAAAGCGAAGCTTTCTATGTCTCACTGATTCGTCCGTGAGCGCCGAAAACGCTCTGCAGGAAAGCCAACTTACACATCTGCGTAGAACACTGCAGTTTACGTTCGCAGTTGTACCGATAAGAACAACGGGAACAATCTCAAAATACAATCCTAAACAGGCAGTCAAATCACATACGCATAGCATCGGGTCGCTCAGCGTGGTCGTTGGCTTTGGACTTTAATTCAGTTTGCGTTGTGTGAAAGCTTTGCGTTCAACCACCTTTATTTAAGAAAGGGGCCCTGACATTTTTTTATAACCTCTTCTGGTGATGAGTCTACAATCAAGATTATGTACCACAATAGCAAGTAATGAAAAGAACTACTACGTGTGTGAAACATGTTATGTATTTACGTGTATCTCAAGATCTGAAGACACTTCTTACTATAGGCACGGAGAGCGGAACTATTTATTACGATCTTTATTATATCTCTTAGTATGTCGAAGAAAGAGCGACGTTGTAGTCTGGGCAGGTGGAATGCATGCTGCCCACCTTCTTCTAGGGTCCTTTCTTAAAAAAATATTTTCGTTCTATTGCCCGCAGTACATGCATACGAATATACACCGACTAAACACGTAGTGCTTCAATACAGAGCTTTCTCTCTCTCTATCTCTTGCCTTCTTTCTCTCTACCTATCTAATAGTTAAAACATGTTGGTGGGCTAGATGGTTTGAAACCATGATAAAATGTGTAGGCACGAGTGAACGAGGACGTAGAGAGAAACAGGCACATAGAGACAGCGCTACTTTCAACTGTAGATTTCGTTTTCGCATGAATCAATGAATATATATACCGAACGAGCGGAAACAAACGAGACAGAAAACAACATTCAGTGGTGCAATGTCGATGAACCGTACACGTGTCTAAGGCTTGATCAAAACATACACTGCAATAGATGAAGCGACAAACCGGGGAATCGCATCTCTCGGTTCTGAACGTTCTTTTATGTCTCGTTTGTTTCCGTTCTTCGGTATATATTTATGTATGCGTGCAAAAATAAAATCTATAATTCAAGATAGCACTGTCTCCCTGTGTGTGTGTGTGTGTGCGTGCGTGCGTGTGTGTGTGTGTGTGTGTGTGTGTGTGTGTGTGTGTGTGTGTGTGTGTGTGTGTGTGTGTGTGTGTGTGTGTGTGTGTGTGTGTGTGTGTGTGTGTGTGTGTGTGTGTGTGTGTGTGTGTGTGTGTGTGTGTGTGTGTGTGTGTGTGTGTGTGTGTGTGTGTTTCTCTCTATGTCCTCGTTCAGTTGCGCTTACACATTCTCTCTCCAATGCTTGCATGCATGGTCTAGTAGTCAGATCTCACTTTTGGTGTTTTTGCAACATATCAGACACGACAAAGACGTCGCAGCGGCAACATGTGCGTACTAAGCAGTCGGTGTAGGTTCCCTGTTTGAAATATTTCTTTATTTCGCTTGCAGGCACGGAATTCACACTGGAGGAGACACCGGCATAGTTCTCCTGTGTTCTTCCAGCGTATGTTTTTAAGGATGCTTGACTACGTAAATAAAAAAAAAAGTTCATAACATTATTTTTTTTTACAGACAGAATGAACAGAATGCTCGAGATGTATAAATCAGATGTGTAGGGAGCGATGCTGTCCTTAGTTGAGTGGAATAAGTATGAAACAAACAACTTCAAATCAAAGCATGCAAGCTGCCGTTGCGGCGGACACGCTAGTATATGCATGTTCTCAATCAAACCGGGACACATACTCACGTCGCGCAAAAAACAATAGCTCACCCCGGAAGTCTTTTCTTTCAAGCATTTGAGACCCATCCAAAAATGCATCCCATTCCACCCTGGCAGTTAGTTGATACACCCATGCACGAAACGTCCATGGGGTCGAATACAGCTAACGTAAATAACGATCACATTGCGCTCGATCCTCAACGACTACAAATGGAAACTGTTTCGCCAAATGAGCTAGCCGAACTAGCCCTCAAGAACGTCATACTAGAGCTGATTACGTGAGCAGTGAGAAGCAGCCGCGAGGAGTTTTTCTTTTTTCTCGAGACGGCCGGTTTTACGCAAACGTGTCGAAGCGTATACCGGTGCACGCGAGATTCTCACCGCTCCACGTCGGCAGCTGGACCACTGCCCGAAGTTCGAGACGCAAGAAGGGAACCTCGAGAAAAGAGCAGCAGCTGCGACGCTAGCTGACGGCTAGCTTAGCCGCCTCCGGTCTGCCGCGCGGTGCGATCGCGCGAGCGCTCGCACGCGATCCGCGGTCGAGCAGTGATTGGTCGCGCCGCTCGTGAGGCGATATGCTCGTCCAATGCACGCGACGGGCGCCGTATCTACGAGATGTCGCTCTCATACGCGCGCATTTATTGTTCCTTTGCTTTCACGATTGCGCCTATGCACCCTCTTATGCTCCCTCTCTGTCTGCGAAAGGCTTCTCCCGCTCTCTTGGCGGTCGGCGATATAAAGAGCTCGCGCGTCCTCTCCAAGAACGCGATGGTTGCGGAAGCGGGGGGGTGAGGCTTTGGTCCTCGGCCCTAACACTGAGGTACTTGCGAGACATCTGCGCTTTTACAAAGTTAAATTAAATTATCTCGTTTAATTAACGTGCCGAAGCAACTCACGCGCGGTATGCGCGGTAGTCTTAAACGGGGGCTGCCCGAGTAATTTCGACCACCCGAGGTTCTTTAGCCTGCACCCCAAAGCACGGAGTACTCGAACGCTCTTGCATTTCACCCACCCATCGTAATGAGGCCGAGAATAGAAACCCTCGGCCTTGTGCTAAGCGGCTGGGCTTTAATAGTTTACGGCCTGCTCGCGTGGCCCGGGTCTCTGATGCTTATCCGAAACCGGGAGGCAGGGGGAGGGAGGGTGCACTGTGGGCGAATGAACCCTACAGCTTCCATTGCAAGGTGGCACTGTCCCTTAAGGGCCGCCCCGTCTTTAATATAGTAATTAAGCTTCAGTTTAACAATAAAGGGGAAAAAATGTTTGTGCAAGCGACATGAGACACCAACCCCATCCTCAGTTTCTACTCCCACACTCAACATACACTTTCGCAGTTCGCAGTTATAGGGCTCGCTGTTCACAGCTCTAAATTTGATAACTTGCTTACTTAACACGTTTATTGCTCACTTTCGATCCGATCGTCCCTTGCTATGGGCCATACGGATGTAATGCCAAAGGATGATCGGACCACTTCTGCGTTTCTTCCATTGAGTTGCATCGTATACTCATCCCGTCTCTTCCGCTTTTCATTCTTTCACTTTTGACACAAACTTGCACGTCTGAACCACGGACCAGTAGAATCTAGGCACGTAGAAGCTAGGGCAAGGGGTGAAGAAACGAGAGAGAGAGAGATTCGTTTCTTAAGCACCACAGGAAAAAAGAAAATAAATATGAAAGGTACCAAGGTGGTGGCCAGCACACGAAAATTAGAAACGTGAAAACGAAAGTAATAAGTAAGAGAGCTAGATAGGAAAAGCAATTATTTCTGAAGTATAAAACAAAGCTAGAGACTACATATTATATTACCCTGCGTCGTAACATTTCTCCAGCGCTGAAGAGATACATTTATGCTATCACTGCCGCTTTTTCTTTCTTTCTTTTATTTATTTGTTTATTTATACTGCTCAACCTTTTTTTTTTTCTTTGTCGTCTTTGGGAACTCCCTATCTCTCTTTGTCCCATGTCTGTCCGCGTTTCTAGATATTCTCGATGTTGTTTGCGAGTGATTTTTTTTTCTTTCCCACGCGCAGCTTCTTGACTGCGTCGTGCTCTGTGTGACTTGCAACAGATGCGCCTCCTCTCCGCCCTGTCCAACAGTGACAGACCCCCCCCCCCCCCCCCCCCCCCCCCGACTTCTTCTTGTTATCTCCCTCAAAGTTCCTCGCCAGCTTGCAAACGCCGGCGGAATTGGATCGTAGTCCGCTGGCCTTGGCATGCGCTCTGTTGCCGAGCTGTGTTCAAGCTGGCCGCGGCATACTATACAGTACTGCTCCGCCCGGCACGCAGTCCTCGTGGCTGCCGGCAGCGTGCCTTGGGTTACGAGTACTCTTCTGCCGAAATCTGGCGTACTTTTAGTTCTTCTTTCAGCTTCCTACCGTTGTTTTTACAGCACTTATGTACACAGGTGTACTTTTCTGTTAACTGCTGTTTTTGCACTGCTATACTTTTCATTCCCACCACCACCACCATCATCATCATCATCATACACAATGTTTTGTCGACACTAAGCTACATACCCTGACCTTATCGCTATTGCCAACGCTGCCGGGCCTAGTCACACAGGCCATTCAGGCTTCGACAGGCCCGCCTAGCATGTATTTCTTCTAGTGGTGTATTATTATTTATTTTTATTGTGCGCGCGTGTGCATGTGTGTGTCTGAGCTTGCATTGTTCTTCCTGTGCATTGTTTTGCCAAGAGCGCCAGCACCAAGACCCTCGAGGTTGTTCCTGAGCACCTTAATAAACACGTTTGATTGATTGATTGACTGATTGATTATGTTGTTGTTGTTCCTTTTCATAACTGTCGTTTTCTATTCCATGTTTTTGTATCTTGTATATTTAATGAATTTACTTTTGTACCAGTGCACCAGTGCTCTGCCTAAGAGCACTGGTGATTAAGTTAGCACTGGACACGTTCAGTAAGTAATCGATTGATTGATTATTCTGAGATCTTGGCCGGTGTGGCTTTCTGCAGCAGACACTAACACGTATTTTATTATTTTATATTAACCTACAGAAGGACGCCTCTATGAGGCCGTAAGTATTTGACCACAGGATTTGTTTAGCCAAAATTGCAATTAACGTATTGTCAGCCGGAGGGTTCTCTTTGCTGAGTCCCTTCTCTTGTCTTTCCTTTTATTTTTTATTTTCTACCTACGTGAAGGCTCTGTCGTTTATTGGCGTCGGATCTTGTCAATAACTTTCTTTCTTTTTTCATATTTCCATAAAACGATAAACAGACGCAGGAGTCGCGAATATTAACGCGTGAAAGGTGCCAGGTCGACCGCGCCGACGTCGTACAGACTCCCCCGTCAACCTTCCGAAAACATTCACCAGTCCCGACTTCTGTAAACACGAAAATAACAACAACTAATATTTGGAGTCGCCTGGCATATAATTACGTTCCCATTTGTTTGCACACTTTCCGCTTTCTTTCTCGCTTTTTATTTTTATTTTTACAGCGGTCATCAGTCAACGTGAAGGCCCTTCCTCATCAGCAGCCGAAACAAACTGCCATTAAAGAAAAATAAGCACTGACCTCGTGTCTCAGGGTTTGTGGGCGATAATTTAGCGTCAAAGATTATACGCCTGTCTGCGGCTTGATGCGCTAGAAAGGTTTCGGATTTATTTTCCATATTCTTTTTTCAAGAGAGAAACAAGATTGTTATTAAGTTGAGCTATCTCGTATACCGTCAGCAGTCGGAGTCCAGGCGACTGAGTGTTTGGAATGCTTCAAAAAGTGAACAATGCTGCGTAGTCGTTGCTGTGTTATTATTTCGTTTTCTTTTTTTGTGTGTGGGTTGACACTTGAATTAATTAGCTTTTAATTTATGAAGTTTTTTTGAGTGGGAGCGTTTTTACTCGTAGGTATTTCCTCGAGTTGTTTATTTATGCCCCCCTCCCCCCCCCTTTTTTTTTTGCTCTACAAAAAACTTTATTTTAACTTGGACGGTCCTTAATTCTCCCTGTTAGCAGTGTTGCTAACTTAGTGAGACAGTCGCTAAATTTAGCGAGGTCTTAGCCACCCTTAACGACAACATCGCCTTTTGGAACTTTTGGCGGTTTTTCTTTCTTTTTCTTGTACTGACGTGATTAACCAGTAAGTTGTGCTGCTAAACTTACTTTCAAGGTACTTTATCTAAGCTCGATTATATATATACGCCTACAAAATTTGTCGCAACGTCAACATGCACCAAAAAGCGCTATTTGGATGCATCAAAGTGCCATTTTAGGCGAGGCACAATCCAGTGCAATCGCATGCCGTTTTGGAAAATCGGGACTTGTTTTGGATTTTCTCATTCCGACAATCGGCTCCGCAACTCAGGAGGTAATTTAGAGCTAGAATGTGAGAGATAATAGGGAACACGTCTAGGAATAGTTGAAACATAAGCGAGAGAGAAAACCAGAGGGAGTCATCAGCATCATCATCATCACTAAGCGACAAATACTGCAGGCAGCGAGTGCTACCCGAATAGGAGAAGTTTAAGCTGTCGGTAGACGTTGTTCAAATGCCGCATACTTTACAAAAGCACTGCAAAAACTATTCCTACTTGTAACAGATTTATTATTACTACCTTTTTTTTTAAAGTATCTCTTCAGTCAGGCCGCGGTTTCAGACTAGACCTGAGGCCAGTGGCGTAGCTAGGTCGTCTGGCGCCCGGGGCCGATAGCTCTTTCTGTCCCCCCCCCCCCCCCTCCCCGGTGTAGTCGAGGATATCGACAATTTTCGGGTGTCTTCAGACGTATGTGACACCCCCCCCCCCCCCCCATACTGGCCCCGAGCCCCCGGGGCCCACGGCCCCCTCCTCCCCCCCATTGTTACGCCACTGCCGGAGGCGCAGGCGACGTGGTGAACCTCTGCAGAGTTATATCTTAATCATCGATCAAGGAAGACAGCTGAGCTATTCCTTCGTCTTAGGGGCAGCAATCATACTTCCCAGGTGCCCTCATTGACAAGCACTGAGCTGAGCTCGATGCTGATTCACTTCAGTGACCTGAAGAGTCTCACGAGAACCCGTGCTCTCGATCGGCATCAGCATCTCTCTTGTATCTTTCCCTCTGAAACCTTTTCGAACGCCAAATGTCATCAGACTCATCACTCCTGAAGCTATCTGCTGGCAAGTCCTGTGGCAAGATATAGTGTCGGAGGTACTTTCTCCTGAAATTTGATAACGCAAACGAGATTTTTGTTTGTTTGTTTTTTGCGAGTTCAGTCTTCGCCGTGTTCATTCCATGCACTCACGAGGCGGCAGTGCCATTAGAAAATGCACGCGGCTGAAAATAATAATCATTTATTTATTTACCGTGTCCAGGAACAACCCCAAGGTCTGAGTGCTGGGGCACGCGTACATTTAAAATTATAATAGTATAGAGTAAGAAAAAAAGCAGGAACATTCGTCGGCAAAATCCTGTAACCTTTGTCGAAGGTTACATGCCCTTGCAAAAAAACTAAAAGTCGTTCACGGTACAAGCGCGTTCCGGATCCGAACCGCCAGCACGTCGATGCACATTTATCAGCAGAACACACCTTGCGACCCTGTAGGCCAAGTTCTTGCAGGTGCAAATACCGAAGAGACACATTGTGAATAAATGCGCGAGCCCCCCGAACAGCTTCGTCACTACACTCCCAGTCTCTTTTTAGTGCCCTCTGAACATAGTTTCTCCGTGCTTTCTTACAACAAAGGCTTGAAAAAAAAAAAAAACAATTCTTGCTTTTAATAAATTCTCCGGAACATTTATTTTTCAAGTGCCGTAATTATTAACTAACTGCTTCGGTATCCGAGTGTATAAAGCACCGGCTCTAGGCTAATCCTACCCCATCGGTATGCGCAAACAGGTTGTCCGAACATCCTAAATTTTAATTGCCAGCGCTGTTAGACAAACGACATGGGCCGTCTGCTAGCACGGTGCCACGCACACAAACTGACTGATAGGCTCACAACGTAACTACCCGCGAATTCCTTGCCTATACTGAAAGCCAGTTGCTGTGGCCGAGGAACTATGCATTCGTTTGATGTTCCCCAGCTCGATGCGGAGTTGCGATGAGCGCAAGGAAAGTTTACTTAGGGAAGGAGTACTTATGCTCGAGGAATGGGTATCTGCAAACTAATATATAAGAAGAGAATAGAAATACGGAGCCGACGTGCGTGGAACGTTTGAAAGTGCGCGCCGCCAGAACCAAAACACATGCGAACAGTAGAGAACGGTTCCTGCGTTCAGCGCGGTGTTTCATTAGCTAGGTTACAACAGCGCTCAGCCGAATCTGAGCTCCAAGCTTTTCGAACGAGTAAAATTTGATACAGCCGCACGAACCACAAATAGCATGGCCACTTGACTTGCTCCAGCACAGGTCCAGCAACACTGAAAGCGAGGGTAATAGTTTTGCACCGCCAACCTAGATGGCGATACTATACCCGTGACTGTGGCATTCATTGCGCAAGAACTCGAACCGATCGAATAATACTCGGCAATTTGCGCAAGGCTGCAGAAAATGTTGCGTGTACTACTTCACCAGACATAGAACGCATTTTTCAAAAGCACTGATGTCTGGAATATACAGCAATGAAGCGCGAAAACGAGCAAGCTACCGATCGGATCAGGGCTGCCTGCGCACTCGGAACGTTTCATCTTTATCCTAGGAAAGAACACCGGCTCGTCACCGCTACCCTTTCCGCGACTCTTTACAGGCGCCGATGCTCGTAATAACCGCTTGCGAAAACCCTCCCATCAACGTACAAGTGTAACGAAAGCGGCCCATCCATCGCATGAGCGTCAGCAAGGCACGCCGCAGCCGCGCCGGCTAGCACGTGTACAGCCCGGGTCACGTGACGAGGCGTCACCCATGAGAACAGATCAGCCGACCAATGGCAAGCCGCGCTCATCACCTGATAGTGGGGCGACATCGCGGCGGAAGCAGTGCGCTCCCATTGCATTCCACGCAGGGAAGAGCGAGAGACGGTCGGCGCAGTTGATCGGCGTTGCCCGCGCCGTGTTTCCCCGCTGTCGTCACTGGCCTCCAGCGTAAGCGACCTCAAGCGCGGCCTGCGACTGCCCGACGAGCGTGGCGCAGCGTCGGGCAGGCCCCGCAGACGTCAGCACAGCCGCCAGCGCGCCCCCCTCGGCTCGGTGAGTGGGCCCATCCCGTCTGCTTAGCTCGGGTGGGGGGACCTTTTTCCGGTCGCGGCCTGGCGTGGGGGCATAAAAAAAGTGGTCAATCGAGACGTGTACGCTGCGTGTGTATCTGCCCCCCGAGAGAAGAAGTCCTTGCCTCCTCGCGAATGGAGAGTGCAAACAGTCTGAGCCCTAGGCGACTTTCCGCCATTGGAGCGAGTCAAAAGTCGCGGCGACAGTCTTACGCGGGGCAGTCTCTCTCTCAGGACTCGGCTCCTCCCGGCGGCCAGCTGAAGCGGGTGCCCACAGTGAGCGGACCGGTGTCTGCCTTGGACAACCTACAGATGTATCGGCTCGACGCTAACCACCGGGGCTCGAGCTCCAGCGCCTCCCGGCGCACCAGCCGCAACGAGGATGCATTCACCTGTTCGCAGCAGAGCATCCTCAGCGCCATGGATCGGTTCGTCAGGTCCGTGAACAACATGGATGCCACGGTGCTGGTGCCGTCGAGGCTGCGCGACATGGACCTCACCGACAAGGCGGGTCGGGCGCCGCCGGCCAACCTGATGCAGACGGACCTCTACTCCTTCTACAACATGCTCAACGACGTCAAGAACGAGCTGCTGTGGGGGCCTAGCGCGGCCGCCACCTCCGCCGTGGTGCCGCTGACCGGGGCGCTGCTACGGCCGCCCCCGAAGCACACGCGGCAGCCCTCGGACGACAGCCTCGGATCCACGGGATCCACGTCCGACACCGACTCGGACGTCGACAGCGTGGTCACGGACCGCGACGGGCTCGAGCAGAGCCTTCACCTGGCCGCCGCCTTCAGGCATCACCTGCAGGGCCTCCACGCCATCCTGCATCAGCTCGCCGACTCGGCCGACTACCTGGCGTGCAGGTATCAGGAGGAAGTTGACGCATCGGCGCTCTGATCCACCCTTCGACGACATCGCGGTGGTGGTGCGCGTCGGGACCCACAGGCCACAACGGGATACTATACAGTGCTCCATCGTCGCCGCTCCGAACGATGTTTTTACAGTGTGCTCGCTTTCTGTCGACTCCCGCCGCCCCAAAAGATCGAGCAAGAGGAAAATTTGCCGTCTTCCCCCACGCCCACCCCTGCGAAACAGGGACGTCTAAATCACAAGTGAAAAGAAACTGTCTTCGTTTGCTCGGTTTTTTCTTTCCTTTTTTTTCTGTTCTTTTTTTTTTCTTGCCATGACACGTGGAGGACGCGACAGGTCTGCCTCTTGTTTGTGCCAGTTTCGGTTTTACGGCCGAATCCACGGCTCGTCGCCGCGCGCTCAGATTCGAGCAGCCGCGTTCTGTGATCAGCTCTGTTTATGCAAGTTTTGATTCGGCCTTCCTGAAGCTGCATCGTGGCGCAAAAAACTGCTTCCCCCCTATCATCCCCCCGCCACTTAGTGCGGCTGGTATGTCTGTCAGGTTACCCACGAAACGTTATCTTCATTGCAAAGCGCCGAGTCTTGTCTGTCGTCCCGATGTTGCACGGAGCAAGATTCCTCCATCACGATATCGTCCCTTATTTGCGGCGCTGGAATAAGGGGGCACGTAGAGTGCGTAGCGGGAAGTTTTCGTTTTCCGGGTGAACCTGGCAAGACTCCGCAAAAATGGCTGCGGGAGGTCCCGTATGTGGGCCAGTAGTGTGTTAACTTATTTCGCTGCGCCTCGCGCTTTTCGGCGGCCAGATCGCCCGAAGCTTGTTTCTTGTCACGACTTTTTTTTTTCTTGTCATTTTTATGTATCTGAGAGAGTAGAACAACCGATCGTAACAGTTAGCTCACAGCCCGCGATGCACACACACTTGAGCGTCCGCTGCCAAATTTAGACTTGCACGAAGCGCCTTTTGCAGTCCCATGTCTTGCCACATTTGCATTTAACCGTACTTTCACGGGTTTTGTAATTTTTCACGTGATAGGGAAGGCGTTACTTCGTTATGTGGCGCGGCAAAAGTTCGATTAATGTAATCTGAAAACGTCTAACATTCCAAGCTGCTGCATTCGTCGCTAACTGCTGTATTGGAGAATACTCACGATCTAGTTCTTTTTTTTTTTTTTCGCGGCACTCGTATTTCTTTCCTGACATGGTTGTTCGTTCGGTGTAGCGACGCGAGCTATAGCTTCTCGGGGATAGTGTGTGTTGCGGAGCTTCAAAAGAAAAAGCGTGTTTGAGCGAGTGCGTGTGTACATATGTAAATATGACTGCATTTTTTTTTGGCTGAGTGTGCAGAACGATGTTAACTAAAATAAAAGAAGAAATTTAGACATTACGTGTTCTCTTTCTTTTTCGTTTTTCTAATGACAACGTAATAGTCAAATGCGTGAGTGTTTGGATCTTTGTTAGAAAAAATTGTATTCGTTGCACCTGTAAATTGCAAAGGAACATCCTGACGATGGTCATTTTGTTGTTCATTTGATAGAAACAATTAAAAACAGAGCTATATTGCCGGAAAGAAAAATGCGGCCTCACGTGTCTCGATTTTTCCTCGCTGCCTTCACTGGTGGCCGAGGCGAGCGTCGTCTCCAGAATTAGAAGCGCCTTGGCTTTGTGAACGTGCCGGGTGCAAACGGAAGTACCACGAGCAACGCTCAAGCAGCCGAGGCCCCTCAGTCTTTTGTTGGGCTGATAGAAAGGAGGCCGTTACGAAAAAGAGGTTGCTACAGTCTGCACTGGGCATGGGCCGTCTACCGTCAATGGACGGAAGCGACGCTGTTTGTCCACCGCCGCCACAATGACCGTTGGCGGGTAAATTCAAACGGGACGAAGTAGTATCTGCCTGGTCGAGCGCCGTTCTTCGCAGCGGCTCGCGCCGTAACTATATCCTACTGCATGGCGCCGTGGCCCCGTTTCCCACAACGGTTGCGTCAATGTCGTGGCCCACTTAGCTACGCGCGCGCCCCAGGCAGGAGGGATCGCCATTCTCCGATTATTAGTCGGCGAATAGACGCTTTGTTTTTCAAGCTGGCGGAGAATACTGCGTTTTAGACGAACTGTGCAGACTTTTTCTTTCTTTTTTAATTTCCTTCGGTTGGCGTCACTTCCTTTTCTTCCGCGACATGTAAACATAGCCTGCTGGCCGAATACGCTGTTGCCGTGATCGTCGCTCTTTCAACAACGATTTCATAACGAGTTAGCTGTTCGTGGAGGGTTTGGCAGACGGCGAAAAACAAATATATATATACATTGGAAGACAGCTTTGTTTGCGCTACTAAAGTGCAGTTTTCGTGTGCCTGGCCTCAGCATTCCTCGGAGGGACAACTAGACCACCGGCTGACCTTGACCCAGTGTGCGTATAATGATCATCGGCGCGACCGCAAGTGCGATGCATGCCCGGCAAGATTTGCGTCTCTTGCGAGACGCTTGCCTGCGTGTGTGTGGCTACGGAAGCCGTGGTTGTTTTGTTTTTTTTCGCGGGAAGAGGCGGTCGTTTGCCTCTCACGCGGGTGTTTGTATCTCCCCTTCTCCTTCGCGCCTCGACAATAGAGAGGGGGAAGGAGAAGCGACTGGGCGACAATCGCCGCCTTCTCTCTAGGGAAATGGGGGGGGGGGGGGGTCGCCTTTCCAACGACAGGCTTTGAGCTCACGGCCAACACATGTTCCACTCTTTGAACTGACGCGGCTTTATCTTTCCACTTCCCTACGTTGTTCTCTCCATGTTCGCCGCTCAAAGGGCTGTAGAAAATAGCGCCTGTTACTGCCCGCTATCATTCTCTCTCTCTCTTTGTTGCGGGCCCCACACTTGCCGATAGTGGAATGCAGCTTTCTTGTTCCCTTTCCTGCCTGTAATTGTCCAACGTCGCGCCACCGACAAACACTTCTCTGCTCACCCCCGACCCCTTCGGAATCCGGGTGCTTTTGTAAATGGTATTGGCATGCTGTTTGGATGCTGCGTCTCTTTTGGCTCTAGGAAGCCACTGTGCGCGGAGGGCCCCCCGTATCTACACCCTGTCGCGTTCCCCTGCCAAAGTAGAAAAAGAAAGCTCAGTGCCCTTCCACTCTGTGAAGAAGGATGAGCAGCGAAGCTCTGTATGTGGGCCCCTTAATGGCGAACTGCATCTCCGCCGCGGGTCGGCCTTGCACTATCTTCGGGATCGGCCCACGTATGGGGAATGTTTGTGCCTACGCACGGACACGATCCTGGGAGAACTAGCCCTTAACAACTTCGCTGTAACATTGGTTACGTCTTTGTGCTTCTTCATTAATTAATGACGACAATGAACGCGGGAGCAGTGGCGCGTTCGCGCGGTAACGCCGAAGGACGCCGACGAGCCAGCTGTGGAAGACGACGACGCTGGAGCCAATCCTGACGATGATACTTTTGCGTAGACACACGGACACGGTCCTGCGGGAACGCGATAACACCAGAATTCTTTAACTGGAAAGAGGTAGGAGTTTTGCGGCTGTGAAAATGTTCGGAATAATACATGGTGATTCATTCATGGGTGCAAAAATTGGACAGTGTTTTAATTGTTCGATAATTCGCACGAATGCGAAACGAACGTATTGCACTAGTAGTATGTTCGATTGACAGGTCAGCCTGCGGTAAATGGTCGACCAGTGTGGCGAGATTGGCTTGTTGGTTGATCCCGCGCGCAGGAACGTTCACACGCGAAGAAGATGCTGTCGTCAAGATTGGAAGGAAGTCTGAATGTAACGAAGACGACACAACGCAATGTGAAACAACCCAGCCCCCCACCTCACGTCCCCGACACAACACGCGCATGCGCACATGGAAATAATCGAGAGAACACGCAAACGGCGGGACTTGTGCGATGTGTCAGAACGGGCAGACCGTAAAATAGCAAAGCAGGTTTCGTGGGCGAGGTCGTTCCGTTCGCAGACGTAACGTGCCTTAGATCTACAATTGCACACGATTACGGGACAACTTGTAGCTATACGTTTACACGAACCCGATAAAAGCTGGTGCGGTCGACTTCCCGGGATGAAAACGGGCAGTCGGGTTCGCGTAACGCTAGCAGGCCGGACCATTGATTCCCAGTATATATAGTCGGACGGCTTGAGTGTCGAGGCGAGCTCGATCAACCCGCCTGGGTTGATAAGCCAAAACCGCTTGGCAAGACACATGCAAACGCGGTCGCGTCGGCCTGGGTCAGCTTGGTTTCTGACTTCGAACCGCTCGCGTCGAGTTTTTTTCGCGTGAACGAAGATTCTGCGCTGTGAGATTGCGTAATCTACTCGGGGTTGCGTGCGCCGCCTTTGCAGGGTCTATTGGAGCATGTATACGTCATACTCGCGGTGTCAAGCCCTTGCATCGCACTGAACTGCGATATGAGAACGCTCGAAGGAATCAGAAAAACCAACACGTACCGCGTATATTCAGAAAGAAGAAAAGGAAGCCTATTGCCAAATGACTTCGCAACTTCCACTCACAGAGGGGAAAAAGAAAAAGCGATTGCTCCGTTTAGTGGTCTCATGAAACCGGGAGTAAAAACCCAAACGAAAGACCGGCGACGCAGCCCCGCTTGTGACCGCGGGAGCGATGTTTTCTACTGCGAACAGGCAACTGTGTTGGCATGAGCAAGATATTCAATAAACCTCTTCATTTCTTAAGGTTTCTTTCAAGTTCAAAGCATATAGTTCCAATGGCGTCGTCAGCGCTAGACTGTGAGCAATAATAATAATAATAATAATAAATTATTTACTTAAAGTGCCCAGGAACAAGCCCGATAACATTAGTGACCATCTTGCGCGCTAATACATCGAAAGCAGGCGTGTCAAAGCCAAAAAAATCCGAAGACATCTAAGCATAGGCGGAAAGTTATTATTTTTTCGAGGGGGGGGGGGGGGGGGGGCTGGGGCCCCATCAGCTTTTCAAACCCCACCTTACCCCAGTGCAGGATAGCAAACAGGATGGGCATTTGGTTAACCTCCCTGACTTTCCTGTCTTCTATTTCTCTCTCTCTACACTTGAAGAGACTTCATGTGACCTGGAAGACTTTTTCACTGAAGTGATGGCCTTATATGAGTAGTTACAAGACCTCATAGCAGGCGACACCTCTATTTCACAACGTGAGTCCCCTCGCACCAACAAGAGACTGGCATCTCTCGGATCAGTCACGCGACAAGCGTATTCAGTTAAACATGCCAGTGAGATAACGTGTGCTTTGTGCGTATTAAGTCGCACAAGTACACGTCAATCAACAAAGCCGTGTAACGCCTTGTGAATCTTTTGATAAGCAAAGGTACAATAAAAACATATTTTCCTGACGAAAGCTCACTTGAGAAGATAAGACATAACATGTATAAAAATTACACAATGTAAAACAGTTTCTGATCACAACTAATGACTGGAATTATTAGCATAAGGCAGTGTGACTCCGTAAAGCAATAGTTTAATTACTTGTCGAAGCATTCCTTATGTCATTGGTTTCGTTTATTTCCTGGCGGGTGACGGACGTCGCGGCGATGCCCTTTCCCCTCACGCAAAACCTGGCGCGCCATCCCGGCAGCGGCTGTTCCCTTTCGACCGCTCTCCTCTGTCGTGGCGCTCACGTGACGTGCCGTCGCAGCCAATGGGAATTTAGGTGCCGTTTCGGCGCTGCAGACGCCGGCTTTTTCGCTGAAAGGGCCATTTGATGCTTTCGCGTAAAAAAGTGGCTTGCACGAGTAGACCCGGCACGTCGGCAGACAACACCATTAACGTCGCAAAAATCTGGCATAGGTCAATATAATACAAATGCTCAAAAAGTACAAAGATCCAGCACACTTATACATTCGTGAGGAAACAAAACAATGCATAATCTATCGGAACAATAAGATGAATAATGCAAGTTCATAGTGATTGTAACACATTTATTGTGTTACGTTTCGTGCTTGCAGAAAAAGAAACCATTGTCAAGGAACTCATCAAATGTTGTTGGTATATAGATACGGCTAAGCGTTTTACAAAAGGTTGTTTTGCAGATGCTCGTTCGATAACAGGTGTTTAAGACAGGTTGTGGCATGCGTGGCACGGTATCACAGGGAAACGTGCGTGCACGTAGATGTAACTTTGAACCCATTCTGTACAAATATTTATCTGTTTGCCGACCAGGACCTTAAATATTATACGCATTCACAGCGTGTACATTCGTGGATCTCGTAGTTCTCGCAAAGCACGTGGCCGCTTCTTAACTTCCGGCGATACTGCGCAGTTCTTTCTCTGCTATTGACAGCGCTCCTACGTCAAAACGTGAACGCGTGCCAGGAGAATAGAATGGAAAATCTACAAAGTCAAGTAAAGTTATTTAGATTTCTCGCTACATGAAAATATGTGTAAACCAATAATAACCCCGGTTGGTAACTAAGAACGCGTTTATCATGCAATAGGAAGTGGTTATTTGTGGCACTATGTTGCATGTTGTGCTGTGAATGGTGCTCCCCTCACCACCGTGACATATACCCGTACGCGGAAGCGAACCTGTACTTCGAGCGACACTGCCTCGAGGACCAGCTTGAAGCCCCGTGCAGCGTTTACAAGCAGAGGATCAGCGTCTCAACGACAGCGTCTCAAAACGCTAGCTGGCACGAGCCAACAATGGGAGAGCGCTTTTCGGGATCGGCCTACGAAAACGGCTAGACACTTGCAAGAAGTCGCGGTTATAGTTCTCAAAGAACGATAAACGTATTAACAACGTTAATACGCGTGTTGATGGCACGCGGTCCTATGTTAGCAGGAAAAAAAGAAAAATGTCAGGACACCTAAACACTTCTTAGGAGTTGTGAATGCGAAAGCATTAATGTCCAGTTGAACGGCGCTGAGCGGTCCTTCGCGTTTTGCGCTGCTAGTAATGTACTATAGCGCTACGTGCTGCTGCTCGAGCCAGTGAGCAGCAGAAGCCTGTGGTGCCAACGCTGCATGCCACCGATGCGGTGTGCCACGGCTAGAGAGAGAGAGAGAATAATGCAGAGAAAGGCAGGGAGGTTAACCAGAGGTAGTTCCGGTTGGCTACCCTGCGCAGGGGGAAGGGTTCAGGGGGATAAAAACAGAAACAGAGATGAAGGGGGAGATAGAAAGAAAAGGGAGACAAGCACGAACAAAGCGCGTGCACTACAGCGCGGTAGGGGGCGGCATTCTTAGAGTCTGTTGTGAAGCCCCGTGGACCGCAAGAACCTTAATTAATAGCGCGAGTAAGGCCTTCAACGCGGATGTTCTTTCGGACCATTGGCCTAAAGCTTTCAGTTCAGTTCGGGCTAGATCAGCTGGTATACACCCCAGGTAAACGGGAATTTCGTCACGAGAGCCAATTTCTCCCCTTGTGCTTGGTAGGCCGAACTCCAAGATTAAAAAAAAAAAAAAAAAACAAAAAACAAATCAAGCATGCTGCCAAAGCAACGGTTCTGTTGATGCGCGAAGGGGAAACGCCATTCGGCTTGTCTGCTATGCGCTCGATGAGCAGACAAATTTCTGTGCGTGCAGGCGCCAAAGGAAAGCAACACCGCTTACATGAATTTTTTTTCAGATTGTCTTGCTCTTCCAGACCTCGTTTTCGACACGCTTCGGCTTCTAATTTTCTTTTCGTTCTCACAACATATGGGCAGCGCATCTGTATGAAAAGGTAACTTTTCAGTTCAAGGTGCGCGAGCGATGCAGCATGCCATGGCGTGCGGCTATTTTGTTTCGGCAATACATGAGGCAGAAAAATTGCATTTTTTTTCACTCTTTTTATTAGCAACCTATCGCACAGCAAGGTATTCTATACACAACAGAATAATGTAGTGCGGAGTATCTCATTATGCAGTACAAACGGGCGCATTCTGTACTACGATCATGCATACGTAGAGCAGCTTCCCACAATTTGTCGTATACGAAGTTTCTGCATATAGACTATGTTTGTTCGCTGTGCACCACACATATCTATCAAATCAAAATTTGTCGCAACAGTTATTCATGAACAATAACAAAGATTATCAAGGGCACAAGATCCACGTTTTTCGTATATACCAGTAAAAACAACTTCCTTTTTTATTCCATACAACCGGTATACTTGCCTGTCCAAAAACCATGCAATAGCTAATAGATTTTCTGCATATCTCTCCTGGTACTAATGGGCCAATAAGTATTCAGCAAATTATATTGAAAATGGCTGTAGATTTTTTCATATGTGGTTTTGTTTCGCGATACATTATGCAAGACCGCTAAAGCTTCATTCATACCTGTAACATTGCGAACAAGGTACCATTACGAAATTCCTCACGAGCATATTGCAGGTGTCTCAGAAAATTTGTAATGCAATTCGTTTGTTCCATCGTTATCTACATATAAATGGCCCATTTCCAAGACTATAACAACAAATAGCGCTAAGTTCTTTTGCTTGAACAGTAAATGCAGGAGAAGCACGTGCCAATCGGCGGTTGATCGTCAATAGAGGTTGGGCAAGGTCAGAGTGACGCAGAAAGGTATTATTGAACGCGTAGCTACGGAACATGGATAAATATATATATATATTTAAATTGACGCAAGTCAACTGCATTCAATGCGTTAGGGCAGCCTCCTCAGAACAATTCTCTTTTGAATGGTTTTCAGCAACTTCCTCTAATAAGCTGATTGGACATTATGCACTTCCGTTAACAGAGCCCATAAGCCCAGTTTCGTGCGACCTCTTTGAAGCATAGGACAGGTGTCAGAGCTATGTTACGAATTTAATCATTAGCTGGAGGTCACCCGTCATGAGAATTTCGATGTCGACACAATAAGGAGGCGAAAGCATTTTAAGTTTTCTAGAACACTCATTTTTGGCACAGCATGCTTTATTTGCTTATTAAGATAATTCCTGGCGTTCTCGAAAGGACCTCCCGTCCCACTTTTTCCTTATTAATTAAGCCATTCAAGTCAAGAGTGTCGACCGACATTAGTACTTGCACAACTTTACTGAAGTAAGCTGAAGAAGATTCTAGCATCCCAAGATCCATTTATGGTTGCTATGTAATAATCTTTAAATAGGAGGGTGCAAATCTGGGAGCAGTGATTGTCTGTACAAAGTATAACGCAGCACGATGTTTATGCAAATATTGAAATATGCCGATTATTTCCTAAATATAGGCTAATCAGGAGACCGCCATAAGAACTATCGGAATTACAAAAAGAATACCAGCAAGAAAATGTTTCCTAATTTTCAAGCTTCTGGAGCTTTCTTTCTGCAGTGGACTTTCTCTGACACTATTCTTTGAGATCCAGATTGATGTCATGTATGTGCAGCATAAGCCACGCATAGCAGAACTACTGCAACAGGTCTATGCGACACTTATTAGAGCAAAATATTTATTATAGTGGACTGCTGTTTAGCTTATGTATCAATGCAGTGGTGCCACCGCACAAGGGCGCGACCACATCAAAGTGATCCAAAAAACATTTCTCCGTGTCTTTCCTTTCCTCTTGCGATAATGGAGATCGGGTTACCTGGCACTGCAAGAGTTGGTAGGAATCTGGCCTCACATGATACATCAACATCTCTATAGTGCTTGCCCCGTGGTAATCTTGCTTGCCCCGTGGTAAGCTCTTCAACTTCGCTGACTTGTGATACCTTTGTGTATCATTCCTCAGTCGGTTGATGACGCCTGCAGTCTCTGGTGAGTATATTTTCAGCTTTTGCTCTGGCTGCGGTGGTGCAGAACCTGTTAAGACAGATACATCATCAAAACAGCTTGTTAGGCTAGTTGGCAAATTTTCGCGGACGTTGCACGTTGTGTCAAGGAACACTACACGCAGGCACACAGGACGGGCGTAACGCCATGTCTATGCTTGAGTGTCATGTTCCACTGTAAAGAGAATTCCATGGGCAACGCATGCGTGACATATGGCATCGCTTCGCATTTATGGAAGCACGATATCAAACGCCCGTTCATTATCAAATTTCTAGTGCATCTGACAAAAAAACAGAACTGTTTTCGTAAAATAGCACTTTTAATACATGCAGGTCAGTTCTGATTATATTTGGTTGCAGGATTTCAAGTAGAAATATACCTCCAAAATATAATAAGCAAAGTTGCAATTTTAGTGCTGCTATATATTCACGCAACATGTTAAGCATTGCTGGTTCCTCAATAGCTGGTTGAGCATAGTAGGCATCAGCTTTTTAGAACCAGTTTTCATGATCGATAAAAGTTTCTGATTCATCTTGTTAAAGATTAGGTAATTGAGCGTCTTATTTGCATTCACTTTTCTGCAAAATACCCATAAGAGGCAAACTTCCGATAGTTTAATGTTGCTGGGCAACTGAGCATTGGAAGTTTTGCTCATGAAGAATTTATGCTATAAAGCGGCAAACTTAGGGAGAACACGGCAGCGCCCGTAAGAACTGTCTTCGCCGTACCGTACGCTGTAGCGCCAAGCGAGGCGCGACATTTCACGAACTCGAATTCGCGCATTGTCAGCGAAAACTGTTCGGCTGTTTAGCTTAGCCTGTAATCGGGAACATCGCGCACCGCAGACGAGCAAGCGATAACGAGAAACTGGCAAGCACGCGGTTTCTTGGCGCACGCGGAGTAAATTTCGCTACCTAACGCCACATGGCACCCGGCATCGTAGCAAACGACCTGGAAAAGACAGCGCTCGCCGTGCTCGTGACACTCGCGCCGTGCCCTGTCGAGTGGTTTCTGTAATAAAATAATGAACTGCAGAAGCAGAAATTCGCGACCACTAATAACTTGTTTTCCTTACCTTCATCGATCAGGGACCGCTCTTCCACATGCTCCCACTCCGAGTCGGCACAACCAACCACAACAGTCTTGTTTCGGCCAGGTCGGTGAGGGCCCTTTCTGTGAAGTGGTCCGAGCAGAGGCGGTAGCCGTGGCATACATCTGCTCCCATGTCATCCTCGCCAGGACTCCCTATTTAGCGTAAGTTAGCTATATGTCACACCTGAAAAATGAGCAAAATACCGCGTGTGCATGAATAAAGAACACCTAAAATTGAAGCCAACTTGAGAGTACGAAGAAGTGACGAGAAAATGCTGTGCTTCTAGGCACAGGTTGACAAGTGAAGCGGACCTACGTGGCCACATAGGTAACTCGAACTTTTTGTAATTCGAGACGCAAACGGAGACTACTACGTATATTTTCTTTTTCGACTTCTATGCCGTGTTGCTGAATATTCAAAGTTGATAATGTCACAAAAAAAAAAAAAAAAAGCTGGTCACCGGAATGCTCTCCAGCGTAACCAGCTTGTGCAGCAAGCATTCAAATACCTTCGGCAGATATATATTGCGAGTTTTCTACTCGTGGAAAAAATGAAGAGTAACCGCTAATGTAAACCGAAGCAATATTTCCGTCTGCGCGTCAGCTAGCAATAATCGGCCGATGTGCAACTGTCAACGACTTCAGTTCCTTACAACACCGCAGAAAAACACGCCGCGCCAAAGCAAAAAACATATTCCCTTGCAAACAACCGCGGAAAGTCCTTCGTTTCGTCCTATAGCTGTTTTGATAAGCATAGCGCTTGTTTCTTCATAAGGACTGCAGAAAAAGTGTGCTTACCACTCGTCCGCTGGGAAACGGAAAAATATCGCCCTGCTTTTCCTCCCCGAGTCGCCAGATCACACAGCCGCGCAGCACGCCTTGTGCCCTTTCCTCAGTTTTCCCGACGTTGCCGGAACGTTCGCGGGAACAGAAAGAAAACTTTTTAACTGCAGATCACACGAAAAAACGCGCACGTGCATAGAAAGCGGCAGGAGCAGACGAAGAGAATGGCAGCCGAAGCGATAAGAGCGACATCGCCGCCCGTTGGCGCAACAAATGAAGCTACTAAATAAAGATATAAGACGCCAAAAAAAAAAAGGAAATAGCCACAGGCACATTTTATTTCTACGCATAATTTAGTCACTTTACTTAGTTGCTATTTAGGTTGAAAAGATAGAGGCACATATGCAGAAGTTATTGAATTTTTCCTTTGGCTACCAGCGTTGGGGCGACGCTTTATTGCCAATACCGAAACTATAGCACCACTGTCCACCGACGCGGCGGTGCTCTCCCCCCTCACGCAACACCTCGCGCGCTGTCGCCTCAGTAGGTGTGCCCTTTCGCCCGCTCTGCCAACACCTCCTAGATAACACAAGGCCTGCGCACTTCCATTCATGACGTCGTGCTACCTTGCCCGTCTGCCATGGAATCTAATGGGGATGCTCCCGAGTAAGTCAGGTTGATTTTGATGTCACCGCTTTCACCGCGCTGGGCTCGAGAGTGGAAATTTCGGTCCAGGTAGCATGAGGTCATAAAGCAGAGTGCACAGGCTTGCTATATAGGAGGCATGGGCTCTGCTTCGTCGAGACTGATCAGCGAGGTATAACGTACACGGCGTCGCGGACATGTCCCGGAATCCGATGTAGTTGCCAGGCCAGAGGTATTAAAGCAACGTTGAAGAGAAGAGGAGCCAGAACCGAACCTTGTGGGACTCCTCTGTTCGATGTGAAGTATCCTTCTTGCCTTCCATCTACTCTAATCGCAAATGTGCGATTCTGAAGGAATGAGTAGATGAATCTTATCACCCGCGGTGGAAGTCCCAGGTCGATGAGGTTAGATATAATGATTTCATGGTCGATATTGTCATAAGCTTTCGTTATGTCTGTTGCTACTACCGTGCGCACAGCATGACTGTGTGGAGAAACCTGTAAAACATCGTCTGATAACATAGCAAGGCCGTCTTCAGTTCCCAAGTAAGAACGGAATCCAATTTGAGCAGGATGATATTTATCGTGGCGTTCAAGCCACCAGGAAACTCGTGTGGCCAGCATCTTTTCAGCGAGTTTGCAGACAGTTGAGGTTAGTGAAATTGGGCGTAAAGACTGCAGGCTATTTGGAGACTTTTGTGAGGTTCTTAATCTATGCGGATGACGTCACTTTGTGGTCCGTGCATAAAGATTTATCTAGACAAACTCAACAGCTTCAAGAAGCCCTTGATGTGCTGAACAACTACGCTCGGAAAGCAGGATTGGACATTTCCGCCCAAAAATCAAGCTATGTTGTGGTGGCCAACAAGAAAGGACGCACAAGAATCACGCAGCACCCCTTCACATTTAGACTCGGCGCAGTGACAATCCCTGAGGCTTCTGAGATCCGCATACTGGGTCTCGATATTCACCAATCCGGCAGTGGTGCACACTGGCTCCGTAAAACCAGACAGAGTTCGACAAAAACACTTCACCTTATTCGTCGCATTGCAGCAAAAGCAGCTGGAGCTCGTACTGACGTAGCTCGACGGTTGGTGCGTGCAGTCTTGCAGCCACGAATTTTATATCAAGCACAATTTCAACGGCTGACTTTGGCACAGCTGGCACAGTTGGAGACGATTAATCGCGATGCTATGCGCACAATCACAGCACTGCCCCGCATCACTCCGATACCAACCTTACAGGAACATGCCCAGCTCAACACAATTGCAGAGCTAATTTTGCAACGTGAAAAAGCACGTGAAATAAAAAAGCAACTTATTCCGGCTGTCGCTGCGTTGCATGCTCATTTTCACCGCGGCTCTCGGATTGACAATCAGCCCTATCCAATGCCTCCCTGGGAATTCACCAGTATCACAACTAATATGCCAACGAAGTTACGACGCAGCGATACAACATTTATTATTGACGAACACAACAAAGTCGATGCATCATGCGTTAACACCTGCAAAGTCTATACGGATGCTGCCATTCTCCCAGACGGCGGAAGGACATCATTCCTGAGTACTACGCATAATTTCATCACCGGCCACCACCGCTATTTATCTACGGAAGCCAGCGCTCTAGTAATGGAACTTCAAGCCATCCACGACGCTGTGCAAGATGCGACATCTAAGCTGCCTACCATCAAGCAACTAGATATCTTCACTGATTCTTTAGCGGCTATTCAGGAACTCAAGAAGGTTGATAAGGCGATGGAAATCTGCGAGAGAATACACACTATGAATAGTAAGACAGCTACTTGCGTCAAGGTACACTGGATTCAAGGCCATTCAGCAAACCCTCACAACATTGCTGCTGACCAGCAGGCACACTGTCCTCCTAATCCTGATCCTCCACCTATTCCCCTCCCACCCCAACCCCGTAACTCGCTGCGAGCCCGTAAAAATGTTCTCCGGCAGGACACACGCGCTCTTATCCCACCGTGTGTCTGCTCCCTCCCCCTTCATCTTACTAGGGCGGAGGAAGTTGTGCTTAGGAGGCTTCGGGCCGGGGTGGCCCTTACACCGGCTGTTGTCTCAAGGTGGAACTGGTCGCATTTACCACTGGGTGCTACGTGTCCATACTGCTCCATTCCTGTGGTGGAATCAGATGCATACCACCTAATATGGACATGTACGGGTTTACAATCGGAACGCTCGCGTCTCCTACTGCAAGCCGGCCTCCGCTACAGTGTGACAACCAGCTATGACCGCTGGATACATGACAACAGATTCCACAAAACACTGCTTCAATTCATACACAACACAGGCCTCACAGCACACATATAATACACATATACGCTCCAAGAATTATGCCTTAAGGGCAAGCCTTTATCGCAATAAAAAAAAAAAAAAAAGGACATGTCCCCTCTCCTCACGCAACAGCTGGTGCGCTATCGCTGCAGCAGGTGTTCCCTTTCGCCCGCTCCGTTCCGTCGAGTCGCAGCTCGTGACGTGGCGTCGCAGCCAATGGCAATGCGAGTTTACGTGCCGTTTCACTGCTACAGACGACAGACGCCGAGTTTTTTGCTCAATGGGCCATTGGACGCTTTCGCATTAAAAAAGAAAGAGAGAGCGTACTTGTGCGACCTTGCAGGAATGGGGAAGAAAAAGGAATGGGTGAAAAGGCGGTAATGTTAGCGTATACGCGCACTTAAGAAGTTCGTGTATACGCGTACTTCACATTGGGTATATTGAAATAAGGTAGCATAGTTAGCAGTAAATATAAACATGGGCAGCATGATGCAAAATACGAAGCACCAGTAGTAGACAGCATAAGGCATCTCAATTACGTACAACTGTTACTTCAATCAGAACAGAATATTTCATAACGATAGTTGCAAAAGCTAAGAACTACTGTACTGCATACGAAAATACATTCAAATGTAAGCAATACAGAGGAAACAATTCAAGCTGAGAGGCAAATTGCGGCACTGCAGACAACGAGCTGTCAGTTTCTTCCGCGTCCGCCTCAGCGCGCGGCGCGTGCACTGCTGGCACCTGGCACAGGGAGCTAACGGTTCAGCGGTACGCTAAAACTCCCTATCTATTAGAGCTTTAGCCAGGTCGTGTGGAAAAGCTTCTTACCTCGGCGTAAGACGAAGTAGATTCTGGGGCAAAATAATTACCTCGTTACGCGGGTTAACATACGGAAAGTTCGCACCTCTGCAGCTCTCTATTGCGGCATCAATGCAACTCCGGTGCAAAGCGGCTTTTCGCGAGCTTTCGCAGCCCAACCACAGGTGCAACGCCACGATCTCTCTCTCGTCACGCGTGTAGGTGCCTGCCGCACGCTTTCGGTTCGGGGGCGAGTACTTGTGGCAGAGCGTCGGTGAATAAAAAAAAAAAAAAAAGAAAGGCGCTTTATTCTGCTCGCGGGCGGGGATGTGCGACGACGCGCCTTGGCACGGACGCCTGGGAGCAGGCGACGTGGCGCGTTGACATCCGCCGCCGCGTCTTCTCGCGTTTTGCCAGTGCAGCTGCACCGAGCGGAGCACGCCGTCTCACAATGTGTGTTCTCTTTCTGTCCTTCTTTCTTTCTTTCTTTTTTTTTTTTTCACGGTCGTGATTGATATATCGCGCGGTCGCGCGAGTTTAGTCGCAGTGTCGAAGATGAGGAGAGAAGCGAGGTCATCGTGTTTCTTTAAGGCCACTGTCGCGCGCGCGCCAGGAGAAATGTTTGTTTCTTGATTTCTTTTTTTTTCTTTTTTGTCTGCAGCCAGGAAGTGCATTCCGTGCAGTCCCTTTCTTGCCGCGACGTCGTGCGAGCGTCTCGCTGCTGTTCCGTGTCGCGTACTTAAAGGGACTGACAAACAATTTTCATGGTACCCATTTTCTTTTTTTTTTTTGCGCTGGAAATATTACCGGCTAGAATGTTTAATCACGAAGTGCTAACGTGGAAAACGCAGTGGAACTTCTTTTTATCGGATTTTTCGATCTGCAGTGAGGATGTAGTCGTTCACAAGAAGCATGCTGAAAACGGTGATAGGTGAGCGCGATAGCGATTATACGCCGGCATTAGTGGAAGGCAGACGACGGGTGCGGCCGCAGCTGTAACAAAGTATAATTTTGTTTATCAAGTCAATGTTCCTGCGATTCGCGTTTTTCGAAGTGTTAAATGATTTCCGCGGTGATGGCTACGTGTTTTTGTGGATTCCTGCCCAATCGCGTTGGTATTTAACCAGTCGAAACGAAACCAATGGGATCGAAAACGAAACGACGCCTTTACACGTGATACGGAGTTCAGCGTGTTGCCGCAGCCACGCGCGCCTTTCCGATTTCTGAAGTATAGAATAATGCGCGAGCGTCTAATAACATACCAACTGCAATTTTAAGCGATAATTATGCTGCACTTAATAACAGTCGACTTACGTACTGTCATCTCATAGAATACATCCGAAGCACCAAGATTTCACTGCCAGGTCTCGCCACTTACTGGTTTTTGAGACTTCCTTTACCAGTTTAAAATTATAATTCCTATTTAAATCACTAAGAGCGAGCTGGATTCTATCACTATAAATCATGGTCATTTCATTTCCATCAATGCCTCGCAACACATTCTGGCCAGTTGTCAGTCCCTATAAACATTGTGTTTTGAGAATACATATTTTGTGCAGCTGCCCTATTCCTGTAGAATAATTAATTAACTAATTAATTCTGGGGTTACAGGTGCCAAAACCGCGATTTGATTGTGAGCCACGCCGTAGTGGGGCACTCCGGATTAATTTTGACCACCCGGGGATCTTTAACGTGCCCCCAATGCACGGGACACGCGGGCGTTCTTGCATTTCGCCCCCGTCAAAATGCGACTCCCTTACCTCGTACGTAGTTGGGGGACAGAGAGAAATTACTGTATTTAAGTGCAGCATGAATCTATTGCCAGCGTATACATTAACCTGCTTGCTACTCTGCAGGGCAAGAAGGAGATGAAGGTCCCGGTAGATTCCTCGTATCTCTCCAGATGTTTAAAAGAAAGGTGACTACGCCCGTACACAGTGTGTGTGTGTGTGTGTGTGTGTGTGTGTGTGTGTGTGTGTGTGTGAGAGAGAGAGAGAGAGAGAGAGAGAGATAGAGAGAGAGAGAGAGAGAGAGAGGGAGAGAGAGAGCTGCTGCTGCTGCTGCCCGTTAACAAAGAGCTAAAATCGTTTTCATAAAGTGCTACTATTGGCTTTTCTTTTCTCTCTTTTTAAGGGTGCACTAACAGTTAATTTTGCGGATCGCATACAAATGAATATTCTTATTCCAATATAAAACTTCGAAAATAAAATCGAACACCGAATATCTTGTCAACACTGAACAACGTTATTTATAAAATTTGCGTCAAGTCTGTGTGTGGTGATAAAAAAAAGGGCTTATTTGCATTATATGGTACATGCGTATACATAATGCCCTCCGATGCTACATTCCCGCTCAACTGACAACTGTTTGTAATAAACAGCTTTCCGTTATATTGTATGCCGTGACAATGCCAGCCATGGAATAAGGGAACCGTACGTTACCCGATGCACATGGGGTGTTGGGTTCGTTTGATGCTATACATATATAGGTGGATCAATTCTGGGGTTTTGTGTGTCAAAACCGCGGTTTGATTATAAGGCACGCCGTAGCGGGCGACCCCTGAATAATTTCGACCACCAGGGGAAATTTTAACGTGCCCCACTGTACGGAATGTATGCTATATTACAGCGCAGCATATTGCTTTTAAGTAGGAGTATTCGAATAGGGAAACTTCCGAATCGAGTCGAATACGACTGTGCGAGAAAAAAGAAAAACGACCTTCTAATATCGAATAATTTTTATAATTCCTAAACAAAGTGAACTACGAAGTTTGCCTAGAGTGCGTGTAGTTTGCTATGGATACGTGTGTGCAATTACATTCTCAACTAAATGCTGGCTTAAGTGAGGTGCTCGGTAAACGAGAAACGGACTGCTTTTCAGCTGTCATGATGCAGCGTGACAACGACAATAATGTAACAAGGAGGCAGCACCGTCACAACCGGATTCACGTGGAATGTTTTTCTTCGTTGAAGAAAAAGGCGCTACTCTATGCGGCCTCGTTCATTATTTTAAATGGAGGGGGAAATACGGTGAGACACGCCAAACGTATTGCTTTGACTGAAAAGGAAGAACAGATTCTTACATATAGGCTGTCCTAAAGGAGGGCGTTCTTAATGACTGATCTACTTATTTATTGAGAAGACGTTGTATGCACCGTGAGTTGGTCTTGGAACTGACGACCGCTGGTCGCGGTGGCCCAGTGGCTGTGGCGTTGCAGTGCAGAGCTTGTGGTCGTAGGTTCGATTCCGGCCACGGCGACTGCATTGCGATGGGGGCTGCATTCAGCGCCTGTGCGGTTGCTGAGGACCACCAGGCCTTCGCACATGTGTGGCCTGAGTTCATTACAGAGTGATAGCTCAGCGGGCCCAGCGTAGACGCCAGTGCGCATGCGCGGTACAACATGCGCAGTGGCGTCTACGCTGGGCCCGCTGGGCTATAATTCTCTAGTGTCTTGACCGCCGCCGTTACGCGCTTGTAGTCTCTCTCCCATTGAACGGCGCTGTTCGGGGAATCCAGGTGACGCTGTACGCGACCGCCCGTGGCTTTCGCGCCGATGCCAGGTTTCCTCAGCACTTGCTTTGCTTTACGGTAACTCGATATCACCCGGGGCCAGTCGTCCTCGGGCATTCACTCTACCGACTCTTCGTCCCCCGCCGCGCACGCTCAAGCAGACGCGAACGTTGCGCTGAAAAATTTGTCTCCGTAGCGGCCTCCAGTGTATACCAGTGGACCAGGAGCGACCGAGTGAGCGGGCCGCGCTCTCCTTCAGATGTGCTCGAGAGTGATGTGCTCACCACGGAGGGTCGTGCCAGCGCTGATAAGGTTCGGGTGCCGCTACTGGCGAATGGTTACTGGAAGCGATACTACGTTTCACATTGTGCAGCTAATGCTGACTGGAAGCTTGGTCGAAAATGCGGGCTTCTTTCTTTCTTTCTTTCTTTCTTTCTTTCTTATACTGGTGCAGCGTGAGAGAAAGAGGGATAGTTAAGTGATACCCGAAGAGGGCCCAGCTTGATGCAGGTCTGACATGACGTTATTCCAGCTTCAACACTCACAAGCACATACGCGCGCGCGAGAGATTCCCATCGGCATATTTATAGAGCAAAGCGATAAAAGGGGCTAGTTAGTGAACGTTCGCGGTTACGTTGCGCAGAGTATTACGCTGGCAAAAAAAAAAAAAAGAGAAAGATGACGAACAAAGGAAGGAGGACGAAGCGCCGTCCGTCCGCGTCCGTTTCCAGAGCAGCTTGACCTGAAACGCCATACCGCGTTTAGGACAGTCCGGCTGTGCGGATGGGCAGCGCGCTGCTGCATAACAGCCATTCGTTCGCTTCGCTTTGCTTCGGGCGGCTGTTGCGGTCCTTTCGAGCACAGCTGTTGCAACGTGCGCTGTCAGTCGGAGCCAAGGCGTGCGTCGATCGTGCAGCTGATTCTGCGCGCATACCACAGAGTTGGCCGAAGGGCCGCAATGTACGGGCTGTATACGGGGTACATTGTGCGGCGGCGACTAGACATAGTGCCGTCACGGTTCTCTGCAGGCTATACACCTGTGTCAAAGGTGAATTAAAGAGAAACGTTAGTTGAGGCGTACTGGCAAAACACTCTTGTATACATAGCTGAAGAATGCAGTTGTGAGTTCGAAATCCAGCTATTTGTAACGAAATGCACACCATCCTACTGGAACGTGTAGCAGCGTAAAATAAAATAAGGAAAATAAATTATGATCGTTGCTGCGCGTCAACCAGGGACACCATGCGCGTCTGTAACGGATGGTTCCAAGCCGCTTTTTTTTTTTTTTTTGCAAGTTCATTCATTGATTTTATTTGTTCTTCACAAGATGACGTACAAATTGTGAAAGGGGCCAAGAATGAAAGCCGTTTCATTACGGCTTGAAAAGAAAATCTTAACCAGGAAAAGAAAAGTTGTGGTCGTAAGATTTGCACGCCAGGACCTTCGTGATGCATGGCTGGAGAAAGGAAAGCTCTGAGAGAATTGAAAGAAAGCACCTACATCGCAGAAAACATGACAAAACGTTCCAAAATGCTCCTAGTAACTATCAAGGCTTGAGCAAAGCCCCATGACTACGACTTTGCTTGGCACTCAAATGGGAAAGTTTCGGTACGCAGAAGGCGCAAGGACTCGGCTGTAGTCATTGGAAGTGAAAACGATCTCTGAGCCCCGCTCAGTCTGAACTCCAATTGCAATGGCGCACTTACAATATATATCATTGGAAGAATTAACTGGCGAATATCGAAATGGAAATGATCTCCTGCGTTGTTTTCATTTAAACGTCCAATCTGTACGAAACAAAACCACTGAATTGGAATGCCTATTTTACAGGCCACAGAACTGCTTTAATGTGGTTATGTTCACTGAGACGTGACAGTCTCGTAAAATGGATGTGTTTGACCTTCATAACATGAAAATATTTTATCTTCATAGAACCAAGCGCCGAGGTGGGGGCGTATCTCTTCTTGTAGAAAACTCTTTGAAAGCTCGTTTACTCGTGGAATTTTCTGTTGTTACTGACAGTTACGAAATAGTGTGCGCACAGGCAAAGAATGTCATTATTGCATCATGTTACTGTCCTCCAGATGGCAACGTGTCCGACTTAGAAAACATGCTTACGTTTGTAAATGAAAATTGTTACAATTTAATTATCGGTGGCGATATTAATATCGATACGGCCTGTAAATTTCGCAGGCAGCCTGTGAACAGCCAGAGCATCCTGCCTTGCGAGTTGCTGCATGCTCAACTTATTCGCAAGTTCGTTGACCTTAGCAAGCAGGTCTTTGTCCTGAGATTCTGCTGTACCATGTATTTCAATGTTTAACCGCCTGCTCAGCCACTCGAGGTCGTCGACATCGAATTGCAACCGTGCCAAACCCCTTGACGTCCTCATTTCTCTCTCAGTCTTTTCAATTCGAACTTTGATGTCTTTTATTTCCTTTTCTTGCAGTTTTATCCTTTCTTGTACAGCATCGAATTGATTCATGATTCGACAGCATCTGAATCGATTGTTCAATACCATCTATTTTCTTCGTCAATGGGAGAAGGGACGAGAGTTTCTGGTTGATTTCTAAAACGAGTGATCTTAGGTTAGTGTGCTCCTTTCCAGATGCCAGGAAACTGTTACGTACCCTTAGCGCCGCTTGGTTTGCATATTGAAATGAGTGAAATCCGCAGTCACAGCAAACTATTGTAGGCTCGTCATCACAAAGCGTCACGTGACAAGCACAACAGCGAGGCATGGCTCGCAGCTCAAGCACTGAACACTGCGGCAAGTTGTCAGTAACGGCGGTGTTGTAATCGTACCGCTGGCACGAGTTGATGGGGTCTCGGTGCTGACGCCCGTTATTGCCAATGGGTCGCAAGCCCCAAGGGTAGCGTTGGCCTGGCGGCCTGGGGCACTGGAAGCATCCGAAGGTCCCGGCAAAGCATGAGAAGACTGGTAACAGAACAACTTGTTTATTCTAACATAGCAAAAGAGCGGCCGGTCAGGTCGACCGGAGTGGAGAGACGGGAGAGCACGTAACTCAACAGTACAAATCGGAGCCTCTCCCCTGGCGTCCGGGGGCAGCTGCTCTTATACTCCCGGCGTCGCGGTCCAAAAGGGAAGGAGGGAAGGTCACGGGATGAAGGTCACGGGACGGCGGAGCATGAGCCCACGACGGCGCGAACTGTCGGGCCGAGAGACCTGCTGAACCGAGTGTAGTGACGCATCGCCAACCCTCACCCACACGACGGCGCGAACAGTTGAGCCGAGAGACGTCCAGGCTCCTCATTCGGGGAACTCCGCTCCCCGGCTGCCGCGCTTTGACAAGCGAGGGCACACACACACACACGCACACACGAAGACACGTGGCACTGAAACACGCCTGGACACGCTTGGCGGGTAGGCGTCGCGGCGGCGTCGGACGGGCCAAAATGTCCGCCGCTTTGAACAAAGCCCCGGCGTCCGTTGCATCCGCGCCGGCATTACCGCGCGTTGAAGGCGAAACGTAACAGACCGCCCCGCCGGGGGAAGGAGATCCCGATGGTCAGGGGACTGCATCCGCTGTCCGGAGGGATGTCGCTCGATGATGCTCATAACCGAAGTTGGGCGTCCTTGGGCGTTTCTTGAGCGCAGCGCACAGAGAAGGCCTCGTTCTCACGTTCAGGTGCACACAGGACACTGCAAAGTGACTTCGGGAGAGTTGACATTTTTGTTCTCGTTTCCGGCAAGCGTTAGAACCACGCCAAAAGTCAACCGCTCAGTCAGCAAGCACGGCACAACCCTCACTAAGCCCTGCCAGGCTCTTCCCCCTTTTATACTGCTGCCTAGTTCCTTACAGTAGTTTAGCAGCACTCAGAACGCGTCCACAAATCGGAAAAATTGCACTAGAAAGCACATCATCACTTTGAAACACTACACAAAAGCAATAAGTTAAAAAAAAATCCTGCCTCAGGAAGAAAAACATCAGTAACAAGCAATTTTGAGGCTGATTCCCACGTTAGGGGCTTCGACTTAAGCCATCGGCGTTACCGTTGAGACTCCCCTTTTTGTAACGCACCTCAAAGGAATATTGTTGCAAAGCGAGGCTCCAGCGCAGGAGGCGGCCATTTTTGGGAGAGATGGTCTGCAGCCATTGGAGAGGGCAGTGATCCGTTTCAATGATAAACCTCGAGCCAGCTAGGTAACATGACAATTTCTGAACGGCCCATACGATACACGCACACTCTTTCTCGGTGGCGCTATACGCCTGCTCACGACTCGTCAGCTTACGACTAGCATACAGGACGGGGTGTTCTACTTCTCCATTTTCCCGTTGGCACAGTACAACGCCCATGCCTCGCTCACTAGCATCACACTGAACAACGAACCCTTTTGAGTAGTCGGGCGATCGTAGCACAGGCTGGCTTGTTAGGGCGCTCTTTAGGGCGCTAAAAGCTCTTTCCTTTGTCTCATCCCAGACGACTGTTTGCGGCTCTGTCTTTCTTAGAGCATCCGTTAGGGGAGCCGCGATATCAGAGTACCTGGGGATGTACCTCTGATAGTAGCCGGCGACACCTAAGAACGACCGAATATCGGTCTTCGTACGCGGTTGCGGGAAGTCTCGCACAGCGGCCACCTTTATTTCAGAGGGGCGGCGACGACCCCGACCAATCACGTGTCCGATGTACACAACCTCGGCCTGTGCTAACTGGCACTTGGGAGCCTTGACTGTCAAGCCCGCATCGCGCAGGCGGGTTAGCACTGCCCGCAAGTGCGCCATATGCTCAGGCCAGGATGCGGAGAATATCGCTACGTCGTCTAGATACGGTAAAGCGAATTCTTGCTGTCCCCGCAACACTTTATCCATGAGGCTTGAAAAGCAGTATGGCGCGTTCTTCAAACCAAAACTCAAAACTTTAGGACGGAATGTCCCCATTGGTGAAATGAACGCCGCATACCTACTAGCCTCTTCTGTAAGTGGAACCTGCCAATAACCCCTGACAAGATCTAGGGTGGAAATAAACTGAGCGCTACTCACTCTCTCAAGGCGCTCCTCGATGTTAGGGATCGGATAAATTTGATCCTTAGTGATGGAATTAAGCCTGCGGTAGTCGACGCAAGGACGAGGTTCCTTGCCCGGTACCTCAACTAAAATCAAAGGGGAGGTATAATCACTCTCACCCGCTTCAATAACACCGAGCTGTAGCATTTTCTTTACCTCAGCCTCCATAATATCGCTCTGGCGGGGTGACACCCGGTACGCCTTGGATCGTACTGGCTCTGGGGAGGTAAGTTCTATGTCATGAGTAAGGACAGAAGTCCTACCAGGCCTCTCAGAGAACAGACCTTGAAACTCTTGTAAGAGCTGGTGTAGTTCGGTTTTCTGCTCAGGCGACAGCGATGCTTTACTTATTAAGTCACTAATGACTTGATCGGCGTCTTTCCTGTTTGTCACTGAGCCTAGTCCCGGAAGCTCGACCGGAAGCTCTTCTAACTTTCCCGCATCGGGAATTTCCTCTCCAGTATCTGGTGCCTTTAACGCTACAGGCTCAATTTTATCCCGTTCGGGCGTGCTCTGAATACTAGCTTGCTGCGCCTCTGACCCTTTTTCATCGTTCAACAACGTCGGCCCCGCAACTACCGCCTTTGCAGCGAGCTCCCGAACCTTCGATCTGGTTAAGGCCTGAACGCTAACCTCACCAAACAAAAGCCCCTTCTCGCGCAGGAGGTGATCGGACCTGTTCGAAAATAGGTACGGGTACTGGGGGGGCAGCATAGATGACACTGCGGCCTCCGTCTCAAGTGCTCCGAAAGGTCCTTCAATAAGCACTTTTGCTACCGGCAGACACACGCTATGAGCTTCCACTGCTTGCTTGATCCATGCGCACTCGCCCGTGAACATATCGGGTTCTACGTAAGAGGGGTGAACTACATCCATTGTAGCTGCGGAATCGCGAAGCACTCGGCACTCTTTCCCGTTCACGAGGAGGTCTCGCATGTAAGGCTCGAGAAGCTTGATGTTCTCGTCAGTGCTGCCTAATGAAAAAAACACGACTTTTGGTTTTGTTTCTGGGCACTGCGCCGAAATGTGACCCGGCTTCTGGCACGTATAACACACGCGCGCTTGCCTCATCTCGAACCGCTTTCTGCGTTCGGCTTCGGTTGCCGCCGTCTCCTTACGTTCGGTCGGACTGCTTTCACTCGCATCCGCACTACGTGTGTCCCCCTTTGCTCTCATGGGTGTGAACTTTGGCCTCTCAAACTTGGAGCCAAATTCACCCTTTTGACCGTCCTTAGCTCCACGAGCCCGACGCGTCACAAACTCCTCGGCTAACTCAGCGGCTCTAGCCACCGTACTAACGTCTGGCCTATCCAAGACCCAGTACCGCACGTTCTCAGGTAACCGACTATAAAACTGTTCTAGCCCGAAACACTGCAGAACTTTCTCGTGGTCACCAAACGCTTTCTCTTCTTTGAGCCACTCCTGCATGTTTGACATAAGCCTGTACGCAAACTCTGTATATGACTCACTTCTGCCTTTCTCATTTTCCCGAAACTTCCGACGGAACGCCTCCGCTGACAGCCGGTACTTTTTTAGCAGACTCGATTTCACTTTCTCGAAATCCTCTGCCTCCTCTCTCTCCAAGCGAGCGACTACGTCGGCCGCCTCGCCGGGTAGCAAAGTGAGCAAGCGCTGTGGCCACGTTTCCCGAGAGAACCCCTGCTTCTCGCACGTTCGCTCAAAGTTAACCAGGAACAAACCAATGTCCTCTCCAAGCTTAAACGGCCGCATCAGGTCAGTCATTTTGAACAATACTCGTTCTCCTGCACCGTGTGCCTGACTTCCATTACGAGCGCGTTCCATCTCTAACTCGAGACGTTTCATTTCCAAAGCGTGTTGGCGGTCGCGCTCTTCTTTTTCTTTCTCTTTTTGTTCTTTAAGTTCACGCTCCTGTTTCTCTTTTTGCTCTTTAAGTTCGCGCTCCTGTCTTTTTGCCGTCTCCCTCTCCTCAATGGTCTCAAGGCATTCCGACAGCTCGTCATCCTCAGCTTCTAACTCAAGAATAGCCCTTAGCAGTTCTGGTTTTCTGAGTTTGTCTGAGACATCCAGACCCAACTCTCTCGCAAGCTCCAACAATTTCGGTTTGCGCAACGACTTCAAATCCATGGCTGCTCTGAATGCTGCTTTCTCTACTGCCTACTATTGTCTTGCCGCAAACTAACCCGGTAGCAACGACAACCACAATTACCAGCTCTGTTTCTAACACTAACAAAAGCCTGGCAAAACTCAGAAGAAGAAAGTCCCGCACTCACCAAACCTCGCAGCCAAGACTTCAGCGCAGTCGTTCCGCTGCAGGCAACCAGTCATCACACAGGGCTCGTTGCACTGCTCCCGGATGGTCGTTGTGCTGCTCAGCCTACAGTCAACCGCATCTCTTCGCTGCTGGCCTCCGTTGTCGCGATCTCACCGCTGGCAACCAGATGTTAGAATCGTACCGCTGGCACGAGTTGATGGGGTCTCGGTGCTGACGCCCGTTATTGCCAATGGGTCGCAAGCCCCAAGGGTAGCGTTGGCCTGGCGGCCTGGGGCACTGGAAGCATCCGAAGGTCCCGGCAAAGCATGAGAAGACTGGTAACAGAACAACTTGTTTATTCTAACATAGCAAAAGAGCGGCCGGTCAGGTCGACCGGAGTGGAGAGACGGGAGAGCACGTAACTCAACAGTACAAATCGGAGCCTCTCCCCTGGCGTCCGGGGGCAGCTGCTCTTATACTCCCGGCGTCGCGGTCCAAAAGGGAAGGAGGGAAGGTCACGGGATGAAGGTCACGGGACGGCGGAGCATGAGCCCACGACGGCGCGAACTGTCGGGCCGAGAGACCTGCTGAACCGAGTGTAGTGACGCATCGCCAACCCTCACCCACACGACGGCGCGAACAGTTGAGCCGAGAGACGTCCAGGCTCCTCATTCGGGGAACTCCGCTCCCCGGCTGCCGCGCTTTGACAAGCGAGGGCACACACACACACACGCACACACGAAGACACGTGGCACTGAAACACGCCTGGACACGCTTGGCGGGTAGGCGTCGCGGCGGCGTCGGACGGGCCAAAATGTCCGCCGCTTTGAACAAAGCCCCGGCGTCCGTTGCATCCGCGCCGGCATTACCGCGCGTTGAAGGCGAAACGTAACAGCGGCAAAAGCGCGTTGTGACCACGTAATAAAAACAAGTGACGGTCACCAACCTGCAGTGTGTACAAGAAGAAGGACAAAGAGAAGGACAAGAAGAAGAAGGACAAGGAGAAGAAGGACAAGGAGAACAAGAAGAAGAAGAAGAACTTTAATGAATCATAAATCTGAGTGGTGTATATGGGTGGACACCCCTATTCCAGGCTCCACTGGCGTCTGTGGCTCGCCGGGCCTGTTTGAGGGCCGCCAGCTGGCTACCCAAGTCCAGTTCGCTGAGTCGTGCCTCCCACGACCAGTTAGCGAGTGAGTCCGTAATTAGCGGCGTTATCGACGTGTTGCTCGAGCCGCCGTCCCTGCCAAAATGCACGACGAAACACGCTCCAGTGTCGCAGTTCGGGAGCACAGATGTCGCCGCTGGTGGTGAATAGTTGCGGCAGGAGCGTTCACAAATTTCTTGCCGAACGGTCCGAAGCCGTTCATTGGCCGTCAGAAAGCATGCGGTATAACTGCAGGTGTTCGAATTGCGAAATTTCTCCTTCGAACCGAATCAAAAGCGACTTTCGTATACTGACTCGTATACTATAAAATATCGGAGTCAATACACTTAAAAGTGTTTGCGCTTTCTAAACGAAGCGAAACACAGAACTGGATAGAACGTGTCGCTGGACTAGTTGATTCGTACTTGCATGTTTGAAAAGTGTACATCTCAAGCGGGACAATTTCATTACACAACAGACAAGCGCTAACTCTCAGATGAAGTTTATTTAGAGCAGGCAGAAGGGCTATAAAAGAAACAGCGTAATTGCGCACTGCAGTGCAACGAACATGAGGCCAGGAACATTGTTGTCATCTTGCAATGCACACGAACAACCGAATCACGAAATTCTTTCTAAAAAACTTTTGTTCGTTGCTACGCGACAGCACACGAGTATCACCGACACGTGCCTTCTCATTCTGTCTAGAAGCTTCCATGAACGCGGCCACTTCTGCGGCGCAGTCATTCGAAAGTTTCCACTCGCAACGGTCCTCCTCCCTGTACTGAGTAAGAAATGTTGCACCGCGTGTATAATATTTGGAGAGAAACGAATATCTGATAACTTAGACGAATTGTCGAATCCAATACAAACCGAATCGTACGGATATTGCCCCCTGCAGGCGCTCTCGACGCCAGGATAGTGTGTCAAAAACAAAGTTGCTGATGGAAATAGCTTGTCGAATACTTTTTGAAACACTTCTGGTTGAACCGTGTGCTGCGGGCTTGAATAAACTGCGCAAGTTGTCAACGTAAAACGAGTTCGAAGATAGACGGTGTAGGATTTTTCCTGTCGGTGATAGTATGTCGCCACGGGGCGGGTTCACTTTCTTTACTGTGTTTCTGAAACATTTTACGTCACAAATGTTTACCCTCCGTGGTGGCTTAGTGGCTTTGCGCTGCTAAGCACGAGGTCGTGGGATCAAATCCCTGCCGCGGCGGCCGCATCTATAGATGGGGGCGAAATGCAAGGACGCCCGTGCCCCGTGCATTGGGGGCACGCTAAAGATTTTCTGGTGGTCAAAATTAATCCGGAGTCCCCCAACCTCATAACCAAATCGTAGTTTTGGTAAGCAAAAACCCCAGAATCCAAACACGCACATTTTTAATGTAGCTGGACAGGTGGCGTCCAAGTAAGCTTGACATGAAGTATTTGTACTCGATATGTGACGTTCCTGTATACACTTCTCGCGCGGAGTCCGAGTCGTTACGCCTTAAAAACAGTATACACGGTCGTCGTTGGAAATTGTCGTGTTAACAGTTCTACGTGGTTTGTCAGAACGGCCCCGTCTGTTTGAATGACCGCCTATATGCGGAATGAAACTACACGGCGCTCTATATAGTGGCAGTTGTGACGTCGCTTCTTATGTCCGTTCCAAGCTTGCTTGACAGGCGCTTCAATTATGCTTATTTGATTGCGTTCCTGTTCCTCACGGAGCTCACGCCAACTGCTCCCGTCCTCTGCTTGTTGCACTGATGCCACCAATGGCCTTCAGCATCCGTCAGAAAGTACACTGCACTTGACTATCTGGAACAGACAGCGCTTGATGGATTGTGTCTGTAATGAAATTCTGAGTGTCCTTCAACATCTGTGCTTGTGTTAATTGTAGCGTTTGGTTACAGCGCGGTTGCATTATTTCGCTTTATCGTATGCTGACGAGAGGAGCTCGTACATTCCATCCTACATTGAAACATAATACGAATTTTCATGGCGACAGCAAATATATGGACAGTCCAAGCGAATTTTCGCTGTCGTCGTCCCCGGGGGCTCCGCATATATTTAGGTATATTGATACTACATGCTTATCCATGCCGTATATGCGGGTTACAGTGCCACACTATTAGAGCAACTAAATTTGCTCATACCAGGTCTCACGTTCTTGGCTGAATTATTCCTCAGAATTTTGCGACTGGCGGCTCATGCACAGACAAATGTCATGAAACATAACATTCGCAGCGCATGCCTGTTATCTTAAATCTTCTCTGGCTATTAAAAATAAACAATGCAAAACATTATTCGTGCTCGAACCTAAAAATTATGTAATATTACTGGCGCGGTTCTTTACGGGCAGCGTAGTCTGAGAAGTTCGAGCTAAACCTTGCTATCGCCTTCAGTGCTTTACGTATATATATATATATATATATATATATATATATATATATATATATATATACACGTTGTCTTCCGCTATGAAATGTAACTACAGTCGCGGTGTCTGGCGTACACGCACATGCACACTTTCTATAGCTTTCTAAATTTCAACCCTAAATTTTGATGTCCATATGCCGCATTCTCCCGCATTCCCGTTGTGACAGAAAGCATGCACTTCCGTCAACAGCAGCATCAAAAACGACTTCAGGGAACTGTCACTGTCCGCATCACACCTTTGTATCCGTATGTCTACAGTTTAGCCGTTGCTGGACGACTTCCTCCTCGTAAAATTGCTCGCCGCTTTTTTCTTTCAAGCCCAATCGCACTTCTACACGTACCACATTCCTCGATGTCTGTCCTTCTGTAAAATAGCCTGCATTCTTGGGCGTGTTTGACGTCACTAAATACAATAGAGCAGCGCAAGATTTTTGATTTATTTCCTGCGCCGTTCCAAGCTTGCCACATGCACAAGCCGTCGCCAGCTGCCTACGGATGCTCTCTCTACTGCCTCAGACAGTACGTGATGTTCACGACAGATCATTGAACCATGGATAAGTGCTTACACTGCTCGGAACGAACGACGAAATGAACGAAGGCTTCTTCTGCGGCACGAACGCCACACACAAATAAGCACGTTGGATAGATGGACGGATGACATGAACATCTCCTTTAACTGCCAAACCCGAGTTCTACTCGATGAGGGCGGGCCGTACCTGGGCCGTACAGCAATTTAAGCTTTGCTTGTCGTAAACGAGCCGGGCTGGTTAGCTCATTTCGCGTCTTGTGTTTGAGCTCCGTCACTCAGAAGATATTCCTGAACGCTTTCGATTCCTTTCGGTATCATCTGTTCAGATAGTCACGCTCGCATGTCCCACGCGGGAAATTTAACCGCGTTCACCACATTGCAAGGCTTGTTCAGGAGCTCACTCGACACACTTACTGACTCTTCGAGGAGCGAAGTGCAACAGACCGGTTGTCCGGGGCAGACCGTCCTTCATTAGCGACACACACACACGCACACGCACACGCACACGCACACGCACACACACACACACACACACACACACACACGCACGCACGCACGCACGCGCACGAGGTAGAGGCTAATGCCACCGCGCTCGCTATATTTTTACATTTAGCACTCGTTATCACCATCATCGTCTAACTTTTATGTCCACTGCAGGACATAGGCCTCCCCGAGCGATCTCCAATCGCCCCCTGTCTTGTGCTAGCTGATTTAAAGCCGCGCCTTCAGCGTTTATATGGTTGCTCTTAAAGACCCATACGACTCGTGATGACAAGCCATCGAACGCAATATAAGTTTCTTGCCTCTCAAAAATTTTTTTTCCTTTTTTTCATTCCGCGCGTGCCTTGTCGTTGCAACACCGTTGCTCCTGCAGTCTCTTTCGTTGTTCTTCCTTGGGAAGCAGCGAACACTGCTTTTGTGTGGTCGCCCCCCCCCCCCCTCCCCCCCCCCCCCCCCGGCAGCGGCGTCTGCGTGGTTTTTGCACGAAGACGGTGTGTCATTTGGCGCTTCGACATTTGCGCATACACGAGCAACACGCACGTGTTAAACTTTGCGAGATAAAAAGAATCCGTCGTTTCGTGAACATAATGCCTCGAGCTGTCAGTGTTTGTCGCGCAGAAAGGTTAGAGGGAGAAAAAAAGAAACAGACAGAAAGAGTTAAGGTTTTGCTCCACAAACATTGACAATTATGCAGCAACTAGCCCGACGTCGTACTTTGATGATTCACCGAGAGCTCTCGCTCTGCGGTGTGGTGCCCTTAGTGTGTTGCGGCTCAGACTGGGGAAAAAAAAAGGAAAAGGGAAAATAAATAAGGAAAGTGAGAATTAATATAAGATGACGTAGCTTTCCTGACCCGTCAGCTATAGCTGCAGTGAATACTTTGGATACATTAAATTTACCCCAACCGCCGGATGGAAACATTAGAAAGGACACTTAAGAGAAATAATAAACGAGTTTAACATGGTGAACCGTTCCTTCAGAACTCTATTTGCAATATTTCTCGGTAAGAGGTTGATTACGAGGAAAAAGAATGTTGAGGCCAAAGTTCATCTTTTTTTTTATTATTTTGCGAAAGAATCCCAGCGCCGGTACGTAAATGTGTCGTCATGAATTTGAAGCATTTCCTTCTATTTGAGTGAGAATTGTACCGAGTGGCCCGGCTTTTGTTATTCACAACCATGTAAAAAGGCAACAGATAATGAAGCCAAGGAAAGGGTAGGTGAAACTGTTTTATTTTATTTTTTTTAATGTAGGCGTAGAAATAATACCGTACAGAGGAATGAAAGTGGATGAAAAAAAACAACTGTGCGTGAAAAGCGAATTCATGCCCTCCGCAGTACGCATGCGTTGCCCTACCGGTTCAGCTCCGGCGTGGGCGCAGTAACTGTTCTCGAAACTTGCTAAGATCAGTTCTTTTTTTTTGCTTATTTAGAATGCAGTGTAGTCGTCCACTTTTAGCCGCAGAACAATAGATGACTCGAAAAGAATTCGTAGCGACCTCTACGTCAGTAACCTCGCGCGCTTCACCACGTGGCTGGAAAGCTGTAGTGTTCTGGGCAGTGCAAACGTGGTATGCGACAACCGAGACAGGCATATCCATTTCGTCTGCTGTTGAAGTGCTGATTGGCTGTGGCGCCTGGCTGCTGCGGACGCGCAGCCCAGCCCAGCCAATCGGAACTTCAACAGCAGACGAAATGAAGATGTCCTCCTAGTGGACATGTTCATTTCGTCTGCAAGGGAGGTATTCTGTAAGAGTCTACCTAGTGGACATGTTCATTTCGTCTGCTGTTGAAGTTCCGATTGGCTGGGCTGGGCTGCGCGTCCGCAGCAGCCAGGCGTCACAGCCAATCAGCACTTCAACAGCAGACGAAATGGATATGTCCACTAGGTGGACTCTTACAGAATACTTTCCCTGCTGGTGGGTTTATAGCGTCGTTTGAGCGTCTTCGCTTGTTGCGACTTCTATCGTCGATGATTGCGGAAGGCTATCCCGCAATCAAAAGAAAGATACGGACTTTTCACAGTGCGACATACCGAACAAAAGCTATTTGCAACCAAAGACACTCGTCTACAGAATATGTTTAGTCATACGAGTGTGTATGTGTGTCCCGCGCCCACAGAGGTAGAAGCTGCCAGCACTTTCCCGAAAATTTCGCGTCGTCACTGGTACCGCACACTTGGCCACCGAGAGGGGTCATCGAGGCACTCTAGGTTTGGCGATTGTAAAGGCGAAGAAGCTGTTCAATGGGAGCAGCACTGTCCCACCAGTCTGCGGTGGAGAGTAGTTTTTTTTTTTTTTTTGCTTATGAAATACTTCTATTGCGTGAGCGAAGCTGCATTTTCGCTAGTGGTCCTTTAACAGTAGACGCCGTCGAAATCCATGACGTCACGGCTACCCGGCGCGGGAACTTGAAAAGCGCCGTCGCCACGTGTAATTTCGTTATGGCGTCTTCTCTCAAGTCTCCTCCCACGGTGTAGGAGTGGCTTTTTCTGATATTGTACAAAAGCTTACTTTAACGTTAGAGCTTAGTTAGTCTTGTTTAGTGTCCTTTTAATGGCTCGGGAAAGTTACTGACGCGCGTAGCTGTCAGAACAGATGGTTCATCTTTCACCCTAATATGCTGTTATTATCGTCCTTATCGCCGCTAAATGCTACCTTCAAAAAAAAAAAAAAAACTTTATTTTGTTCTAAAATTCTACTTGAGCGTTAACGAAAAGGAGGGGAACCCGAGGGGTCCCCGATTTTTTCTTAGTCACCAGCCATATGTAGTCAACCGATATAGTGAAGCCGAGGAAAGCAAAGGGGAAGTTACTTTTTTTGTGTTTTTAGCGAAGTCTGGAAATTATAAGGTGAATGGAAATGGAAGTAGACGAAAGTGAAATTTTTGTTTTCCACTCGCCTCCTGCAGTGTCACGTCATTAACGAGAGAGCGATAGAAAGAGAAGGGAAAAAAAAAGCAGACTTCCTCTACGGAATCGTTATTTTCTCAGTGTTCCTCTTGCTTCCGTCTTAGGTGTGGAACCTGCTTCGCAATAGCGCGTAACATCTATACATGCACTAAACGCTTCGAGTGCTAATGCAGCGGTAGCAGCATCGTATGTAAGCCGACGTGTGGTTAATGCTCGAAGAAAAGTGCTGCACATACCGCATTTTCTCGAATATAACCACAGCCCCGACCCCCTTCTCAACTTGAGATAGCTAGAAAAAGACAGAGAGCGAGAGAGAGAGAGAGAGATGGAAAAAAAGGGGGGGGGGAAGACCATTTTCAATATCCTATATGTTGGCTACCCTGCAACTGTTTTCCAGCCTGTAGAACTCTTCGTCCTGTACTATTATCTGCAACTACGAAGTTGCGATGCACTTGCGCGTGATTTGGCAGAGGCCTATTTTATCGTGGAACATATAGGTGACTCATGTGTACGTTAGCCGTCTATGACGTGCTCCGCAGCTGGGAATTTAACTTTTCCGGGAGATCGCTTCTGATTACCCTTTGCGGGAACTCTTCGTTTTTGCGTCTCTGCGAATGCGCTGGAAAAATATTTAACGTCTGCTTTCTGCCTGAAACAAAACAATAAAAAAATATAAATTAGTTGGAAGTGTTCGCCTGGTTCTGGTTCGTTTCCAAGCAACGCCGACACATGCTGGTGCGCTTGCAGTGTCGTTTGACGGCTTTCTGAGAATCGCTCGGAACACTTCATGTCGTCACAGCTCCTTCCACGCTGCGCACGAGGCCATCGAGAGTAAACGTGTTGTTGCCATTCAATAAGCCTTTACGACCGCTGAACCCTTAATTGCGGACTAAGTATACTTCTCAATCTGCTATATAGTCAGCGGTCGAAAGTATTTTAGATGGCAAATACTTGTCACAGATGCGCAACATATTTTAGGGGGGGTGGGGGGGGGGGCGAATGATCAATTCTGGTGCAACACTCTCGTCCGCGCACTATATTTGTCCGTTTCTTTCTCTCTCGAAAGAAGACCAAGCAGGCAGACCATGCAAGAATTGTTCCGAAAATTTCGTTTCATGTCCTATTTGGGTGAATAGTACTGTTCCCATTCATAGCCTTAGCCACAGCCGGACACACCCGCGGGCAAGGAGTGGCCGGCGGCAAAAGCGAAGCAATTAAACGGGAACAATGTTCTGTTTTCCTGTCGCTAGGGAGCGTACTGACAGCGCCAAACGTACGGAATAGTTCTCGGAACGCCTTCGTGCTCGCGCTTTCCTCCCGAGAGGCAGTGGAGAAATATAGTCCGCAGATACGCTGATGGGCTAGTCGGTGAGCCATGACATTGGTGAAGCAGCCCATTTAAAGACAGACGCGGTCACGCACTCGTGAAAAGCGCCTGCGTATGTCCCCCCACCCACCCCCTTTTTTTTCGTGCTTGCGTGAATGTGCCTGCTGTTTAACCGCGCTGCTTCATCAAATTTCGCAGACGTGAGTTCCAGGTTCCTTTTCAACGTCGGCATTCGGGCCGACATTGGGCTGCAGTCGTCAGACATGTCGGATGACAAATAGACACGACAGAACCGAATGGCAGCTCGTTGGGGCTATACCGACAGCAACAGGAGGAGAAGCTCAAATAATGACTGGCAGGGTTTTAGGTATAGCCAAGATGGCGCACTGGATTCTATGAGAGACTCTGCGCCTGGTGTAGAGCTCTGAACTGCCCGGTACGGTGGCTCATTTTGCAATGTCGTTCTGCTGCTGAGTATACGAGGTCGTACGTTCGACTCCAAGTTGAACTACCAGCATTATTACACTCTAATTCGAGCAAATTGTGGACTTCTACCACACCAACTAAAACTGCTGCAGTTTCCTTTGTATTAGATGACACGGCTATTTCAGACCCCTCCGATATAGCTAATGCTTTTAATGTCTACTTCCAATCAGTGTTCACGCATGACAACAACTATCTCCCACCGTTCACAAATACTAATCCTGAGCTCTCTATCGGCGATGTGGTAATCAGTGAAAACAGCATCCTAAACATGATTCTCAACTTAAACACAAGGAAGTGCACTGGTCCTGACAATATTCCGAACGGCTTTCTAGTAAGATACTCTCTCTGGTGTTCCCATTGTTTGGCGGTCACCTTCCACAAATCCTTGACTTCAGGCATCGTCCCCCAGTTTTGGAAGCTAGCCAAGGTCCTGCCTCTGCATAAATCTGCTGAAAAGCATTTTTTTTATAACTATAGACCTATATCGCTTACCTCCAATTCCGGAAAGCTAGTAGAACATATCATACACAAGCATATAACAGAATACCTTGAATCGAATAAAATTCTCTCTAACATACAACATGGATTTTGTCGTGGTTTCAGCAAAACAACACAACTGGTGGAATTTTCACATGACATTACTAGAAATCTTTATATTGGCAATCGAATTGATGCGTTATTTGTCGACTTTTCCAAAGCTTTCGACACGGTTATACCCAACAAGCTACTAAGTAAACTAAACGTAATTTTATATAATCCTCGACTGATCGTCTGGATAGCTAGCTTTCTTAACTGTTGTTCTCAATTCATTTCATTTAATTCCAGTTCGTCCTCAACTGTAAAATGTAACATCATGCAGGTGTTCCGCAAGGCTCCTTTCTGGGACCCTTGTTATTTTTAATATTTATAAATGAGCTTCCTAACCATATTAAGTCAAAAGTCCGTTTTTACGCCGACTACTGCGTGCTATACCAGGTAATTTCCTCTCCTAGTGATCACGCCTTACTTCAGGATTCCTTCAACAGATTTTGCACCTGGTGTACGGACTGGCAGTTGCGCATTAACTTTCAAAAAACCATAGTAGTGTCATTTACAAACATCCATTTTCCTTCACTGCATGTGTACGATTTCATAACATAATAGTTCCCCGGGAACAGGTGTACAAATACCTTGGAGTTATCTTCACGCACAACATGCAATGGTCCCTGCATATTGATCACATTACATCTATAGCCCTAAGAAAATTAGGTTACTTGAGAGGAACATTATCTAAATTGCCAAAACGCACTAAATTAATAATGTATAAAACGCTCATTCGTCCTTTATTAGAGTACGCTTCATGCGTCTGGAACCCGTATAAAGTTTGCGATATTAACAAAGTTGAATCGGTGCAAAGGAAGGCTGTTCGTTTCATTTGTCATCGCTACGATGGTGAGTTTTCGCCCTCATCCGCAATGAATTCCTTGAATTGATCTCTTCTATGCACAAGGCGGCATATAGATTCCATGAAACTATTACATTCAATTATTCACTCATGTTGTCGACTATCCGCTGATTATCACATCTCGTATGCCAGTGCTCTTATAACTAGACGTTGTCATCTCCTCAACCTAAAGCCTTTCTTTGCGCGCACTAACACGTTCAAACACAGTTATTTCCCCGGAGTTGTTGACTGTTGGAACGAGTTGCCCGGCTCTGTTCGTGAATTGGCACTCTCTAATTTTGTAGAAGCGCTAGTGTGATAAGATTGCTGTTCCTTTTTTTTATATATTATGTTCAACTGCCTTTTTTTTTGTTCTTTGCGTATTGTTGTACTCCACACCTGCAATAGCCCTGAATAGGGCTGCAGTATTAGAAGATAAATAAGTAAATAAATAAATAAATAAATAAATAAATAAATAAATAAATAAATAAATCCGCGACGGCCTCATTCCGAGAAAAAAAAACGCATTGTGCACTTTGATTTAGGTGCACGGTAAGAGAACCCTCAGGTGGTCAAAATGAATCCGGAGAAGCGGAGAGAGAGAGAGAGAGAGAGAGAGAGAGAGAGCATAAAGCAGTAGCCTGGAAATTCATATTGAGCGGCGGAGAAACGCGCCGCGGCGCCGCCATTCACCGAAAACAGCATCTAATTCATCAAACGTACGCTACTGTGGCTTCCGAAATTTTTACCCTGCGCAACTAAAGGTGCATCGCCGAGATCTCGGAGGCCACGGACGGCACAAAGTTCTCGCGCAACAATGGGCCTCTTCGGTTTTGGGAGTTCTGGCAGCCAGCTAGTTCCGGTCCTGATAGGAAGTCACGTGGGCTGGGATCCCAAGACAACCCGAATCTGCCCGAAGTTTGCAAAATCGAACGCCGGGACAGCTGGCCGAATGTAAACATGCTGCCAGCATGGCAGCGCCCGGCGAGGCAGGCGCGCGCTCGGCGTAGTCGGCCCATTTATGCGTTGCCAGCTTGGAAAATAAATGCATTCAGGGATACGATCACTTTGGCGCGATTTCGCGCGACTCGGCGCAGGACGTGCACTGGGCCAACCTCACCTTGTGCAGCGCAACAGACGGATTCCAACGCGTCCGATGCCAAGACGCGAAATCGCACGTGATTGTATCCCCGAAAGCGATAGCTCGAGGATCCCTGCTCCCAGCGATCACGTCGCCCACTGGCGACATTGATGAGTTGGCGTTGTGTCGTCACTTAACAAGACATGAAAAAGCAGGATATCGGGTACGTCTTATACGCATAAGATTTCGTGCCGACCTGCTTGGGCTTCGATTTCACAAAGTTTGTCGTGGCTGATGGTGCTTCTCATTCTGACCCCAAGGAGCTGGGGACGCGGCTGACGCATGAAAATGCACGCCGCCTATCATCAGCGAAAAGTTCCACACACAAAAAAACACCGTTGGTCGCGATCATGCGAGCAATAAGCCAATGTACGTGTGTCTAATGTACGTGTGCCTATTACTCAACCAGTGCATTCTTAACTCAACGGCTTGCAGTTCGGACACATATCGGTTTCGAGCTGCCACCCAAGCATACGACGGAGAGACGGAGCGAACACGGGTTAGCTGCAACGCCTTCGCTAACTGCAGAAAAAGGAGACTTCGCCGCATATCCGTATGCGAAATATGTGAAAAGGAACATCACCAGAGAAAGGCGAACCGAAAATGTACCGCAATATGTGCGAATGAGCGTCTAAAACTTGCGTGGAACACGATGCAGATAACATGCTCGTATGAGAACGCGGCGCGCTGATCACCGCCGCGAAGAAGCCTTGGGGACACACACACACATACACACACAAAAGCTTCAAACGGTTCACCACTGCTCGTATCACACCGCAATGCGGAACGGTGCGTTAGCACCTAAAAAGATAACGCTAGAAGTAAGAAAATCGGAAGGTGACCGTAGACAGTTGGCTGGGCGAGGTAAATTTAAGTCCTCAAGCGCCCGCTTTGCAATCCGTGAAGTTCCCGCAAAGATGGCGGCGAGCGCCCATCGCCTCTTTTCGTCGTCTGCTAGCCAGAGAACTTCCAGAGAGCAGCCAGACCAAAATCATCCTGGCAGGTTCTGGCAGCCCGCGGGTAGCCGGAAGTGGAAAATCGAAGAAGCCCAATGCATATACGCGTCTTGGAAGTGGCGTTCGCTGCGACGGGCGCGTCCCTCCTAATACGAAACTGGGTGACAGAACAAAAGAAAGCTGTTCGCTTTAAGAGGAGGAAAATTGTAGAGCAACATGAAAAGCTTCCGACGGAGCTTTCTGTTGAACGATACGTGCTACATGAACGTGTTTTTCCGAGCGTCAGAGAAGCCCGCGAATACACGCAAAGTGCCTCGAGCAGCCAGTCGCGCGGCAGTTTTCCGTGTATTTGCGGGCTTCTTTCACGCTCGGAAAAACTTTTGTGGAGCACGCATTGAGCAACAGAAAGCTGTATCGGGAGTTATTTCATGTTGCTCTACAGTTTCTCAATGACACTTTTCCTCTAATTATAATATTTGAGAAGTTGGTTAAATAATTAAGATAAATTATTTAATTAGGCTGAATGTAAAAAAAAACTATCTGAGTACATTCAAGCGACGGCAAACGACATTACCTTGACCCTGTCCAGCTACGTGGAAGTTGCATATTTCTTTAAAGTTTGGTTCAAGTCACGCGGGAACAAACGCTGAACTCGATATGCTAAGTGTGTTCTGTGTTGAGCCGAAGCCTCCTGGCGCGTTGGTTGGGCTACGCAGCCCGTTGACGTACATAGTTTCCGTGAAATAGAACTCTCCGGGAGAGAGATCTCGAAGAACGGCTTCTGCGGGAAAAAAAGAAAAAAAAAATTGGAGAAAGAATGAGACAAGAGAAGAGGGAGAAAAAATGGAGACTGCTTATATTTAAGCGCCATACGGCACCTTCCTCCTTTCCTTCGACATCGCGCCATTTGAGATGAATGGCCACTCATTCTTTTCGGCGGGCGCGCACAGTAGGCGACTGATCACGCCACCGCAGCAAAACAGACACGCCGCTGCTCTCTCGCGCGCCGCGTTCCTTCCCCGAGCGCCGCAATGATTTACGAAACTCGACCGGGCCGCGCTACGTGGAATTCTTCGCGGAGCTGACGGGCACGTTGTGCCGAGAGTTCGTGATAAACGGAGGCGACCGCGAGTGTCCAAGCGCGGGCTGCCCGCTGACGTTGAGTCTTTTGAGAGGCCTCTTTCGTCGAGGAAGAAGAGAACAGAGAGAGGGCTCTTGCGGGATTGGCGATAGCGCGAGCGCGCGCGCGGTGTTAAGTTTGAACTGCTGATCCCCGTCCGCACGTGGTGAGACGGAAAGGAACGGACAAGGATCGCGACACGAATAGGCGCTACATTAAGTCAGAAAAAAAAAAAAAAAAAAAAAAACGAGCGATGCTGCCTTTTGTGACCGACACCGAAACTATGGAAGGTTGGGCTCCGAGAGGTGAAGTACTACGTCATGAGTTCTCGAATATGTTAAGTATCTTCAGGTGCGTGCGTTAAATATCTTGGCTCAGTAAGGCCCTGCGCTCGGCTACGATCGAAAGCGGCGGTCAAAATTAAACAACAACAACAACAGAAAAAGAAATTTCATGAATGCGAGATCGCAGAAAGAAGACCACCGTGGCCTGGTCGACAGAAACGGAATGTCAAGAACTGAAGGCACGAAGAAAAACAAATAAAGAAAGAGAAAGGAAGTGCTAGTTTATTGTAGTTTATTTAGACTTATAATCTGAAGTGGTTCAAGTTTTCGCGTTCACGAGAACGCGAATACTTCAACATTTTTAACAGGCCAATGGCGCCAGTCACCTGAACTGAAACCTAGCATACCCATACTTTGTTTGCCAAAATTTTTGTAAATTAGGCTTTCGTGAAATAAAGGTTTCACCTCTCTTTACCCTCTCTTATGTTACCTAATTTTCAAACTAACCATAATTTTTTTTGTTTCATTGTCATATAAGCGTAGTGGCGAATGCTTCTTGTTAACAAAAGAAAAAAAAAAAAGAATTCAAGGGGCACTTAGTTATCCCTACGTAAATGAATGCGAAAGCATTGCGACAAGCGCGCGATGCCTATGCTCTCTCAGCCGTCTTTATTTACCTTCGCCTTAATTAACACCATACTTGGGGGTTCACGTGCCTTAATTAATTCTACCTTAATTAGCTGTGCTCTAATTAACACCGAAGGTTGTGGATTCGACTCCCACCAAATGTTGAGCGTTCGTAGCCTTTTTTTTTTTTTTACCGTGGCGGGGTCACGCCAACGACGAATTATCCGCCTCACGAGCCGTATATAATGCTTTCGCATTAAAAAGACAGAGGCTCGCCGCTGTCCTCTGGATCACTTGCTACCTTCCTGCTTATGTGCAATGAAAGAACTTCACACAGAAGTCAAACGAACGATTGCGAGACATCAGAAGTTCTGGTGCTTTCTACTTAACATATCACGCAAGAGGCTGCTAGTCTGTTCAAGAAGTGGCTGTAAGGACTACGAGATACTACAAAAATGATTATTCGTTTTCTTTTCTTTTTTTTTGAACTCCACTAGGCGCCGCGCTAGATTCGTGGGGTCGCCGTCGGCTCGGAACTGCACAAAGCAGCGCGCTCTTTCGTGCCGCGTTGATTACACTGCCAGGGCACGGGCAGCTTGAGCCACTTGGCCGCGATAGAGGAAAGGTAAAGAAGAAAAATAAATTACAATGGCACGAAACGTGCATGACTACGTTATTCGCGTAGGTCTTCCTTTAAAAATAAATAAATAAAAATAAATAAAATGATGGAGGGAACTGTGGTGGCTGCGATCGTCCAGCTACCGTGGTATGGAAGGTAGGATGGTCAGAATTAGCCAGTTCGAGCCACCCTATATAGCAATGGGCAGCATATGGATCTTGTCTAATCTTCGCGCTCGTGGCTTCGGACGTCCTTGTGGCGTCCACACTTGCGGTTTGTATTTCCTAGCCCCACACGTGCTTCGCGTCCACATCACAGACACTTTCGGCAAAGTTTGTGCACCTATGCCCCTTAAGCAAGGGGTCAACCCAGCCCACTAGTGCGACTGGTGGCGTGTGAAATCGCCGTCAAGGGCCCTTGTTTACCCCACCCTGCGTATGGATGGATGGATGGATGGATGGATGGATGGATGGATGTTATGAGCGTCCCATTTGGAACGGGGCGGTGGGTTGCGCCACCAAGCTCTTGCTATTATACTGCCTAATGTCCTACATAGATTAAAAAGGATAAAAAAAAACAACCCTATGAACTCCCACAACCAAATTTTCTGACCCCCTATTGCGAACTTTGCTTTTGTACGTCTCGGTTTTCTGTCGTTTTCCTACTTTTCTTCCACCAATCTTCCAATCACCTCTTGCTAATCTCTATTGCGGGCATGTTTACTTTTCCCCTGCTCTCACTGAACCCAAGGGCTTCAAGGAGGCCAGGGGTGCCTAAATCGGCCGCTGGGCAGACGTCTTCACATTCTAATATCCCTTCCCCCGTCAGAGACCTCATGGTCATACCTCTTTCACCTGAGGACTTTATTATTATTATTATTATTATTATTATTATTATTATTATTATTATTATTCCCTAAGTTTCAAGCAATCAATGTTTTCTAAATACGGCAAGGCACTGTATCTCTGCGCACGTGCATAATCGTTGCAATATACTTCATTCATGGCGCAATATTTAGTTGAAAGATGGTCAGTTTGCAGAGCCGGGAAGGCATTCGAAACAGAAGGACGGAGTTTAAGCGAATCCTCGTACTGCTCATCTTTCACATGGTACGGCTGAACCACCACACACCAGCAGCTCCCGAGCACCCAGGCACCAATTAGCGCCAAAGTTCCCTCTTGTAAGTATTTTTTATATAGGAAACACTGTGGTTACGGGTAATGGAGCTCTCGGAATGGTTCGTAGGGTGACCGACCGACGCATTCGCTGGTGGAATGCCAAGAACACATTCGTATCCACGTACAGACAACGCAGCGATGCGCACTACGCGAGACGCGCCAGCGGGCGAGGTGACTTCCATCAGCGGAGTTGACTGTTTACGTCGCGACATCTATAGGCTCGCCAAATGGAACGTCGTCGCATGATTGACGGGTACGCGTCGTGCTACGACATTGTTGCCTTCCGCCTGGACAGCACGTGTTGAGGGTGTACTGCGAGCGTTCCGAGTATGTACGTGCCTTTCACTGCGACGTACGTCGAAGCTAAAAGCACTTCGTTGCTGGGAGGCGGAACCTACGTTCCCGCGTGTTATAAAAGGCACGAGGAATTCTGTAAAGAAAGAAAGAAAATAATAATAATCACCATCACGGAGGGGTGCAATGAGCGGTTCATTGTGTTAATCCAGCGCGTTCATCAGTCTTTCTGAATTACGTTACGCATCCGTGTTTCTTAGTGCGTTAATCAAAGTGTTTATGACTCGCTTATGCACTTTAGTTACCAAGTGACACAACGGGGCCGCACATATAATTTAATTAAAGAAAGGGACGCTTTTTTGAACCTATTGCGAAGTCGGAGAGAAGTCGCTGCTGCGCACGCGCTCTGCAGCGAGAGAGAAACGACGTCACTATCGGAGTAGCTAATGACGCGCCACACCTCTGCTGCGAGATAATTATCACGATATTGTCTTAACCCCGTCCCCCTCTGTGTCCCTTCCCGGGAATGCGTAAGCATTTCTATGCCTACCCAATGAGAAATTTGTCTGTTCGTCACGTAAGACGAATGCAACGGCTCATACGTCCCTAAACAACGGCTCATATCTCCGCAGTACACAGGGCTGCTGTGGCCGGACCACGAGTGTTTCGCCTAGGCATACAACTGTAAAAGAAACAGATCGATTGTTGCAGTGAGTGCGGCAAATGCATCTACGTCTGTCATGTCGCAATAGGGCCGGCAGTGCCGCTTGGAAACCGTCGATATTGAAGACAGTGTTAGCTTATATGGGATCCGGCGTGATTCCGCGGAGCGGCATTTCCTATAAGCTACCCGACGGGCAAAGCAAAGGCAAACGCACCACACATTCGGGAAGAGAGTGACGTGATACGTAGTGACTCTACCACGTGGCTATACATCACGTGACCCACGCGACTGCGGATAAAAGCGGTCTCCGAGATCGGTTCACTTTATTCGGCGAGAAACCGATCGAGCAGAGGTTCGTTTTCATTAAAGAATTATGCGCTCGAAGGCTTATGTTTGTTAAGTCTGACGTTGGGGATTGTTGGAATGGTATGACTGGAAAACTTGCAGCGCGCTGCAGGAGTTATAATAAATCAATTGAGATAAACGCTTCATCGTCTGTGCTGGTAGCCACGTTGTGTGTGTCTTAACTTCTGCGGCGCTGCTTTCTAATTATAGTTGCTGCAGTGGGGATGTTTAGGTACCGTTTGCTGTTTCATTGCGGAGTTCCGTAGAGAACACATTCGTTCAACCAGCGCATCCTTAGCGTTATAGTATAGGTGGTCACATAAGCCGATTTGTTATGTGTGTGCCGCATTCCGTCTCTTAGCATTCGCGGTCAGAGACCAACCAACCTTACGCGTGGTTTATTCATAACACATGCGGCCGTACAAATGATGCCGCGCTACAACTGCGGCGTTCCTGTACCGCGAGCAGCATGTGCACGCAACAAATAAGGAAATTGCGAGGACATCCGAAGGCCACTTATCCTTTTGAGGGCATCTCGTGTATTGGCTACTCGCATCTGCGTGCGAATAACCCGAACGCCAGGCGAAGGTGAAGGCACAATCAGCACCCGAAGCCAGCGTGAAAATGCGCTTTATTTGCTTACATAGAAATGAGAGAATGGAATCTGAAATACGAGTTTTTATTTGCCCTATTCGCGCGTCGGTGTTGATAGTACTTGCAGGTTTCCGCAATCAGCGACTCCCCACAATTACATCTACAGTTGCACTTTTCTGGATTTGTTGAACAACAGACATCTCTTTAACAGCCATAACCAAAACAAATCGTGATATAGCTCTCAGTGCTGCTTCGTCGGATCTTCTGTCATACTCTTTTCTTTATTTGTTTATTTGTGTGTGTGATATTAGCTAGTAAAAATCGCACTCATCGATGCAATTAGTGCGATTGGGTCGGAGTACACATGTGACGAGTGCGATTGCGATTTCCGCCGTGCACGACGGAAATCCCGCTTTTGGTGCGATCAAATTCGCGCCGCGTTGAACGGCCTCTGGACGTCGACGTAGCCTGTAGCGATGGCACGAGGAGGAAGGCGATATGTGATACTTGTGGACCATACCGGTTTGAATACAAGTATAGGTAAAGCAACTTTATGCTTTATATATATATATATATATATATATATATATATATATATATATATATATATAGTATGTGCCCCTCTCGCACACTTGTCAGGAACGCTGATCAAGTTGGCCCTCTCCGCTTTTCCTCTTGTGGTTCTTCTGCACAGGTGGAACTTGTTTGTTTGTTTATTTGTTTGCCACTGAGAGTAGGTCATACTCACTATGCTGGATCGACCAACTCATGTTAACCTTCTTCTGCTTCGTAGCTCTCTATACCCATTGTGTCGTAGTGGCACATATCCATTTCAGAAGAGCGGCCAAGAATGGGTAAATATCCAGTGTCCCAAGAATGGGGAGTGCCAATACAATAAACGTAAAAAAGAATACAGCCATTGAATGTCATGCGATATTGACATTGTATGCGTAGATCTTGTGTCGCTAACTTATTATACGCGGAACAGGGGTGTTCTCACTGGCAGTATCCCATATTTACCCGCATAATGCTGGAACGTCTGTCGCGGAAAATTGATGCGAAGTTTTAGGGTGCCACGATTACGCGGGAAAAGTCTTCCACGAGAACGTTGTGGGTGCTAAACAGAAAAAGAAAGAAAGAAAGAGAAACGAAGTGGCTGTGAATTGTGGTTCTCACGCCCCATACAAGGAATACTCAAACAGAATATTCCTTCCAAACAGCTCTTACATTATTTAAAATAAGAGCGCATGTTCTACACCAGCAAGAACTGCAAAAGCCCTTTGTTTGCAGAAACTCTAGCTGAACCTAGAGTCACCGAATGACCAAGTAAAGCCACTATGGCCAGGCATATTCAGAGTCACGGTGTCAACACTGACGTCGCTGATCGCTAGCCGCGCTACCACATTCTGCGTCACCACTGTCGTCGGCCTCGCAACCAGCCGTGTAGGTTCAACATGGCGAAGTGGCACGAAGAAAATAAACACTGACGTTAGCTACGCACGCGCGACTCATAAATTTCGCGAAATGGTTGTAATGTCCTCACTTGCGGCTTGGATGGGTTGGGACTTGATAGCGTGCATGACGCCTAAGCAAATGGCGCTCGGTTGCACGGGTGCCATTCTCATTACCGGCTAACCAGCAAACGACAGATGCTACACACCATTTTTCGAGGTCGCGGTGAGTATGCTTGAGGAAAGAAAGAAAAAAAACAAATCTAATTTTTGAAGGTCAATGTCTGTGTGCGTGCGTGTTTGTGTGTGTGTGCGTGTGTGTGCGTGTGTGTGCGCGTGCGTGCGTGCGTGCGTGTGTGTGTGTGTGTGTGTGTTGTGTGTGTGTGTGTGTGTGTGTGTGTGTGTGTGTGTGTGTGTGTGTGTGTGTGTGTGTGTGTGTGTGTGTGTGTGTGTGTGTGTGTGTGTGTGTGTGTGTGTTTGTGTGTGTGTGTGTGCACGCTTTACGGGTTGCCTTAAGAAAAGCTTCGCATTTGACGAAAAATTCGTGCAGGCACGGGATCTGGTCTGGTTATCGTTCGTGCACTGCTATATAAACTGCTTCGCTGAAGCCTAGACCGTGTGCCTATCAGACGAAAAAACTGACCGACTGCCTACTTTGCCTAACACCGGGGTGTTAGGCAAATAAAGCTTCGTTTTATAAAAAAAGAAACTAATAAACTGACAACGGATTCAGAACCTGAGTGATACGCACCATTCTCATCACACTCTCTCTATCGCCGTATTGAATGTCTGCTGAATATCTACAAGCGTTTCGATAATGTTTATAAACACAGATCAGAAGATACACATCCTGCCGTTTTCTCTTTTCTTTCTTGTTTCTTTTTTTTGAATTCTCGCGAACTTGACTCTAGAGAATTAACAACAGAGCTCTATCTAACCAGCTTCACGTCCCGATCTGCTTGCTGAAGGGTGTTCCGTCACTCCAACGCACAGCTGTGGCGCCAGCTGTCGTGCACTGCCTTTGACGCACTGCGCGAACTTTGACAAGCGAGCCGCAAAAAGTCAGCAGCGCACGAACAACGCCAGTCGGAGCCTGCAGAGCAGCTGTATCGAGAGCTGTTAGAATTTTTTCATCGCGCTCAAAAGAAGCAACCAAGTTATAGTCGCGGACGACTTTCTGGGGCTATGAAGGGAAGGCTGCGGAGGTGAAGCGCGCACAAGTGAGAGCGCTTCTGAAAAGAGTTCCGCGCTTTCATCCACGTTAGGCTGGAGAAGAGAGAGCATAAACACCTTATTAGCAACAGTTAAATGAGACAGAATACACCACTGAGTGTAAATGCGAAACCGTCGCACGTGGAAGCTGCGTCGATTCACCGTCTGCTCCGAGCAACCGAAAGCACTACCAAACGCTGCCGGGCTACTTGGCGCGGTAACATATGTGCAGAAGGCAAGCGCCCGTAGCTTTCCCTTCATAGCCACAGAAAGCTGTCGGCGATCATACAATGACGCAGCACAATGTTAAAAATTAAATTATGGGGTTTTACGTGCCAAAACCACTTTCTGATTATGAGGCACGCCGTAGTGGGGGACTCCGTAAATTTCGACCACCTGGGGTTCTTTAACGTGCACCTAAATCTAAGTACACGGGTGTTTTCGCATTTCGCCCCCATCGAAATGCGGCCGCCATGGCCGGGATTCAATCTCGCGACCTCGTGCTCAGCAGCCCAACCCCATAGCCACTGAGCAACCACGGCGGGTGGCACAATGTTCGAGTAGAGGTTCGCAGGCATGCTATTGTTTAGAGCCAAGGGCAGTCAAACCTGTGCAGTTAACCGTCAACTCCCCGATGTTTGGTATGATCATCGTCTTTTTAGTGTTCTCCTGTTCGGCTATGAAGTAGCAGTAAAGAATGCTGCGTTACTGCTAAATGCCATAAGGTTCAGGCGTTTATCGCTTTGACAGTAGACAAAAAATAAATAAATAATAGAAATGAAAATAACGAAACGAAACACTTGACTCCTATAAATTTTTCGTACAACTTAGAGCAAGTGAATGTCGACATTTTGTTTACAGAACCAGCAGGTAATGCGAAAGGCAATTGATCCCGAATCAACGTACCGGATGTAGAAACGTCAGCTGTCTGACCGAACTGGGGTTGTTTTCAAACTTTCCCGCTAAAGTAAGCTGCGCGCAAACACACTATATAGCGTAATTTCGTCGAGATCGAAGTGGTCACGTTCGTATGGCTCCAGTGTGCAAACCACGAACAAAACGTAAACGAGGTCCCATTTGCAGATAACCGTCGACTGAAAGGGCGGATACGGCACTCCGATGGTAGTGGCATGCTAAAACGCTTTAGTGGCGAGCGTTGGGAGAGCGTTCAGTGACGTATTGGAGTAGTAGTTGGAGATCACCCTGGCAGTGCTCTGATGACCGTGTAAAAAAAGAAAAGAAATGAAACAAGCTGTACTACACACAATTAACATTGGTAGCATAAGTCCAACTTTCTTAAATATATAGGAGCCTGCTTATCACCATGACAAAAAAAGAAAAAAAAATAGGAAGGAAAGGCAGATATATGTAGAAGTTTATTTACAAAAGGGCAGAGAGGTTGGTCTGAGCCACAGCTTCCTTCTGACCTGGTAAACTCTGCACTGGGGAAAAGGAGCGTGGTGGAAGAGGAATGATGATGGTAGCAGAGAGGAGGGCGGGGGAGGGGGGAGGCTTATGTATGTACAAATCTGCTACGTTGCAGCATCTCTAAAGCCGTACGTATAGACCAGCGAGTGGATTATCTGCTATAAAGGCTGTAGCGGCCCTGTTTGCATCAGGCCTGTTTGCATCAGGCCAAAGACCCCGAACGAAGTTGTGAGATAGCAGTCTTGTGGACGTGTACGATCGTAGAGAGCTGTTTCCGCAGTTCTCGCGAATACGCAGGATAAATGAGAAAAGCTTGTATGCAAATGTTCCTGCAGCAACCGACAATGTTTACAATTTGTACCAGTGCCACTGCAACCTATGAGGCGTGTATGAGGTGTGTGTAGCGCCTCATAGGCAAACTTAGTTGCTTCGTTAAACGACCTCTGAAGCTTCCCAAGAAGCGCTCGGAATGAATGAATGAATTAATGAATGAATGGGGGCAGAAAAATTTCATTTTTTCTTGCTCTATCTCTCACTAGACCTCGAGCAGCCGCGATTAGGTTTTTTGTTGGTCTTTTGTCGTGGATTTAAAAACCCGCTAGGCTCACTTTTACCGTGACACCTGGATTGCTCGTTCGCGTAATACTGATGTTGCCTGAGCTTTTTCAGACTTTAATGGAGAGTCAAACGAGCGCATCGATTTTTTTCTTTCATCTTTTGCCCAGATCGTTTTGTTGGCCACGAATGAGTTAGTTGTAAGTGAGCTGCTGCTTGTAATCTGGCAGTTTCTCGGAGAAATTGTTCGTGGCTATATGCTGAAAACAGAGCAATAGTAAAATAATATTTCACCGCTACGAAACGCTTACAACCTATAGCGGAAGGGGTCTATCGGTGCCACGAACAGATTTTTAATTCACTCGATATTGGTGTTGAATAAATCTGAGGGAGTTAAGGACTGCCCACTTTGTGCGAAAGAGCACGGCCTTCGTAATGTTTAGCTTCGGGCGATTGTAGAGGCGTTGATTTGCGGCTTTAAACTCACCCCCCCCCCCCCCCCCCCCTCCTACATCGCCATTTTATTTAGCCTGCCTTTAAGTAAACATGGCTGAGGGACGCCTTCAAACGTGACACAAACAGAACGGTGCTCGGAAACGACGTTTGAGGGTGAGAAATTGAGGTCATGTTTCGGTCATACTCTGTCAATTCAACTTTTCGCTCTGAGTTTGTCGGGTGTGTGACTTTGTCACTGTTTTGATCTGACATTGTCTCAGCTGGATGTTAGATTGATCCAGCCATTTTACGTCGATTACGAATTCTCGGCATATTCCTGCTAGCAGTTGATGTGAGTGTGTGGTAGAAAAAAAAATAGAGAATTGAGCATGGGCAGGAGACTTCGGCCATGGACCGCTTTCACCCTCCTGATTAACTTTTTCTATTGTTGGCGGGGGGGGGGGAGGTTTACGTGCCACAGTCACGATTTGGTTACGAGGCACGCCTTAATGGGGGACTGCGGATTAGTTTTGACCACGTGCAGTTCTTTAACGTGCACCCAGTGCTCGGTAGAAGGGCTTTTATGCACTTCGCCCTCACCGAAATGCGGCCGCCGCTTTTGATTCCGTGCTGTAGGGCTTAGACAGCGCAACGCCAAATCCACTACGCCACCACGAGGGTTGCCGTACTGAACCACTGATCACGTCTGAACGCCGCGCGACTGGCCGCTCGAGGCACTTTACGTGTATTCGCGAGCTTCTTTTACGCTCTAAAAAAAAAAACAACAACAACAACAACAACACTTTTATGTAGCACGTATTGAGCAACAGAAAGATGCATCGGGAGTTTTTCGTGTTGCCCTACAATTTTCTCACTGACAATTTTCATCTAAATATATCATTTGAGAAGTTAGTTAATTAATTAAGACTAAATGTGTAATAAGGCGGCATGAAAAACAAATTATCCGAGTATCTCCAATGGACGACAAACAACATTATTTTGGTTCTCTGCAGCTACGTGGCACTTGCATACCTTTAAAGTTTGGCTAAATCTGTTCCCTTTTTACAATGCGAGAAATGAAACGTGCTTCCCCCTCCCTCCCCGGTCCGCATGCCATAAAATATGATATATATATATATATATATATATATATATATATATATATAAACGATAAAGAGATATACAAAAAAAAGAGAGAATAATAAAGTCTAGCTAGAATTTGTTTTTTGGCTTCTGCGAACACGCAGTGTCACTGACCTATACACTCTTCGGGCCGGCTACTACTTCTACATCTATTTGGCATCGCATGAAATAATTACAAGCGGGGGTAGTATTTTTTTGTTTTTTCAGTGTAATTGCTAGAAAAAATAGGGCGATAAATAAAGCGCGTGTTATGAGCTCGACGATGGACTCGCCTCCTCCCTCTCTCTCGAGGAAAAGGGGAGGAGGTGCGTCAGGGCACTGCCACCTTGACGCGTGTGCGTTTTCACCTGGGGCAAGCACCTCCCGCCGTATCCTGTACGGAGCGATACTATAAGACTGCTTTAGCTTCACCTGCGTATTGACTGTTTTGGCTTCACGTGTGCATAGACTGCTTTATTGACTGCTTTAGTTTCACCTGCGTATAGACTGCTTTGGTTTCATGTGCGCATATACTGCTTTACAGACTGCTTTAGTTTCACGTGTGTATAGACTGCTTTGTAGACTGCTTTAGTTTCACGTGCGCATAAGAGCTCTACGTGCGTAAAGAATTCACCGGCGATTACGATACTCCCTAATGCGAAATTTGAGCGCAGCTCTACACGTGTTTTCATTTCGCGATATGTTGGCTGGCGCGAACAGTCGGTCTCGTGCGGCACATTGCAAACGGAGCGAAGTGTCGCGCGACTGTCTCGCTAATCTAGAGATCGCAACAACCAGCGCGTGTGTGGGGCATGAGCGCGATTAGCAGAAGCCGCCGCGAATAAACCACCCAGACGACGCGCACTACTCTGTTGCCATCTCGTGGTCACCGTCGCCTCACTACGCTTTTCCTCTCACGCTTTCACCATGGCCTCCTCCGCTTTCCGCCTCATGATTCCACTGCACCCTCCTCTCCGCTTTCCTCCTCACGCCTCTTCTCTCTCGCTGCTTTTCTCATCCCCCGCTGCGCGTGGTGTGCCCTCTATGTCGTTGTGATAGTTCGCCCGGTTACGCCGGGAACGCCGACGCTCGCCACAGGAACGAGCGCTCTAAAAGGTCCCGCGTGATGGAAATGCGCATGCGCGAAACGTAGAAAACATTCCTGCATAACGTTTCACTTGCGCACACTAAATATGTGTTTGCTTTGCGAGCTCGACGTGTGTACGTGAATGGCGCCGTACGTGTCCCTACTCTTAGTCATCAAAGGGGTACCCACCGCTGTGGCTTAGCGGCTATGGTGTTGCACTGCTAAAGCACGAGATCGCGGGATGAAATCCCGGTCGCGGCGGCCGCATTTCGGTGATGGCGAAATGCAAAAAAACGTCCGTGTCCCATGCACTGGGGGCACGTTAAAAATCCCCCGGTGGTCAAAATTATAGCGGAGTCCCCCGCCCTGCGGCGTGCCTTATAAGCAAATCGTAGTTTTGACACGTAACACCCCGGAATTCATTCATAGAAAGGGTGCCAATTTCCTACTGATAGCAAACGACGATCACAAGGAACGAACGCTGCGAGGCAACATAACACAGGAAGGCAGCGACCTCAACATAAGTACAGTGTGAATCACACTTTTCTCAAGTGGTCATGGTGACGACGGTATCGCCGTCTAAACGGGGCGGCGAAAAACAGTGAGCTCTAGCCTGCTTGACCTTAAGGGGTGTTATAAACATGCATAGCGGTCTAGCATTTCGCCTATCTCTCCTTGATCATTTCTCTCTTCATTAAAATCTCTATTTCGATATTGTACACTTGCCTATGCCTGTAACGACTAGGGATCTATCAATCTCGTTGCTGCTTTTTTAACGTGTCGTGGTTATCTTGACTGCTGACCAGTTAATGTTTCATGCGTTTTGAATTATAGCGCTTCTGGAAAGTGCATTCACGTTCCGTAGGGGTCAATATCTTCGCATTCCATTACGATGCGCTGCGTCGTTTCCGGAGTTTTGCTGCAGCAAACGCATGCCTCATTGTGTCGCGCATATTTGCTCCGGTTTGTTTTTTGTCCTCAAGCAGCCAGCGCGGGCCTCAAACAGCACGTCACTGCCTTTTGTGTTATCGCACATATTCGCCCCCCCCCCCATTTTACCCTGATTTCTTTCTTGGCGCAATTGTAAATCAGCATGGGGTTTCTTATTTCCTTCGTTTACTCCCAATTCACTTTCTCTGTTTCTCTGACTTTCGTTTTTGATGATATTTTGATGAGAAAAATCAGTTAAAAAAGAACACTCGGTATCATGTATGAAAAGAAATGGGCGGCTAATGCGCCCATATATCTGTACCTCAAGTGCGTGGACGCGAAATAAGCGAAGAGGTGAAGAAAGTTGACAACCAGGCACAGGAGAATTGAAAGTTTAAATAGACAAGAAGGAGTCATCAAAAAGAAAGTGGGAGAAACAGAGACGGTAAAGTATATGCAGAAGATTAAAAAAAAAAAGACCACGCAGGTTAACAAATACGACAAGAAAGAGATGAGGGAGCAACATGCGTACGACGACACAAAGGTAGCCTTTGTACGGGACGGTGGATTGTGAGACCACATTCTAGTCTACTGTTTAAGGGTTTAGGTTTTTTTAATGTCAAATGTTTCCAATTTCTACTTTCTTTCTGTATAAATTGTTCCATTTTGCGGTTACAACATATATTCATTCCACGTCACTCTGTCTACTTATGCACCACTAATCCTCCAATCATCTCTTACGTTTACCGCGCCAATGTTTTCATCCCTTCGGTACCGTCTTTAAACCCCAGGGCTTCCGGAAGACTGACCCCATTTCAACTTACTACTAATACCCTGGCATTGTAACGAGATATGTGTAATGGTTTCCGAAGTTTATTCGCATGCCACACACAAGTAATTTTCTTGGGTAAATCTCCTCTTATAACTTCACGTTCTCAGACCCATTGTTGTACCCATTCTCTGCCCCCCCCCCTCCCTCTACTCTCTCTATAACGTTCTCCCTACCTTCTCCCTGGACTGTCGTTGCTGTTGCACGCGAGCAGGAAGGCAAGCGCGGCAGCTCCTGCAGCGCTACTTGGCGCGGTCCGATGTCCAAAGGGCATTGTGGCTTCCCCCAAGGCGCATCAGAGAGCATTGTAGCCCCTCCCTACCGAAACGCCGTTGATCGGCGCACCCCTGCCTTGAGCTCTCAACCACCCCATGACGCGGATGGCAAGGCAGCAGCAGCAGCAGCAGTGGAAGAGTTGAAGAGACAAAAAAGCTTCGCTTTAAATGTAAGGAAGACATTGATAGATCCAGAGTCATTTCAAACATAGGTAACAGTACAACATAGAGATAGCGGTTTCGATGGAGAGAGATAATATGAAGGATATATAGGCAGAATGCTAACTGTTATACATGTATGTATTGCCTGGTTAGCCGAAGCAGGTAAGGTGACTATTTGTCGCAGCCCCTTTCCAAAAGAGGATGAAAATCATCATCATAATAATTATCATCATCATAATTGTCATAACCACCACCACCACCACCATCATCATCATCACCATCATCATCATCACCACCATCATCATCATCCAGCCACCGTTTACTTGTAAGACCTCCACGCACTAACTATTGCGCACGTAAAAGTATAAACGGTGCGCACGTGCTTCACACACGCAGAATTCTGACGTTTACGTGCGCTAGTTGCTACGCGCATGGAACTCAAACTTCCTATCAAGTTTTGCAGGTGGCGCAGGGATAACGTATGCGATTGTGTAAACAAGCCACAGCTGCACTTCGGAGCGTACTTAGTTTTTATCGACGGTTTTGTTTTTACGACAATTTATTATGTGTCAACTTTTACGGCCTATCCATGCTCGTACGCCGGAAGTTCAAACTCAAATTCAAGTTTATTTACCATGAGAACCAGAACCAGTATTGACAAAGGAATTCTTACGACTCAGAAGGATTTGGGTGCGAGCTAGTTGGTACGGATCATTCATATTTAAAACAGCGCCAAAAAAAAACACGGACAAGGGAGGACACAGGACAAGCGCTGACTGCTAACAACACAGTTCAGCACAGTTCTTACGCCAGGCCTATCTGTTCAATCAGGTCCCAGCCAATCATGGCAGTGGACACAATTTGAGTGAAGGTGGTCGGCCAATAGCTGACAGCTCCTACGAAAAAAGTAAAACAGTAATTGTGAATTCGGTCGCAGGGTTGAAATTGTTTTCTCGGAATCTATTCTTCGGATGTTTCATTAGAAAAAGCGTTGTAAGGACCAGGGTTTACCGAAGTACAGTACGCAGTCTCAGCTCACCCTTGTATCGAGCTTGGGCTTTGTAACGAAGAAAAATTAAAAAAAATTAAAAGAAAAGAAATTACAAGGTTTTGACGATAGAGTGCACCTGAAGTGTTTGTAGATTTCATCTGGTTCTTTGTTTCCCTTTCGCATGCCTATCTATTCGAGAAATTAAAGGCTCACGGGTACTATATCAACAATTATTCATCGATGTTTAAACAAATACGATTTTTGTTTCACTCGACGCAGAAATGTTAAAGCAAGCATGATTAACTTGGGTGATCGTGAAGTCGGTACAATGTCGCACCGTTTCTACGTAGTGTAAGCTCCTACCAGGGAAGCACTGTCAGGAGTGCGCCGGCCCTGGAGATAGTGCAATCTAACAGGGATCCTCAAAGCGCGTGCTGTCACAAAGAAGAATAGTAAGTGGCACGGGGCGCATGCGCATAGTGTTCCAAACAGCTGGATGCCTTTGAAGTAACGGTTCCGAGCATAGGGTGCCGAGTCCCGCCGCTGAATTTTTACCTCCACAGGCCTATAGTCTGGCTTTATCACCGTTGTGTCCTTTATGCAATGAGAGTGAATCTCTGCAGCACTTCTTTTTGACATGCCAACGGTTCATTATTCAAAGGAAAATATTTCTTTTGAAGAATCCTTCCAAAACCTTGGCTTGAATTTGACTCCTCCAGTAGTTATTTCCTTGGGCGTTGCCGTACTGGGTTATAGCCACAGGAAAATTTGTGAAGCCCTCTGCACCCTTCCGCGCGAGACAAATAGAATTGAATGTTAAAATTATTCTTTATACTTAGTATACTCGCATAATTTTGCTGTAATACTTACTCTACCATATATTTGATCATTCAACTCTGTAATAGTAGGCACTTTAATTTCCATTTACAATATACTTATTTCATTCCACTTTATTTTCCTAAAAATGAATTGGTAAAAGGTTTTTCACTGCCCGATTCATAGCCGATCCCTCAGAGTGAGTTGCGCCATTTCAGTGGTGAACAAGAACAAGGATGCCTTTGGTACACGTGAATAGCAGTGCGAATGTGGCCTAAATAAGGCGCACGATAATGGGGAACGGGAAACAATGTGTCTATGAGTGAAGTAGAAAATTATTTGCTGGAGGCAGTGAAAACATAATCCATACTAAAGCGAGCCTTAAGAAAGTGAAAGCCTTCATCAACCACCTTCAAGAAGCCCCAAGGAGCCGGTCGGGCATCTCTGACAGATGACGGCACAATTATTTCTGGAAGGTAACTGATTAATCGAAGTTGTAACATCTCTCTTAGAAATGGAGTGTTTACATCACGAAAGAAGAATTACGGACAGAGAAGTTTTCTAACCAAAAGGGGAACTAGGCCCCGAACTCCACTCTCAAGAGGAAAAAGAAAGATTGTCCCACCGCATGGCCTCAACACGTGAGCTCCTGCTATTGGTAGCAAACACACGATGGAAAGCTTGCAACCTAAGCGGCGAGCAGTGTAATACCTGCAGGACATACATAAGTCGAGCTGCTAGGAGCACATTGCAAGCTTCAGCTCGGCTAAATTTGGACAATTGCCGTCCCTTCTGGTTTTTAATCTTACGTTGTACTTCTGCAACTCCCACTGACCTGTGTGGATTACTATTGCGATATTGAGGGAAGGGTACACCTAAGGGTACTTAAAGTCTTGCTTGCACTGAATGCCTGAGAAGTGGGTTGGCATCGTACTCCATAGACGGAACCAAGACCCTGAATTCTTCTCAAAGTTTACTGCTGCACCACAAGCTGAGCAAAACTTGCGTTATGGCAATGACAGTCTCTACACGTTTTTGGTCAGCACAGAAGAAGGCTATGTCATCTGCATAAGCAAGCACATGGACCTCATTGGATAACATTTTGAACCAATGAAAGGTATGATCCTTTAGATTTCTTGCGCCAAGCGGTTCCTAGTACGAAACGAATAATAGAGGCGTCAAGGGGCAACCTTGCCTTAACGATGCCCTCAGGTAGATAGATTCGGATTGACAACCATTAATTATTAGCCTTGTTGCGCCATTAGCATAACAAGTGGTGATGCTTTTAAAAAGGAGAGACCTAATTAATGTTTATGTGCTCCAACACGCAAAACAAGAAGTAGTGATTAACTTTATCAAATTGTTTCGCCAAATCAACCTGAACTATTGCGACTTGACCTGCACTTTCCGCTACACACTTAAGCACAAAACGCGGAACGTGGATATTTGTCTGGATTAATCTTCCTCTAATGCCACATGTTTGATGGTCTTCCACCACTGACTGAATCGCATCTTGAAGGCGACTAGCTAATAACTTCGCGAATATTTTATAATCCACCTTGCAAAGTAATATGGGGCAATATCCCTCAACTTTCTGCAATTTAACTGCATCATTGCTTTTTGGGATTGTCGTAGCGCAAGCTTTGTGTGTGACGTCTTGTGATATCTAACTATGGTCTCATATAGTGACGCCACACGACCCTGTGACATCATAGCGTTTTCTGTATAAGAACAAGCCGTTCTTGGCAATAAAGTCAGTTGCCTTTCTGCTCCTGGACCGTTGTCGCTCTTCTGCGTTAGTTCAGGGATAAATACCGTGTGTCCTTGCTTTAGCGCATTGGGTAGGTGTCCAATCCGGTAAGCTTCTTCATACATACCTAGATGTACTTAAGCGTGTCCGAACGAATGATCATTTATGCAGGCATAATTTTTTTAAAAGTTACATTTGGCACCAATTTCTGTCGAAGCCTCGTTAGTGAGAAAAGGGGTGGTTTCGTGACGTGTTCGACAAGCTGCCGCTTGTGTCTACATGCTGAAACGATTGATCAGATGTTTTGTAGATTGTAGGGTTGCCGTGTTCTTCTGTAACATTCTTCAAAGAACACTTAAGAAGGATTTATATGTCACGCCACACACAATTCGTTTCCTACCTTTTAAAGATCCCTGTGATCCACCATATGACATGTTCATGGTACTTGGCCTACATAGCCTTTGGCGCAGTAGTGTGTGTGACAGGCACACTGAACCACCGCGAAGCACTCGGTCGTTTTTTCAGGAATCTGTTGCCTGCGTTCGTAGTGTGTACGCTGCACAAGAAACAGAGCGGGACTGAATGCCCGTATTGGACGCTCGCATGTGCTTGCGCGACTTTTGCATGTGTTTCCACTCACCTCAAATTTCTGTAGCACATAGTTTTTCTTATTTTGCTGAAGGTTCTGCTCCCATGTAATAAAGAAACAAAAAAGCGAATGTGGCCTAATGGTTAGAGCACCGGACTGCTGTGCTCACCGGCAGAGGTTCGGCACCCTCATGGGTAATGCAATATCGTCTTGTTAAAGCGAGGCGAGTCAGGAACCTACCGCAAAGTGCCAATATTGAGGCAACCTAATATTTAGCATTAAAAGGAAACACACGGGCCGGTTGTCTATTAGAGCGTCAGAATGGGTGCCAAGGAATGGAATATGTATTCGAGCACGGCAGGGTGCCAGATCGAGTGGTGAGGTTAAGAAATTCACATGGATGGAGTGCGCTCATTCGAAAGCTGGGCAGTTGTAATCTGGAGCTCTCTAGGACTGGCCTCTCTGCTGCAGTTGGCTTGAAGTACGGTGTTACCGCTGTTTATAATGATGCCCAATGGCGTAGCTAGGTCGTCTAGCACCTGGAGGCCATAGGTCTTCTGTCAGCCCCAACGCCACGCCCTAACCCCCATGGGTGTAGTCAAGAAGGTGAGGATATCGAAAAAAAAAAAAATGCCGGGGAGGGGGTGTGTGTGTTATCTCAGCACCAGCACAGCCGCCTTGAAGCCCCCCCCCCCCTCCCTCGCTTTCGTTCCCATAGATTGCGAATGGAGCAGGTATACACGTTATTTTATTTTCTGCACCAATTAACACAGGGTGCTGCACTGACAACGTGTGATACGCGCATCTGCACATCTGCACGTCTTCTGTCAGATTGTAAGGCTTAGCAGACAATACAGAGGCGGCAGCGCGGAAAATATGGCTCTAAGTAACAAAATATATTTTAGAGGCAATATTGCACTTGCGGAATTGAAGTCCGTCAGTCATATGTTGCCGAACAACTTCACCAAAATCGTCGTAGGGCGTGCAGAATTTTGGCTGTGACCAGCCCTGAACCCAAATTAAAATTGAATAGCGCGTCAGGGACGCAGATCTCCCCACCCTGATAGGAAACGCCACCTGCTTCGCGGCTACGCTGGCGCCAATGCTATGACAATTACGAGTTCTCTTCATTCTGATCCATAAAGCCTGTCTTTATTTGCTGCTATTGGCAAACGTGATCATCCGAGCTGCGGTACCGCCACAAGATTGGAAACCGAATAGAGCAGGCTTGGGAGGAGGAGGGGGGGTCGATTCCTAGCGTCACCATGCAAAAAACGAGAAGGCCGCCATGAAGCCCGTGCCAGCGAAAGCTTGCGCACTCGCAAGGGAGAGGATAGAGGGAGTGACGTCACTGTTTCACTATTGCAAATTTCTTTCGGTACTGCCATAATGGGCCGCCCGCAGTGCCAAAGTATTGCAGGCTCTAGCACCCAAGGCGATTTTGTTTAGAGAATAAGCGTCCGTTGAGTTAATGATATGACTTTGGGTGCTCAATTCCCGAACTGCAATGCTTCCTTTATAATTATTAATTAAGCATTATTTAAGATATCCTTATTAATTATCATCCATATTGTGCACGATACGAGTTCCTAGTGGTCACAAAGACACATAACCTGATAGAATATCGGGAAATATCCTCACAACATTCACCTTTTTGTAAAATTCGCGTAGCTGACAGATAACACTGTATTTGTGACATGAAGTTACACAGCAACAACAAAATGCCAAAGAGACGATTAGTTAGGACTAGGAGACAGCGTTCTTATGCAACACCGCGAGACTGATACAAAACTAATGGAAACGATAGAAAACGGATAAATGGAACACTGTATACATACTGGCGACACACAAACCACGGTGGGACATGAGCGCGCCGCACGAGCGCACCGCACATGAAACGTTCCGCTAAGGCGAGCAGTTAGCGCCAACTTGGCGAATTAAATTTTTCAGCCCGCACACGCGTGCAATTATTACGTAGGATGTTGATAAGGCTGCAGGCCACAATTCTGAAGCACCACACATCTGGTATATCGGGTACGTGAGCTCGGGCTGCTTGTGACCGGAGCATTCATTACCACTGATGCCCAGTCAAGCCGGCGGAAAGAGGGGGGTCTTCAGGCATGCATGACCTGCCCACACACCCACCCCCTTGTTACTACGCCGCTGATGAAGGCAGCGCGTGAAGCCAAATTTATCGTTTGCGAAGACGACGACGACAAGCTCCTCTGCTGCTCTCGTCCTTGGAGTCCTTTGTAATCACCGCAAACCAATCTGACAAGAACGAAAGAGAAAAAAAATGAACGTTAAATGGTCAAACTACGATAAACTGAAATTTATCAGCTTTAAGATTAAAACAATGGTTTTAAACAGTTTTGCCCATCATGGGTACGAAAAACGACCCCTACTGGGGTCACGTGAAGGTTCAATGCTTAGGTATCGTTTTTTTTTCTCACAATCTCCCGGTATAATCAAAAGAGATAGTTTCCGAGCAAACATCTATCGTTTACGGTTTCTCACAACCCGGCTTTATAGCTCCATTGCCACATGGCTTAGCTGGTGATTTATTATGCCTTGTTTACGACTCACAGAAATTGTCATCATCAGATAGCTTGGGGCACAATTAACGGCCCGAGTGAGAATAATAAGAGAACGTTTATGTCGCAGAACAAAGGAATGAGAGACAGTTAACGACGCTTCATTAAACGACTCAGTTTCCGCTTGTTTCCCATTGTAAAGAGAGAGATATAAATAGAGTATTTTCATTTGTCTTGGTATTTGTATTTCCATTATCTCGTTGTTTTACGCTTCGTTTGATTTTGCAAGTCTGTACGCCTCTTGCTATACATCAACCTTGGACTGGAGTGTATGTGCGAACAAATGATTGAACGAAAGAAGTTCATTGACTGGAAAATGCAGCGAGGTCGGTCGGAAAGTGGAGTGTCTGGCCTGCTACTCTGCGCGACGGAAGGGGAAGAGAAGAAAGAGGGTCACAATGGGGAACTATGATGGGAGAAACGAGATGAAAGAAACACATCGCGTAAGTGCTACCATCACAAGCGCGAGTCCAGGCCCGTGTCGCCTATAAGAAGCGTGAAAAAGCCCGCAATGCCTCTATCGTCTGCCAACTCTCCGGCCATGCGCCTAGGCAGGAGGTCCTCCGATAGTGGTCTGCTGTCTAAATGCCTCAAGGTAGCTGCCAGTGTCACTCTTTCACGCGCATACATAGGGCACACCACGAGCACATGGTATATAGTCTCAACAACGTCACGCGCTGAACAGTCCGGGGAGTCCGTCTGTCCAATGATCTGCAACTACTTGCGTGTGAAAGCGAAGGCTACATTCGCTACAGCCTCCCGATACTCTCAAACTTGAGAATTTCCTGCTTACGGACATTAGAGAGCGTTCAAGCGCAGGCACTCAAAATATACCTTGGCTTGCCACGGCGTGCCTCCGACAAAGGCACAACTGAGGATGCCCACGTCTGCTCATTATCGGTGTACATGTCCCACGAGCCACTTGGTCTGTATTTACGCTTACTCACACGACACCATCGCCATCCATTGATGTCGATTCTGCATGAGCGGCCGGACAGCAGCTTCACAAGCGCACCCCACATAACATCAGGCTATGCCCTTCCGTATCACCCCGTCAAACCACCTTGGGTGATGGTTCAACATTCAGTGTACCTGCATGTGCCCGGCATACTAAAGGAATCATTGGTTTCCCGCTAGCGGACTGCAGCAACTTAATTGCTCTGGCATTGGCATACATCTGGTCAGAATACCAGACCGATGTTGCGCCCTAAAACTGACGGACCCGCTTCACCAAAGGCATCGACAGCAGCTGTGCTGATACCCGCCAAGCGGACGACTCGAAGTTTCGTTTTAGACCACAATTATACATGAACCGCTGCAGAGCTTGTGGCCATTCGGGAAGCGATTCGCCACATCTGCGGTGAACAAGGGTGGTACATATTCATGGACTCGAAACCCGCGCTGCAAATTTTGGGGTGCTTTCAGCCTCACACCGCCTATCAGGCTCTGCATATCACCGAGCTCCTTTCATGCGCCCAAGAAAAAGGCGTGTTCCAGTGCATCCCGGGACACTCTCGGCTCAATGGTAATGAGACGGCCGACGCTGAAGCAAGGCGCGTCCTCAGCAAATGGCCTGCGAACTGTTGTGCCGTTCTCTAGACCGGACATCACGTTCTTCCTGTCGGAATTAATGAGTAGTGCGACGAGAAGATACTGGGCCCAGCCGAACGCCATCTACGTCCGCCTTAAAAGGCTGGATCCCGCCAGGCATTTTTCTGTTCCGCGTGGAATTTCACGCCCTCGTGCCTGATACACAGATTGAACGAAAGAACGAACAAATAACTCTGCAAGGATGAACGCTTTTCCAATACATCTCGCCATCCGACTTGATATGAAGCATTCTGGTTCTTTTTTCCTGTACTTTACAGCTCGGAATAAACATTTCGATGTATTTGTATTGTAGAAACCGAGGTTAGGTCCGCTACAACAATGTGTGAGTCAGCGAGTGAAAGGCCTGACAACCGTTCGGACCGATGGCAGGAGCCGAAGAAACTCTTTTTTTTCTATTCTTCTTCTGACCTCGCAGCTCGCAGCACCAGGAAAGGCAGCTAGGAAAGGCATTAACTCGCAGCTAGGAAATGCATAAAAATAGTTACCAAAAGAAAACTTGAAAAGGATACGAAGAGCGCGCGTGCTAATGTCTTGATGGAAAATTCGCAGGCGCTGCTCTCTGGAGGAGAAAGAGTGAACTAGCAACATTGAAAAATAAGCGCGTTACCAAACGGCCGCTAGGCGCGTAAGTAAAAAGATACCAGCCTGTGGGTCTCAGAGGCTGCGTAGAACACGGTATGTTACCAAACGGTAGAGCCGCCCCATAGAGGCTTAAAATTGTGCATTTCATTCATTCATTCATTCATTCATTCATTCATTCATTCATATGTTCAACTGCCACAACCGTCAATACCTGGAGTTATAAAGCCGAAAATGCCAACACTGCCTTCATATACAAGGTATCTACAGCATGACTTTCTTTTCGTCATTTCGTACGATGATATCCCTAATGCCAGCTACAGGTCCTCTAAAATCCGTAATGACAACTGAACATTGTAAAACAGGACTAGCGCGTGGTTACGATACAATGTGCGTGCAAGCCTTGTTTACGGCCAACTACATTACCGTTGGAGCTTGCAAATATCACAAAATTTATTGGTTAGAATATGTATGGGCAGCGGCATACGTATGCATAATTCTATATCTCTTTGTACCTACGCTGTATAGTGGCGAGACCCGCCGTGGTTGCTCAGTGGCTATGGTGTTGGGCTGCTGAGCACGAGGTCGCGGGATCGAATCCCGGCCACGGCGGCCGCATTTCGATGGGGGCGAAATGCGAAAACACCCGTGTACTTAGATTTAGGTGCACGTTAAAGAGCCCCAGGTGGTCGAAATTTCCGGAGTCCTCCACTACGGTGTGCCTCATAATCAGAAAGTGGTTTTGGCCCGTAAAACCCCATAATTTAATTTAATAGTGGCGACGTCCGCTCGCGTATTTTTCACAGACAGTCGAAAAACACATAGCTTCCTAAAGCAACTCACGTACAAAGTAATCCTGTCGCGTCCGCTGGCAATCGTTTCACAGTTTAATGGAAATTGTTCAGGACGTCGTCCCAACAACACATGTCTCGCTCTGACGTATACGCCATATCCTGTACACTGAACAGGGTGCAATAAACCTATGGTCAAACGGATGCAAACTGCACACCAGTTTTCTCAGTGAAGGTACCGTATTTATTCGAATACAGGTCGACCTTTTTCCTTTTTCTTTTTCAAAAAAAAAAAAGTTTTACCCAAAATAAGCTATCGACCTATATTTGTAGCTAGCAAAAGTAGCGAGCTAACGGATTTACTCCATCGCGCCCGCCATGTAAAGCCAGTCTGGAGATTATCCAGACTGGCTTTAAAAATGCTGCATATCCAACGCACTCGACGGCACCTGAGGACGACGTCGTTTTGGAGGCCGAGAAGGCCTGCGAAGCATTCGACGAGGACGACTTCTCTGCAGTTCCGACGGGGATGCAGCTTCGGGGCATCGGCTAAACTAGACTTAGTAGCCCAGCCTACGGTAAATAGAGGTGCGTCATGTCCAAAGTTTTCGTATTTCTTAAAAAAAGAAAGATAAGAGTAGACCTATATTGGAACATAACTTTTTGTCCTCATTTATCGGCGAGTTCAATATATAGTGGTTGACCTATGTACGTGTTCGACCTACTTCGAGTAAATGCAGCGTATTATATTGAGTTCTAAAGTTTCAGTGCGCAAGGTCTGCAAAATGGCGGTATTTCCGCGTGACACGGGCATCCTGCTTGTAACACAAGGTTGAAACCTGCAGCAATATGTGCTATCAGTACAATACCGCGTTCATTTAGACGTTTCATGTCCGAGCTATTCAGAGATTGAGTTTTTTTCTTTTATTTGCGTCCCAGAAAATGTCGACGCGGTCTGTACAAGACTACATACAACATACGCGTAAAATTAAGGCTTAAGCTTCCCACAGAGTTGGGCTGCTGTGGCGAACAAGTCCATACGCATCATCATCATCAACTGAATTGGGGCTAAATGCTGTAGGCGCTCGACTTTTATCTGGATATTTTTTTTCGAATTGCGCTGTACTTTTGAAGCATATCCCGCTTCTGTTCTGCAATAAACGGATGCATACAAGTTTAAAGAGGAAAAGAACCACGACTTAAGACGGGACGTAAGACGAAGTAGTACGTCCCGTTTGAAGTAGCAGTTCTTTCCTCTTTAAACATGTCGGACCAACTGGCTTAAAGAGTGCATACAACATTGCGAATAGATTCTAAACGCGATTTTGGCCGTTCGTGCTGTTAATATGCCTGGTGAATTGGACCAGCGTGTGAAATGGCATTCAGTGCCGAAGACAAATGTGGCTTGGAATTTAAATTTTAGGGCTTCCTCGGTGTTTGCGGGTCTTGCCGCGGTATTCCGGAGGCTATGGCGTGGCGCTGCACGGCTCTGTAGGTGGTGGGTTCGATCCCGGCATCTGCAGCCACATTTCCCGACGGGGGTCAACTGCGAAAACGCTCCTTTGATTATATTTAGGTGCACGTTAAAGAACACCAGGGAGTTAACATTAATCCGGAGTGCCCCACTACGGCGTGCCTCGCAATCATATCCTGTCTTGGCCGCGTCAAAACCTAGAATATATATATATATATATATATATATATATATATATATATATATATATATATATATATATATATATATATATATATATATATATATATATATATATATATATATATATATATATATATATATATGTATATATATATATATATATATATATATATATATATATATATATATATGTATATATATATATATATGCAGCACGAAGGCCAGCTAAGGGATCGAAAACATCAGCGCAGACGTGACACCAATGTCATATACGCAGGAATGGTGTACACTTCATTCAGCGAAGCTCCGCATTCTGTCGAAACGACGCGCATGGTGCGTACGGTTTGGTAGACGCGAATCTCTGCCTGTACAATATGGTCTCGGAAAAGCCCGCGATCTGCTATTGTCGTACGCGAGTCAAGATGCAATTTCTTTGCCCTCAGACGCTTCATCATTCTTTCTCTTTTTGTATTCCTGTTCTTCGTGTATTGTATTCTCTTGCTCACCGCTCAGTTCTAGCTCATTACAATTTCGGTCTAGGCGATGTCCTATTCTTCAGCTTTTTTGTTCTTATAGATATTTTGGCACGCCAGTACCTGCCGTGGTTGCTTATAGTGGCTAGGGCGTTGCGCTGCTAAGCACGAGGTCGCGGTATCGAACCCGGCCACGGCGATCGCATTTTAACGGGGGCGAAATGCAGAAGCGCCCGTGTATGGTAAAAGCGCTGTATGGAAGCGCCCCCTAGTGGTAAAAATTGATCCGGCATCCTCCACTATAGCGTGCCTCGTAATCAGATCGTGGTTTTGGCACGTAAAAGTTTCGAATTTAATTTAATTTGGGAATGCCAGGAATTCCTTCCTTTAATCGTTTGGGACACGCACGTTACCGAAGCGCCTCACACGACTGCCGCACTCAGTGTTTTAAATCTGCACTACATCGGGCTACGAAGGAACGCGACTTTTTTTCAACACTCCGCAGTCATGGGGCGCCAAAGGTGGGCTTGCTAACGAAACAATATGAAAGGCCGCACTTCTCCAAGACCGTGATCTCGCAGATTATGACTGTGCTGGTGCAGTTGTAATAATTTCGCGACGACCCGTCTTGATACTACTTTCACTAAAGTCAACAAATATGCCGGGTAAAGTGGCCGTTTACCTTCGATTTTTTTGTTGTAATTTTCATTCTACTAGTCAACAACAGTATTTACTATACTTGCCGAAATCTGTGACCTGTTTTAGGGAGCTGCTTTGTGAATTAGAATTTGGCGTCGACGCGTTTCATAATTTATTTTACGGTGTGTTTCTGAGCGGCCAAGTCTCTGCTTTCATTAAATCTCACCTATTTACCAGCTCTATTTGTTTTCGTGCTTATGCACACTTTATTTCTTATGCGTTAGTGCTTGCGCTTGTAACATACAGTTGCGAAAATCAGTTAGCGGACCAGTTGTCTCGATTAAAAACAACAACAACAACAAATGGCAGTTTCGCCCGAAGGCGAACCAACGAACCCTACAGCACTGCAAGATTCAGAGTTGCGCCGAAGGAGACCATGCGATTATGAGCGTCGCCTGCAACATTGCAGGCGCCGCACCTCAAAGGGGCACGAGGTGATATTGAAGGGAAATCGTAGGCGTTTGTCACAGTCACAAAGGGAAGGTTATATAGACATACACGCATAATAGATGTGTCAAAGCAAATAGCCCAAAAAGTCTGTACTCCTAAGACACATATTTGCATATCTGTTTCGCCGCCGCCACCACCGCCACCTCCTCGCTTCCCACCAACCGGCTCGCCGCCCGCTGTACTTACGGAGCTGGCTCCGCCCCTCTCACGTGACCCCTGGCGTCACTCATTTTTCAGCTCCTTCACCGGAAGCTTACCTCCTTACACGCTGCTCAACACTCGTCGAGTGATTTGATAAGTGCTAACGCATAAAAAAAATGTATGAAATTCATCTTGATCAATGCAAGTATACATCGAGACACCGACCGATGCACCATGTAATCATGACGGTAAAACTTTAGCGCGCGCACAAGTTCCACGTTCTGTGGACAGATGCAGTGCTCGGAGCACCTTCTTGCTGAAACAAAAGTATAGTCTCACACCTGGCGCGACCTTGGTTGAACTCCCTACCCTTCCTTCTTATCTCCTTGTCTGACACCTTACTCACGTTTCCAGCTGCCCCATTGTAGCACGTTCTCTCTAATCGGGTACAAGCACAGTGAATGTGCTCCATCTGCGACCAAATCAGTTAAAGCATGGGACGAACACTCCTGCATAGAGGGCTTGCCACGAGTCCATTGTCTTTAAAAGTGCAGCTATATATAACGGTTATACCGCGAAGAAATGCAGACTCGCATCTGTGAAGCGGACCGTACCTTGTCTCTTATGCCGGCCATCCCTCTCAGAATGGCCCACTTATTCAGAGCAGACGTGATGTGAGCTCGACGCGTTGGCTCGATGCAATAAAGCGCACGACGTCATTTTTGCTACAAACCTAGCTGTTGTGCCCTTTGACGAACGAAAAACAGCGCACACACGGAATCGGAGATATAGGCAGAAATGACACCACATCGCTGAACATAATTAGAAAAAAAAATTCAGGAGAAACATTGAAGACTGCTTACGTGTGGGAATGCGAAATTATTATTATCGCTTAGGGGAAATGTTTTCGATTGATGTTTAGGACATGCATTAGTTTTTTTTTTTCTGCTGGATCGGTGTGTGTGTTTGAGTATGCATAGGCCACATGCAGGAAACATTCGGATCATTTTGCTGCAGAACGATGAATATTATTTTATGCCTAATGGTAGGTCTGCCGGGACTAAGTTGTCTTTATTTGTGTTCCCTTGCATCGTCTTCCGAGGCGTGCTTCCGTGAATGACAAGGAAGGAAGGAAGGAACAAGTAGAGAAGGAAAGGTAGGGAGGTTAAGCAGTTTAGCCTAACCGGTTTGCTACCCTATACAAGGGAGCGGAATGGGGGGGATGAAAGATGGGGAAGGGAGAGAGAGAGAGAGAGCACATAGCACAGCACACACACATTGTCCATTAGAGTCCATCACTCTGGCGTGGTACGTGATATCACTGTCACAGCCGCTTGTCCAATCCCGTCTCTTTCAAAAACCGAAGTAGTCCCTTCGTCGCCTTCAGCTGCGATGTCTTCTGTTGGCGGCATGTGAAAGTCGTGTCGAGGGAAAATGTTCTAGTGTCAAGGAGCGCTAGAACGGATGCCAGGGACTGTCGCTTTCACAGCTGCCGCTGAGGTACACGCTTCGGAGTGCATCGCTGCAGTAGACATACCACCGGTGAAATCCGAAGGCAGCGACGGAACGTTTGCAATGACGCACTCACTAGGCACGCCTCATTTTATACACTGATGATTTGGCGTCGAAAGTGCATCGCAGTAGACACAGCACCGATGAAATCCGAAGAGCAAGCGACGTGGGAGGCAGTGACGGAAGCAGTGACGTGACGTGTGCAATGACGCATGCGGTATAGGCACGACTTTAGTCAACAGTAACCATGGAGACACCGTGGCGTCTTGAACATTGTTTTATTAGCTGCAATAACGCCAGTCTATTCTGGGACGTCCTCCAAAGAACGTTAAAGAAAGACTTTGAGATCAACGTTCATACTGCGCGATACCTGCTGCCGACCGCTGATGATAATGCACCTTTCGGCATGTTTTTTTTTTTTTTTTTTTTTCGTGGGAATGCAAAGTTTGTGGAAAACGCGAATGATGCGCCGAAACGCCGAAACGGCTGTACCTACAAGGGCGCATTTCATCCAGATGACGCGCACCGAAAACACAATTATGACGTACGTGATATTCAACCGGACTGTTACACCATTTTGATGAGGGGCGTATTATTACCACCCTTCTAAAGTGGAACCAACGTTTCCGCCTAAAGTATGAACGCTGCCTCTTCTGTGTGTGACTGTCATTGTGCCCGCCATTCTGTGACTATGCACAACTGGTACAGCTGGTGAATGTTTTATCCGGTTGCGTGCTACTGTAATAAATACCATAAAAATAAAGCCACCGCGGCCTCGGGGAAGCCTGCTCGTCTCGCACGCCCGAGGCCCGAGTTCGATTCCCACCAAGACCAAAATTTACCTAATTTTCATTTCAGAGGCATTAATTTACTTTGTTTACAGAAACTTGCCTGACGAACTTGACGTCAACCCGAGGTTTTCTTGACGTGTACGTTTCTAATGTTGGCGCCGTCAGCCATTTTCGGTACCATCTTTCGGTCACGCCGCCAACGACAACGCCGGATTTTCGAATTGGGCATATAGTGCGTTTGCAATAAAAGTACCACATATGTACCCACATTTATTACAGAAATATGCATTACGCGTGTCAGTAACCTGACAATTCGCTATCAGCGCTTGAAGCTTGATCTAAGAAACTTCGGTTGTTTATTAGTATAACCGTGGTAGAGCTCATACATTGCGCTCCTATAGTATGCGTAATCATTGTTGTGTCGAAAAATTCATGCACTTGTTTAAATAAAGCAGAAATAAAAAAAGTTTGGCAGCATGTTACACTCCTGTAACACGTGAAGGCAAAGGCCTGCCGCACACTTAATAATGCATTAAGTTATACGATGGGAGGGGCCAGACTACTTGCAACACATAACGAGCAGCAGTGTAAAGTACACGTGTGGCACTTTAGGTCGACCTCCTCAACGATACATGCGAGCACTTAATGCACTACCTAAAGGTGCAGCATGCTTGTCGCCAGTAAGTGTTACAAATGTGTAACACAAGCCGAACGCAATTACGTTGCATCCTCTCAGCAGGGGAAAGCAACACTCGTGGTCGAACGCCTTGCTACCGCCGCTTCGCACGTCGCACCTCGTTTCTTGCTTGACGAGCATCATCGGTAGTAGCGTACTCGCGAGGCCTACCACGCAATTGAGCGTCCCATATCGCCGTCTCTCTCGCTTCGCAGTCAACTGTCGCCACAACCACTGCCGCCGCCGCGTGACGTCAGCGACGCAACACCTGTTTTTGTGTCTTGTAAAGTATGAAAAATTGTAAAGTATGACTTGTACACAACCGACAGACCGGATAGCGTCGGACTGTAATCTCAATATACGAGAAAACACAATTCTGTTAAGCGAAAATTCAACCCCCCTCCCCTTTCCAGCGTTTCTACAATACATTGACCGGCCACGGCATCCGCCATTTGCGGGCGCCGGCGCGCGAACATATTGGAGGCCACGGAGCGGTGCGCCCAGTTCATTGCAACACCTCCAGATGGCGCTCGCCTCCGCCGCATCTTAGGCTGCCTCGATGCCAGCGCCGCTTTTCAGGGTGGGACCAGCCTTTGAACGGCCCGGCGCCGCCGCTCTGCCTTTTCGGCGCTATGTTGGTTCTTTTGCGTCGGCTGTTGACCTGAGCGGACGCGCGCTCCAGTTGCTTTCTTTGTGGCGTTGTAATGCGAGAGCTCGTGTTTTTTGTAGTCTCTTGTGATGTTCGTGCTTGTTAACAAAAGGTGAAGGGCTGTTGTGCCCCTCTGTGCACTGGATAGAGCGCAAAAGGGCAGCGGGTATTTCGTTTCCCCCGCGACGTTGAACGAAGGAAGAAATGGGCAGTGCAAGTAAAACGTGTCAACTGAGCACCGACGGACATAATGAAGATATGCGAGGTAAGGATCATGATTTTGTCAAGAATAATGTCCCTTTGCAATCCTTTTCATTTTCACCAAAAAGCTGCATGTATATGTGGGCGTGCCTGTTGTAGTGATTATAAGGCTGCAGTATGGTGTGATCACCGTGTTTGACTTTTTGCAACGGCGTAGGTTTATTATAGACGTGTGAACAGACCTTTCTTTTTCTGCAGTATTAGATTCGTCGGAAGATCCTACCGCTGTCAACCAGATGTAGGAGTCGTCGGACGACCTCGCCGCTGCCACCATTTGAAGGAGTTGAAGGTCGTAGAGAGGAACTCGGTGAACAGGATTTATTTACATTTTAACATTTTGAACAAGACATACATCGACAGTCTAGCGTGACTCCCAAATGGGGCCCGCAAGACGAACATACAGCAAACAGCTTACGAGCACACAGCTCACGAGTACATTTCGAGCATGACAACGAGCACGCAGCTCACTACGACGAGCACACTCTCGCAGCCGGCAACCGCTGCTTGTCCCCCCTTTGATTCCAAGCGAACGGAAACGTTCGTCCAGTCATCATTCGACGTCACCGTTCAACGTCACCGAAGATGACCCGCCCTTTTGGAGGAGCGGGCTCACATACTCGTGTTGCACACACACACAGGTGTAAAGGTCCGGAGCCGACGTCAGAGGGGCTTCGTAGAACTCTGCTCCGTCAAGGGTGGCGCTGGCGGGTAGCACATTCCTGAGCTGACCTCGCGCCACGTGGCTGCCGGTTATTCGCAGTTCTCTAAAGTGCGCCCCGTCCGGTTGGTTGGGAACACGTGCAGCGGGCTGAAATAGCTGGCACGTTGTCACCCCGTACGGCCATTCCTAACAGCAGGTACAAGCCTGCAGTAGGGCAACCACATTTTAACCAGATAACCTCGCTGAGAGCTTATAAAGGGAATAATTAATGTTTACTTTTGTAAATAAATTGTGTTTGATTGTTGAAAACTGTTCTCAGCGCATTATTCTTCTTCAGTAGGCACCTGAACTGCTGCAGGGCCGCTCACGCGACTTCTCCTAATTTTTCTCCTACTTTCATAAATATGACGGGAAAACCATCAGAAACAAGGTTGCTATCAAAAGAGCTTCAAACATAAAATTTCATGCAAGAGTACAGTTCCAGTAATATTTGTGGGACGTTTACAAGTGAAATGAGTAAATAAAAGAAGGGGTAACCTCGCAAGCAAACCATACCACCTTCAGGTTGCGATACTCGCGAACAGTGTCGAACAACCTCTTTTCAAACGAGCAGTTATGCAAGCGAACTGCTTATCAGGTGGTAAAGCAGAAAATCTGCATTCAAATTGCGGCGGTATCGCCCTTAGCCGCCCCCCCCCCCCCTTTCTTTCTGCCCGCTGGTTAATCTGGAGCCGCCACACGCCCAGCGCCTCCGTATTGAAAAGAACCAAGATGGCGTCGAAAAGCGCGGGTGTCCCCACCGTGAAAGCGGGGATGGGCATCGAAGTACCCTCCCGCATCGCGGCCCACGCAAGAGGCCGCGTTTCTATTAGAAAGCCCGCCTTCGTGCATAGTGTTCGCCGCCAGCGCTTCCCCGTAAGGGCCGATTTACGCTCGAGCCGCCCATCGCCGCAAGCCGCACCGCACGCGTGCGGTCGCGCGAAAGATTGCACGTATCAAACACTTGTGCACAAATTTCGGTTTACAATGTGTATGGTATACACTGTGCGCACAGTGTAAATGGTAATTTGTGCACAAGTGCTGGATATGTGCAATTTTTCGCGCGACCGCAAGCGTGCGGTGCGGCTTGCGGTGATGGGCGGCTCGAGCGTAAATCGGCCCTAAGCATTACGGTTACATACGCTGCAGTTGCCGAGAAGCATGAGAAATAGTCAGAGATCTTTGAATATTATTGCATTCCACGCTTAAGGTGAAGCTTAAGCGCCCTCCAATTTTTTTTTTGCACCACTCGACTAGACGCCGGGTTATCTTTTTCAAGGCCATCGCACAAAGAGTCAGTTAATGCGTTCGCTTAAAAACAAATTTGGCCATGAATTAATCAAAGCAGAAATGATTGACATACTATATCGCCTCTGTAAATGTACTGTTTGTAGTGGCATCCAATCGTGTCATGAAATGCTGAATGCAAGCCGAAAGTGCCGAGCGTCACTGCGCAAACCTAGTCGCGACTGGTTTACCCATTATAGATCGCACTCGGCGAAAATACACGCTCTTCCGGGGAAGTTTATTAAATTTATCTGGCAACGAACTCCTTTCAACAGTGCCTGCACACACTGCCAGCCAGAAATTGAAGCTTGAAAGCAACCTGTCTTATAACTTGAGTCCATTGTGCCCCGACATCGATACGTAACTTCATCTATGGGCATCAAGAAATAACCTTCGACGTCGTCAGAGTGAGTCGCGCCACTCGTTTTCGTGGGCAGACGTTCAGGTGCCACAGAAAGTAAACGGAGCGTGCGAGCGGTGGCCGAACCGCATCGCCGTGTCCTAGTGGCAGTAGTGCGTACTATACATGGCATGCGCTAACGTAAATTGCAATGGTCATGCGATATGTTTTTGACCGCTGCCTCATCGGCGGCTCCGGCGAAGAAGCGCTTCTTCCAACGCTTGACGCTATAGGGGAGGTTGCAGTATTTGCCACAAGTATTCATCAATGGCAAGCAGCTCTCGCCAGAACCGTTTGCATGGTAAACGCGCGGCGCCTGTCACTGTCCGCTGTTTGTTTCCTTGGAAACGCGTCGATTGCCTGGTTGGCCGTGCCGCTGTTTCCGTGAACGGCACGAAAATAAATGGTTTCTGCAAGCGCATAAAGGTTGCCCTAGCGTCTACCGCTGGAACTAGCGCTCCTTCACCTGAGCCGTTAATCAGGCAGGATTTAAAAGCATATCGAAAGGCACCGCAGATTTTCTTTGCGGATGCTACGTAGCTCGTGATGCCGCTGCAAGCGCCGGGAGAGGCAGATCGGCCAGGGCTCGCGCGCTCCGTTTACTTTCTGGGACACCTGTACATCAATGTGAAATTGTGCGCTCGAGTCCTTGTGTAAGTAGTCCGCCCTGTATTTTGAGCCGACAGCCCGTACGTAGCAGCTGAACGTCGCGCCGCGGCAAATGCTTACAGGTGTAAGTGAATTGTCGCCCTGCGCTAATTACAGTGTTCGTGTGCTTCCCACCTGTTGCCCGACTTATCACCCGCTAAGCCTGCAGGCGGGCATCTGTGACGCCGGCCGTACCATGCCTCTTATGCCTTCCAGCGCCCTCTAAATGACCCACTTGTTCAGAGCAGACGTGGATGTGAGCTCGACGTGTTTGCTCGATACAATAAAAAGCGCACGACGTCATTTTGTAAACATTTCGTTTACAACTTGCTGCATTTGTATAACTTACCTTGACGAGCTAGTTGGCCTCTTGGCGGCTAGGTGTGGTTCAGTGACACACACACACACACACACACACACACACACACACACACACACACACACACACACACACACACACACACACACACACACACACACACACACACACACACACACACACACACACACACACACACACACGCGCACGCGCACGCGCACGCACACGCACACGCACACGCACACGCACACACACGCGCACACACGCGCACGCACAGAGAGAGAGAGAGAAATTATAAATGAAAGGCAGGGAGATTAACCAGGTCTGAGCCAGGTTTACTACCTTGCGCTGGGGGGAGTAAAAAGGAGAGGGAAATATTAAGAAAAGAAGGGAATGTCCGCTGTGGATATCGCCGGCGTCGTAACAGTTTTCTGATCTATACCACTGACGGTCACTCAGTCCATCAGCGATTATGACAGAAATTTTAGGGAAGCCTTTGTGCTCGAGCCCCTTCCATTGAGGGACCGCACTTAGAGTGAAGAATAGGATCTGTCGAGGAGAGTTCTTGGCAAGCAAACGCCTAACAGCCGGGCAATACAGCAAACTTGGATTTTTGCAAATGGTAAACAAGAATCGGCCGTCTATCCGCTTTTCTTCGACAAGAGCAGGACTGACGTTCCCTTCAATGAATGCTTGAAGCAGAAAAGGTAAGGAGAAAAGAAAACGGCTCTGGAAAGAAAAACAAAGAGCAAGAAGAGATTTGTTGCAGCTCAGGTAACAGCGGAGATAAGCGTTCTTTTCCAACCAGATATTCTATTGAGTGATTCGGCCACGGCTACGTACGGAAGAGGGCGCGCACTATTTTGTGAGCAGCCTGTTACTCAATCGCTACTCCTGCGCTGTGCCCACGCTATATTATTCTACACTTAAAGTAAAGGAATGAAGCCTTGCGCCAGAACTTCAATATTATCATTTAATGCGAGTTTCACTCACTTTCGGTGACCTGCTGCCCGATTTGTTTGAAGCGACGTTTGGAAGAGACTTGATTACGTGGCTTTGTGGTAATCAGCACGCAACGCATATTGATGTTTGAATCAGTCGGGAATCGATGAGACAGACCGTCCGAAGCAGAGCTGCTTTCTTTGCCAAAACTACGGCGTCTGTACATCGCAGTAACATAAGGGCTAGCAGCTCCGTGGGATCTGAAAGCGTTCTTCCTCCTGGCACCCGGCTGTTGTGAAGGACTACAGAGATGTTTTGTTATGATCGGCTCTCAGCATCAAGTAGCACGTGTTGTGACGGGGTAGGTGAAACACAACTAAGCGAATGACCAGGGTCGTGTGGTGCCGAGTGACGAGACGTTCTTCCTACCTTCGTTCTTGGCGCTTCTCTATGCGCGTGGCCTCCCTCCTCTTATCCATCACCCAACTCCCCTCTTTGAATCTATTTTCCGTCAGCGACTGTCACACACTTCAGCATTCACCTGGTTGCTTCAACATTCACCAAGATACAATTGCCGCAAGTAAATTGACCTGTATAGATTCAATCAATCAATCAATCGATCAATCAATCAATCAATCAATCAATCAATCAATCAATCAATCAATCAATCAATCAATCAATCAATCAATCAATCAATCAATCAATCAATCCACTCACGCTTGACCCGATTTCTGCTCGTATCTCCACAGCGAGCATTACCCGAAACTATTAGCTGGCACGATCTAGAAATATCAATGCGCGAAAAAAGATTTTGATATTCAAGAAAAGAAAAACAACATGTGTGGTAACGATTTACTATCATTGCCACCGTAAACGAAGGCTTCTAGAAAGCTTCGGAGCGCTTCTAGAAAGCTTTTCTTCGTTAACACAACGATGCGCTTGGTGGCTTATATTTGTTACGGCGAAGTTATTCAGGTAGCGCTTGTTGTTTCATTGCGTAACTATATAGAGAACGTAGCCGTTAACCAGCACATCTGTATCGTTAGAATAGGTGACTGTACAGGGTGATAATTTTTAAGTTCTATGGAATTTCTAAAAATCACCTGTGGCATATTGCATAATTCGTTCTCCTTGAGCTAGATTATTCGAGGAAGCGGTCACTGCTAGCACGAGTGAGACATCGAAATACTTGTTCAACTGATTAACACAAATTCACTAATTAACGTCTTACGCAATTACTTTACGCCACATATTTCAATTTACAAATTGTAGCCGGTGAGCTTGCAAGACTCATCCATTTGAAATGAATTTCCAGGATGACACCACTTTTGAGATAGTATTTCCCGAAGTGTGAAACCAAATACATGGGCGTTCCAGTTACTTTTGGGTTTCAATACATAAAACAACGTTTCGTGAAAAAAGAACAGTACATTCTTACGGCAAGTTTGATGGCGCATATCTCCAAACCGCCTCTGTATCGGCGGTTCGGTCGCCAACCTTCAACCCCCAACCTCCGACCACCAACCACCAACCACGAAAACGGTGTGAAAGAGGGGAAAAAATCGCTTAGCAAGAAGAGGAGCACATTGCTTTCAATATGCGATTTTTATGCGGCCGCATTTATGAAACTTATTCGTGGCGAGGTGGTCGCTGAAGCCGTACTAATAATAATAAAAAAAGCTAGAGTAAGAACACTGAAAATTCTATCTATTACGCATGTATCTCCAGTGTTGCGCCAACATTGGCTCAGTAGAGCGTGGTCCTGGTTGCAGTGTGTACGAGCCATCTCTTCTCTCAAATATTTTGCGGGCTAATACGAGTTTTCCCTTTGTCGCATTGCCATGTTGTTGGCGATTCGCCGTAGTGGGATTACCGTCGTACATCTGGACAAAAACTGCGCAATAGCGCTATCGTCGCTGGACCGTTAATTTCCAGGCTCGAAAAGATTAATGTGTGTGTTTCGGAGTTGTTACTGATGAAATCACTGCACACAGGATCTGGAGAATCGCACACTTTTTGTTAGAACGTGACGAGAACGGAAAGCTAACCTGAGAAGGAGAAGAGAGAGAAAGTTCATTTCTCAACGACTCTTAGTTCGAGTCGTCGCTCTTGGACTCTCCACCAGAGTTGCTGGTTTCGATGGTGACTCCATTTGTCTGGATATGTTGGCGTATTTGATGCGGACTACCAGCAGTGGCCATAGTGTAGGGTGCAGCTCTTGCGGTAGAGCAGTTCAGCCCTCCCTGGTGCAGTGAAGGAAGGGATTGGGGGATGTTCGGCCGAATTAAGAAGTGCGGAGACGAGATTGCTCCGAGTGCTATGGTAAACGTGGAGTGCGTTGGTGTGCTTTCCCCACATTTGACACGCTGGTGCGGTACATATGGTCGCGGCGTTGTGTCGGATAGCCTCGTTCACTGTAAACCGGTTCGCACCCGTAGGGGTGCTTACTTCGTGTGCATAATTCACACCCTTACACTTTTTTTTGCGGGCGTAACGGTATCAGTAATAGATCGATTTGCAACTTTAAGGACCCTTATAAGGGTGTAAATTGGTTTACAGTGTTGGGCAGTGCAAGTGTTGCGCCTGACGAATTATTGCAGCATCCCAAAGACAACGATGCGGCGAATAATTTGATTAAAGTTGAATGTCAGAGGAACAGTTAAAAAAAAAGCACTTTATGGTATATTGTAGCAGCAGACTGCGCTTCTACAGCAGCAAGCATTAAAAAAAGAATTCAGGATGCCGAGGATTGCTCAAACATTTTCAAGCATCAAATTGAGCGCATCCAAAAATGAAGGCCATTCTCCTGATTTGAAAGCACTTAAGAGCAACGGTCAGTTTGATGAACGTTCCTTTGCAAGGTTGCAGTGCTTCCACCACGAAACCGTTTACCGTTGGAACGTCCTGCATACTAAGCGAATGGTAAATTCGAGCTTGAGGTGTGTTACGTGCACAGTTACACCGCAATATGTAGGCGGGGGTGCCGAACTTGCATCTGTCAAAAAAAAAAAAGGAAAAAGAACCTAGATCCTTAGATTTCACGTGGTAAAACCACGATGTAAATTTGAGGCGACGCAGCAGAGACGCTCGGCCTTTCTGTGCCGACGTGGGAGTGTCCCGCTACGTGCTGACACGTGTTCCGAAGGACCAGAATAAGGTTTTACCACACCATACCTGGTTTTTTTTTGTAACGTGCATCTAAATCTGAGTACACGAGTATTCTCGCATTTCGTTTCCATGTAAATATGGCCGCTGCGGTCGGGAACGAACCCTTGGCCTCGAGCCCAGCAGGGTCACACGTTAGTCCCTGGGATAGGGCGACAGGTAACTTGCATCGTTTATCGACTAACTTATTGTTGTTATTATTCCTGCAAAGGGCATAGTGGCACAAACACGCACGAAAGATAGGAAACGAAATGAGTAGAAGACGGTGAGCAAAACGAGAACAAGGTGAAAACAGGAGCCACGTTTCGACAAGTGGGCAAGTCCACTTGTCGAAACGTTGGCTCCTGCTTTCACCTTGTTCTCGTTTTGCTCATCGTCTTGAATTTCCATCTCACGCCTTCCCCGTGTTTTCCTTGAAATGAGTAGAAGGCACACACAAATGAAACAAACTAAACTAAAATAAGACAACGCTAACCAAATAATAGATACGGAGGGTCTGAGTAAGTGAATAGCCTGCCTTTCAAGATCACAATTAAAGAAAAATAAAGAATAAAAGCAACTAATAGAGGAGAAGGCACTCTTTTATTAAAGAAGCTTCAAGACGCCTTCAATGTGAAGCTTGTGGGCGCAAAGACAGGGGTGCGTGCATTCTCTGCGATTGTCTCTACTTCAGTGCACAATTAAAGACGCCGTGCACCATGCTCGACAAGCTTTGACGACCATCCCTTCAAGGAAAACAGAATTGTCGAACCCTGGTGACAACTGCCGCTGCCAGTCCGAGTTGCTCTAAAAGCGCTAGTGTGTGGTTTTTAAAAACACCGGGACTGAATAAAAAACTGTCGTATAGTTGTCGTCAGTAGCCTTCGTTGTGTGATTTTGCACACAGGTTTCCTTCTTTTCTGCTCATATTTTCTCTGCCATTTCCCCATCCGCTCAGTCCGGAGAAGCCAACCGCCAAGCATTTAATACGCATGATTCACCTTTCCTGCTTTTCATATCTTATTCGCTTTCTCTAGAAATACTGAAACAGAAATAAGCAAGAAGTGGTAGCGGAGGAGAGAAAAATGAAAGAAAGAAGAAAAATTACGAAACAATAATACCTTCCGATATTACAGTTTCAAATAAACGTAAATGTGGGGAAAAGAAACAAGCAGTACTGTCGACCAAAATAGTTTACGGACCACGGGGTCTCAGAAAATGCTAAATATACGAGCAGCCTTTAAAAGTAGCCAGTAAAACCGGACATCACAATGTTGTTCGCATATACCAGTAAAGGCTGGAAATGGGAATACCAGGCTGCATTTGGAGGCTGCGGAGATATTCCGCTTTTTGTCAGGTCTCTTGGTCCGTAAACTTTTTGGTCGACTGTACATCGTCGTGCGCCCTTTACCGATGGCATCGCTGACTGGAAGCGACGGGTGATGACTATAGCCTACAGACAAACTTGAACGATAGGCTGGAGATGTTAGCCTAGGTGGATAGATTTTTAAATAAGAAAAGCCGTTAAAAATAACTAATAATTGCTAGCGGGGAACAATAACAATTTGCGTTATCAGATTTCGCTGTCATCGTGTACGCATCGGTATTTCGAATTCTTCCTTTTCAGGATATCATCACTGTTTTTCACTCATGACGATTCCTACAATAAATGGCTCTCTCGAGAGAGCTTACGCTTTACGTAGAAATTCAGACAATGCTGGCTCGTTTTGACCGGTTTTGACGCGGTGCAACGCGCTGTCCGCCCACGTTCCGCTTTTGCCACGTAATACTCCGCCGTCAGTTGCTCGTCCGTTTTCTGATGGCATGGAGAGAGAGAGAGAGAGAGAGAGAGAGAGAGAGAGAGAGAGAGAGAGGTTTAATGATACGAAATGCAGATAGGTTGGCATGAGGTACATTCCTCTAGCCAGCTACTCTGCGCTAGGGGGAAGGGGAAGATGGAATGAAAGAGGGAAGAAAAAGGAGCATGATGGGTGACCTTGACTACAGAAGGAGGATGTAAAACGTATAACAAGCAGTTAGGTCTATATACTCAAAGCCTAAACATTCCAGCCCCGTACATTTTAAAAAGTCAAGTGAGGCCTGAACGGCCTGGAAACTCGATTTAAAGTCTCCATGGCCAAGGGCATAAAATAACGTCCTCCGACTGCGATGGGCTATCAAGGGGCCTATAGGGTCATCGCTCAGTTTTTGTCGCTCCTAAACGTACTGAGGACACTCACACAGCACGTGACCTTTAGTTTCATCCACATTGCACACAACCCACAGTCTGGAGAACCAGTGCGTCGCATGAGGTGCACGTACCCACGCCCACGCACCCCCAGCCTATATAGTTCTGTGCAGAAGAATCAACTATATTTATCTCTGGCGTGTCGGTCGGCAACGTCATGCTTGGCTTTTTTTATGTCATTACATCATTTGTCCAGAAGTAACCTAGACAAAACCTAGAAGTAACAGATGTCCTCTTTGGAATCATAAATGAAAACAGAAATGGTGGGGGGCGGGGGGCAGTGAATGACTGAAATAGCGGAGCATTCTGTAATTGGTACAAGAGGATGAAATCAAAAGATTAGCTTTTTTTTAAACCGAATATATAACCGCTCATGTCATACACGAAATGATTTTCATTGCGTCATCAAACATACGCGCTTTGGAATTTCGGTTGAAAGCGACCGCCTTTCCTGTTGCCGCTATAGTACAGGTAGTACTCGTGAGTTATATAACCATTAACATAGCGGGAGGCGAAGATTAATGCCGTACTCAATATTTTTGCCCGAATGTTGGCACCGTGACATCTTCATGACGGATGTACAACCTAAGACTGACAGTAGCGTTTGCGGTACCATCCTCTGGAGTAACGTTGTCGTCTCTACAGTCTTCAACGAGTGCAAATATTCGGGCCGCCAACTTAGCTTTTTTTTTTTCTTCAATACCTCAGCGGAAGGTAAACCTGCCGTGTGGTCCACTTTAACAGATTCGAGGTCAATTAACTCTTGCATGGTGGCGGCGTTTTCGTCTCGCTTGGCGCTAATGCAGTAATGATATGTACACCCGTGAGCGAAAGTATACGGATCACAGGGCCGCCGAAAAAATAGAATTTCTTCGTAATTAAAGCGCATAAACGGAAACTCACGAGTGCACTAGAAAATTCGTCATGCCAAGGGCGCACTGCATTCTTTACCTCCAAGTTGCTTTCACAGGCAAAGGAGAAAATTAGTTTTATTGCGCGATCCCCTGGTCTGTATACTCTTGCTCACCGGTGTACAAGACCTCAGAGAAATCTCGCTCCAGACAGGCTACAATGAGCGAAATATTTTGCCGATTACGTTCCATGTCGATGGCGGCACCTATGTAACATCAGGTTAAGGCTAAGGTTAAGGTTAAGGCATCAGCCTATGTAACATCTTGGCTACTTGGTCATCTGTAGAAACACTGGAGCGTACAGACTAACTCGCTGACGCACGAAAACGAGTTAGTGATTTTCTGCAATTTTACAAAGACCGACGAAGAAGTGAGGACAAGACAAATATGTAGGGCTTTAAGCCAAGTTTCCCATTTTTATGTTGTTATCACAGTTCTTAGTCAACAATCTCTGGTACACAGTGTGTCAGCACTTCCGCTTCGCGGTTCGTAAAATAAATTAAATTATGGGGTTTTAAGTGCCAGAACCACGATCTGATTATGAGGCACGCCATAATGGGGGAATCTGGATTAATTTTGATCACCTGGGATTATTTAACGTGCACCTAAATCTCCAAGTACACTGGTGTTTTCGCATTTGGCCCCCATCGAAATGCGGCCGCCGTGGCCAGGATTCGATCCCGCGACCTCGTGCTTAGCAGCTCGACAATATAGCCACTAAGTAACCACAGCGGGTTCCCGGTTCGTGTCGATGCTGATTAGGTTGACTGCCGGAATCATGTATCGTCTAAGGTGAGTAACATTCTTTTTTATGGATGACAATACCAGGTAAGTGTTTCGAGATTAGCAACTAATCGAGATAATAATCGCTTCCTTAACGCAACAACGTCTCGTGCCGCGGATTAACGCTTAATGAACGAAGTTCTACATAATTTCTTTATATTATAAATTTCTTCGATTTTGTGGAATTAGATTGTTGTTCTCAGTGCGTCAGTACACGTGAATGCTTTTGTGTGTTACGCTTTAATGCCTGCATGTTTCACTCCTCGTAGTTTTTGGTATCGCAGCTTTGATAATTGTGGTAAAAGAAAGGAAATGAAAAAAGAAAGAGAATATTTTGAGCGATCTTATATCTCAATTTCCCTTTAATTTCTTCACTATTGAAAAGTGACTGCTTCATGTACGCTAGAAGACTGCTTTATTCAGTGCTCCATTGCAGATAAGCATAAAGCGATATGGCTACGTGCAATTATTTACGGAAACTTCTTTTAGGTCGGTAAGCGTAGGGGATCACTTGCTAAAACCGCGCACTACGAAAACATGTACTACTAATGTTGATTATATATTTGCAACCGTACTACCCACGCGCCGTGCTTTGGTATCGTTGTGTACAGGAAAGAAGCCATAACTCGATCGTGCATTGACTGCGTGCACAGATGGCGCCGTTGTCGCGCTGCCCTTGATGCAATCTGAGCTGAATTTAGCTTCTTGCTTCGCGTGTAGAGAGGCATAGTCCGCTAATACGTTTGTCTATCTGAGCGGGATTGGTCGTGTTCGAGAGAGCTCACTCAGCCATAGTAGGAATAATCAACGAAACTCAAACCAGTGCCCATAGATAGTTAAAAGGCTTACAAGGGTGCAATTTTTTTAATGCGAAGCATTTCTTGGCGAACATTTGCCATTTCGACAGTATCTATCTATCTATCTATCTATCTATCTATCTATCTATCTATCTATCTATCTATCTATCTATCTATCTATCTATCTATCTATCTATCTATCTATCTATCTATCTATCTATCTATCTATCTATCTATCTATCTATCTATCTATCTATCTGTCTGTCTGTCTGTCTGTCTGTCTGTCTGTCTGTCTGTCTGTCTGTCTGTCTGTCTGTCTGTCTGTCTGTCTGTCTGTCTGTCTGTCTGTCTGTCTGTCTGTCATGTACTATCTGTATCATGTAGGTCATGGAGCAGGGGCCTACGTTTTGGGGCTCTCATGGTTGTTTCGTTAACTTGGCAGGTACCAAATTGGCATAGTATGACAAGAGTGTAGGACGAACATCAGTGATAGGTCACGACACGCATGTCATGTAGGTCATGAAACAGCCGCCTACGTCTTGGTATGTAGCAAAATTGGCACAGTATGACAAGAGTGCATGACGAACATAAATGATCGCTCATGACATGAATATCATGACATGTGTGTAATATAGGTCATAAAAGGGCCGCCTCCGTCTTGGTGCTCTCATGGTAGTTTCGTTAATTTGGTATGTACCGAAATTGGCATAGCATGACAAGAGTGTATGAGGAACATAAATGATAGGTCATGACATGAATGTCACGACAGGCGTGTCATGTAGCTCATGAAACAGCCTCCTACGTCTTGGCGCTCTCATGGTCGTTTCGTTAACTTGGAGGCTCCCCGCACACTGCTTCGCATAACATTGATTCGCACTGGGCTTGAGACCTGCCGGCTTTCTCGGCTACACTCTTAGGCAAAGTTACACCCTTTGGAGTGTATCTCTGCCACACAACAATAATCATCTGCCTTGCTTGCGTTTCCTTTCTTGAAAACGCCGCGCCCGCTACTTTCCTGTCGGGAATGCTATGTCATGCTGATAACGCGCATGCCGTTGGTTACTGGAAAGTAGCGGGCTCGCCGCGTTAAAGAAAGGAAATGCGGACAAGACAGATGACGATTATTGTTGTGTGGCAAAAGGGTGTAATTTTGCTTAAGAGTGTATGGCGTCCTCGTGTTCGACACGTGAGTTCGCCATTGCACAGGTCGCGTCGCAGCCATCTGGCTAACTAAAGGTCTGGCTTAATGCGTGCGTCACCAGGCACGTGACGGCGCAGCCAATGGGGAGGAGGTGGCGCCACATCTCACGTCTATAAAATGAGCGCGCTTCCTCCCGCGCGTCACTTGCTCTTCGGATTTCATGCTGTGTCTGCTGCGATGAACTCTCGACGCCTTGTCGTGAGTGTATAAAAATGAGCCGGTCTATGGCCAATATATATGCAAACACACACGCCGAATGAATAGAAATAACTTTAACGCATGTAGAAAGCATCATTCGAAAACATTTCACCAAAGGGACTATAATGCTTTCGTATTCCCGCACGTAAGCATCTGTTAAGTGTCTCTGCCGATTTTTTTTAATGGCAGGCGGCTTCTTCGCGTGCAAGAACGAACTCATCAATTGCTGCAAGAATCCAGCTCGCCTCACCGAATCACTTCATTCAGCCAATGATTAATATTGTGTAGAGGTTGGCGACGTATTTGTTGCCAAGGTTCGCTAATAGTGTCACAATGCATCAAAACACAACGCGTCGCGGTGGCTCGGCGGCTGTGGTGGTGCGCTGCTGAGCACGAGGTCGCGGGTTCGATTCACAGCTGCTGCCGTCGTATTCAGACGGAGCCTAGGGTTGCCAACCGTCCCGAATTTAGCGGGGCAGTCTTGACTTTTGAGTAAATGTCCCGTGTCCTATACTTGGCCCAGTTGGGACGACCAGATGTCCCGACTTTCCTTTTTTTTATCTACTGGATATCGGTAAGTAGACGAGATTTCCTTTTTATAATGCCTGACAGCGGCGGTTGAGCATTCTTATCTTTCAGTCCGGCGTCGGCGTCTCGCGTCGGTGTCCGGCGTCGCGCAAGGGACGTCGTGTCGGCGAAAAATGTTTTCGAACAACCCTTGAATGAATGAATGAATGAATGAATGAATGAATGAATGTTTATTTTGACAGAAAAAATACAAATAATCTCTGTCAAAGAAGCTGACAAAAAGGCACGAATGCCTGACTAAGTGTCAGTCCCCTTCCCCGACCCGTTCCCAGTGCACAATACACTCAAGCACACAGGGCGAGCATGGTTCACAAAGTGGATACATACACAAAATGAAAAGTACATGAAATACGTAACATAAATATTGAATGTCATTTGTGTACAAAAGAATGAACAGTCATACCTGAAGCGACAGGAAATACATGTTCACTTTTTCCCAGGCCCTCCATGTGGCGAAAGGAAGTTACTGAACTAATTGACTTTCTCAAGCTAAAGTACGTAGAAAATTGTAAAGTACGACTTACACACAACTTACAGACATGATAGCGTCGGATTGTAATTTGAATATACGAGAAAACGTAATTCTGTTACGCGAAAACTAAAGAAAAATACCTTTTCCCCCGTTTTACCATGCATAGACCGGCCACGGCGTCCGCCATCTGCGCGCGCCGCCGCGCGAATATCTTGGAGGCCACGGAACGGCCCGGCCGCTTGCAACACTTCCAGATGGCGCTCACCTCCACCGCATCGCGGACCAAGCAAGAGGCCGCGTTTCTACCAGAAAGCCCGCCTTCGTGCATAGCGTTCGCCGCCAGCGTTTCCCGGTAAACATTACGGTTACGTACGCTCCAGTTGGCGGGAAGCGTGAGACTGTCAGAGATCTTTGAATGCTATCGCGCTCCACTCTTAAAGGCGAAGCTTAAGCGTCTTTCAAATTTTTTGTTGCACTGTCATAAACATAAAGGCGGTTAATTTTGTCGGGATTCGAGTTATGTTGTAGGGCTTAACCGTTACAGTACTTCTATTACTATACTTCTACCCACATGGGTAGCCGTGTAAGTCATTGCCCTACATTACACCTACCTTCTTGGATATCGCGAAATAGTGTGACTAAAAAAAAACTGTTCAATCATGGGGAAAGACATTCACCCGCAAAAACCCAACCTCAATGAAACGGCCCACGACCGTGCGCGAGAACTTGCCCGCCGCGACGGTCCCACGGCCTCCGAGGGACTGGACATTCAGTTTAATGACCCGTTACTCACTTACCAAGAAATCACCTCACACTATCGAAAAGGCAGAATGAAATACCCGCTCCCGCACGCCAAACTCGAACGCGCGCAGGCGGCCGCGTTTCGAATGCTGCAAACGGACTCGTATCCGTCACGAGGCCTACTAAGCCACTACAACTCAGAAATTCCGGCGAATTTCCCAGACTGCCCAGAACTCTATTGCTCACTCTCGCACATGATTTGGCAATGTACCGCGTTACCAGAGGGCCCTCTCTCCAGTGAGCCCGAATGGGAAGAAGCCCTCAAAAGCCGGGACCTCAAACTCCAACTCAAGGCCGTCCAGAGGACCCAAGAACTGGCGGAGTGTCACCACGTTCCCGTCCCGACTTGGGCGTCGCCTACGGTTTCGGCCCAAGGAGCTCCCCGCGTGCGATCTCCAACGGCTTAAACCTCCTCAGGACCTCACTGAAGTTCTTGACTGACTGACTTTGTTGCACGTGCAGATTGGCGCCTGCTGCACTGACAGGCTCTCAGGAGCCCTCACTTGCAAGTTCACTTTATTTTATTTTTGTCAAATCAGAATTTTTTCTTTACTTCATAGAGGCAAATTTTATTGCAGGAACGCTCGTGTGCTTATTTAGGCGCACATGAAAGAACCCCGGCTGGTTAAAAATTTATCCAGAGACATCCCATTACGGCTTATCCCGTAGATACAGTGCCGCTTCGGGCCGTTAGACCACATCAGTCTGTTACTGAGCACAGTTCCTTAAGGAAGGCACGTGCCTAAAAGGATCATTCTTTTTCAACGCCTTTTCTTTGATATAGTACCGTGTTTTTTTAATAAATGTTATTGGTATGTAATCGAAGGACAAGTTGGCGCCTTTATTGGCACCGGCTATTCCTCTTCGCAGAGCAAGCAAAACTAAAAGCACAAAAAGATCGAGCAGCACTGGAGACACTCAAATGTCGCGAACGCTTCTACATTGTTTCGCACAAGAGAAAAGGAAGGCCCAGAAAAGAGTAGAAGGGCGCTAAGAGTCTTGGAACAGTTCCGTAAGCAAGTGAAAATACACAAAGTGTCTAAAAACACACGCATAAGTTGAAAATTTCACAGACGGGATGGCTGACATATCTACGCACAAATATATGTAACGGGACACATGGACGACAAATAACAACATCAGACGTGAGCTACGATGAATGTGAGCGTTCATGAGATTAGCATTACTGCAGTGCAGCGACGCACCGTATTGCCACCGCAGAACACACGAAGGGGCAATCTCGCTGCGAAGCACAATGCCGAATGATAGGACGATACAGTGTGCACGTATCGTTGCAATCACTGCGCCCAAGTTGAAACTACGTACGGCATTCCTACCGTAGCTTGGCTGCAACTTTGTTGCAATGGCTTCTCCATCGAGTGGTCGCGCTCGACGCGGAGGTGTATTTTCAGGCACTGTCGCTTCGATATATCTATGGCCACACGTGCCGCTTGCCTCACCTTGGTACGTTCCTTCTGTGGGGATTTGCCAAATAATGGGCACATACCAATATCACTTCAGTAGAGGTAGGAACTTGGGCACGCAGGCGGGTGTAGCGAAGGTTCATTTCTGGAACACCGGCGCCTATAGACGAAATACACGTAGAAGAACAACGAGGAGAGGCGCTTGGTTCCAGTGGTTCCTCTCTGCGCATTTTGTCTAAGCACTGACGGTTCTTCCAGAATTTTTGAATCAATATATACCACGCGTACGCAGTGTCGATCTTTCATGTTCGGGCACGTGCGCAGCGGCACATATACCGATCGGCCCAAGTTGTCTGCTAGCTAGACAAGATGGCAGCCAGCGGCACGTTGTCTGTATTCGGGCACATATACCGAGCGTACCACGGCCGTGTGCTCGGCAAGACATGCATCAACCAGTACATACATAGTGGCCCAAGCTAGTATAGACAACTTGGGTCACTGGGGGAAAGAGGTTAAAAAAAGATATACATATCGCAATGTGGGTAAAGTACCCAAACAGTGCTGATCGCATTAGGCAGAGACAGCAGACTTGAGCGGTTCTCGTTTAATGTGTGTGTATATGCGTGGGCGCGCAATTCTGACAATATTGCACGGCTTCAACGCCTCCCGCTCCATGATGTAGCTTTAAAAACACCGTTTGTAGAGACATCCGTATGTACTATTTCCTGAGATTGTTATTCCTGTATGCAGTATACATCCACTCTGTCGTTCCCGCTGCCAGCCAGGCGCTGCCATTGAAGTCCAATGTGGCCTTGGCAAGCCTGTGCTTCTTTACTAGTGCTTTTGTGATTTTGAGATAAATACACTAGTAATAACAACATCATGCTCTGCGTTAGCTGGTGCATCCGGTTTAGTACATTCTGGACAGTCGAAGAGAGGGACAGAAGGAAGGAAAGACCAAGGAGGCTTCTGCTGCGAAACTAAAAAAAAAAAGGAAGAAGAATCGTGGCTCCCCTGAAATCGAGAGTATATGTAAGCATGAAATGGCTACCGGCAAATCAAATTGGTTGGAGATGATACTAGCCACAATCTTAAAATGGATGTAGTGCATGTTCGCAATGACACACCCTACCACGTCACGCCACACCACGCCATACTGTGTACTGGTCCATATTTATACAATGGTTGCCTCCCACAGATAGAAACTCATTGCAAGTATCGTCTCGGTCAAACGGCTATTTGCGGCGCGCCGGACGCGCCGCGGAACTCAGGGACCGCTGGCGTTAAGAAGAGCATCCAGCGCCAAAAAATTACAATCAAATGTATAGTGCCATGTACGCGCCTTTTCAACGTCGCTATTGGAAATTACAAATACAGCTTGAGCGTACAATAAGTTACAGCTCGAGTGCTATTGTAAACAAACAATAGGAAGAACTCGGAAGCAATATTTCTTGTAACTTGTTTGGGAAGTAACTAGCGAATGTAATGCGGTCTCGACTGGTTGCCCGGATGATCTCGTTTTGTTCTCGCAACTTGCCCGGGCGTTCTCGTTTGAGTGCACGGATAAAAGTCGCATTACCATTGTACATGCGTAGCTATTGTGTACACTGTACATATTGAACATCATTTTGTGTAATGTGTTGATTAGTTTATGTGTGACTGAGCATTTCCGTGGGTCTATGGGGTTATATGTTAGTGAGTCTGGACTCGGACACTTCTTTCAATACGTGCCATGTATGTAATGCTTCGTACTTTGTATATGTTATCGTCCTGGTGGAATTTAGCCATGATTGTGACTCAGTGTTCGTATCGTCTCTTGTTAAAATAAACTTTTCTAAACATACACGGCTCTGACTTTTGGCTGATGGTCACTCGAAGGTCGCCCAAAACGGCCGCTAAGATTATTTCATGCTTACAAACCGAGAAATGAATTTTCTAAGCGCAAATACCTTAGAAAGTTTAGCACATGCAGTTAAGGAACGCATTCATGCTTATATTTTTTTTTGCTGGACTATGTACAATTGCATAGATACTTACAAATCGGCCAAGAAGGCACAGGAATCACATGTACAAAAATATAGATAAAGGTTAATTTACACACACACACACAAACACACACACACACACACACACACACACACACACACACACACACACACACACACACACACACACACACACACACACACACACACACACACACACACACACGCACGCACACACACACACACACACACACACACACACACACACGCACACGCAAACGCACACGCACACGCACACGCAAACGCACACGCACACGCACACGCACACGCACACGCACACGCACACACACACACGCACACGCACACACACACACGCACACACACACACGCACACACGCACGCACTCACACACACACACACACACACACACACACACACACGCACGCACGCACGCACGCACGCACGCACACGAACGCACACACACACACACACACACACGCACAAACACACACACACACGCACGCACGCACACACAAAGACGGCGTACAGTGAGCAGCACTTCCCTAAAAAATCCCTTCTGCTTTTCGCTTGCAATGTCATGTTTCAATAGACTACTTTTGCACGTAAAGGCATCCAGGACAAAGTTGAATTTAAGGTTGCGAGAAGTACGTTAAAACACCCGTGTGCTTAGATGTAGGTGCACGTTAAAGAACCCCAGGTGGTCGAAATTGGCGGAGTCCCCCACTACGGCGTGCCTCATAATCAGAAAGTGGTTTTTGGCACGTAAAACCCCATAATCTAATTTTTTTTCATTTTTACCGCGTGTTGCCCGTCCTGCATTTACTCGATCTAATTCCTCTGTTTCATGAGAGAATCGGCGTTCTGAAAGTGGTTCGAGAAACAGAAGTGTATTTTAAACGCGACGTCAGGCCACGGTTTCGTCGCGGGCACTTACGGTCGCAGGTTCACGCGACGCGAATTGCATCTCATACGCTAATCTAAGTGATTTTCTCGCGCTTTTTTTTTTCTCGCATATATTTTATGAACCGACCCCTATCACTGTTCGGTCAACGCGTGAGACAAAAAACTTGCTAGTCACTCCGGGTCGTTTACCTGCTGCCCGACGCTCTCTCGCTATCTCTTCGTGCTCTTTCTATTGCTTGACAACGGGTCCCAGTATCATAAGCATGCGCGCAGCGCGAAGGTCTTCCCCCTCTTCCGCCGCGTAATTCAGTTGAAAACAGGCTCGTTGACGTAAAACATGCGCCGATCTTTTGTAGGAAACGGCTCAAGTGCTCGTCATTTGAGGACGTCTCTACGCTAGAAAAAGAAAAAAGAAAAAAGAAATAGTAAATCGAGCGAGTCGGAAAGAACGATGCTATAAAGAAAACGAGACGCACTCGCCAGACACGCGGCGATAGCGTCCAGATATCGTCGTACTTGTGACTTGCGATTTTTGTCGCTCCCACCCCTCTCTCTCTGCTGAGCTCTCACGCCACGACAGCCCTGGCGATAAGGTTAGACGCTGCGGTTGCGCGGAGAGGCTGAGCGTGGATCGAGCTGGCGGCGGCGACAACAAGCCTTTCAAAGCGCGGAGGCAAAGGCGATAAACGGGGAGATAGCGACACGCCGCGAATGCGCCGAGCAGATGACGGGCGGTGGTATGCGAGTCGTCCACTCGACCGCATGCGGTCTCTTCACGCAAGCCCTCCAGAGTTCCTTCTCGACCGTTTTCTTCATTCCACTGGATGTGCCTCAGATCATAACGGTCCCCCTTTAAGCATCCCGCGAGCTGTCTTGGGCTTGCAGTGAGTCATTTTTCTACGGGATCGCTAACATTTGTCCTGTCGTACAAGAAAGTTGTATCCATTCATCCATCTGTCTTGATGCGCATTTCACAGTTTTCCTCTGCGAACTATGTGACGACTGCCGTCCCTCCACTCTGCCTTACTTTAATATTTCTTCTGAATTCGAAACAGCCGAGTCTCCGGACCACAAGGGGAAGAAACGGACAAGACAGCTGCTGCTAAGAACTGCCCATTTTATTCTAGAACATTCGCACAGTGGGGGGGGACAAAAGTGCGCATTCGCCGAGTCTTGCATGTGCGTGGTCGCCATTTGGCGTCATGTTTTAGTAGAGCCCACCTAGAGAGTTTCATCTTGGGGCTGAACGCACTCTTCTTTCTTGGTGCTTAACATAAAAGGATGGACCTGTTTATGGCCTTGTACCAGCAAGGCACATACAGCCAGCAGAGTTCATTTGATGTGCTGAAGAAAGCTGGATGCACGGAGTAACGCCGTGGCCATGAATGCCGAATTTCTTGCCGTTTGCTGAACCGATACGTCGCTACGATTCGCCGACGCGATTCACATCGTGCCTGATAGTTGTACGTGGCACTGTAGGCGGCATTTAGCGTGATTGGGTGATCGACTGATTGCGTTTAACGTCCCTAAGCAACACATACGCTATCAGAGACGCTGTAGTGGAGTGCTCCGGAATATATATATATATATATATATATATATATATATATATAGTACCGAGCTCGCCGCGTTAAAGAAAGGAAATGCGGACAAATGACGATTATCGTTGAGTGGCAAATATACACCCCAATGGGTGCAACTGTTTTTAGAGAGTATTGTGTGGCAAGATACGACCCAAAGGGTGTAATTTAGTTTATGAGTGTACGTTCTTAAACAAATGTACACCCTTTGCGGTGTATATCTGCCACACGGCAATAATCGTAATCTGTCTTGCTTGCGTTTCCTTTCTTGAAAATGGTGCGCCCACTACTTTCCTGTCGAGCGTGCTCTGTCATGCTGATAACCCGCATGCCGTTCGTGGCTTGGAAGTACCGGGCTCGCTGCGTTAAAGAAATGCGGACAAGGCAGATGACGATTATCGTTGTGTGGCAAGATACGATCCAAAGGGGGCAATTTTGCTTAAGAGGGTAGAACACGAGACCTTGTGTTCAGTACGTAGCCGAACGCCATGGCCACTGAACCTCCGTGGCAGGTGCACTTAGCTCCCGCGCGAGCCCCTGTGCACTGGGCAGAGCCAGGAAGTGCAAGGGCCTGACGTCCTGGAAATTTTTCTGCTTGTAGAACTCTTGCAATAGGAGGACGATTTCAATGACGATTCCACGTCCGCACGCTCGAATACAATTGCGTTCGAGCGCCGATGCTCACTTAATTCAGGAGTGATTTGCACCCGGAGCTGTTGGGAAATGCAAGATAAAGAAAAAAAAATAAAGGAGGTAGGGGGCTATTGAGAGACCGAGTGCTAAATCTGATACGATCAAGTGCTCTCATAACAGCGATATGTAATGCGAACATCGTAAGAATATACTTCCGCGCGTCCACTAATGGCTGAAAATGAAAAGAAAATAATCTAATGGTTGTCGTCGAACAGCGTTATTCGCTGAGGATGAAGAATTTGTTAGGAAAGAAATATATTATCGGGGACTCACTCTCGGACAGTTATCGCTTGCTATCGGTTATTGCACGCGGTGGTTGCTCCCGGTCGCCGGAGGAATTGTTAAAGAAAGTATATATAACGGTAGATAGACCCATAGCAGAGGGAAGGTAACGACAGCTAAACCCCCTTCCTCCTTTCCCCTCTGCCCTCCCCTTCCTCACAGGCACACACACACACACAAAAGAAAAAAAAAATGGTTTGAGCCGTGGGACTAAGTAGACAAATGGAGAAACACACACGCACAAATCAAAGGTTGTTTCTGTGTGTGCTTGCTTGTACTAAACTCAAGCATTATCCTTGACTGCTCCTTGATGGTGTCATAGCGGTGTAACAAAATTACACTGCACACGGCTCACCACATTAAACGCAACGTGTTGATAGAAACGACGTGTGTTTGTTGTGCCTTAGCTATCTCGCCAACATAATAAATAATAGCCTTGGAGTGCATAGAGGCAATTAGTATTCCGTGTTCAGCGTGTTACTCGAAGTAGCTTTTTCTTTTTTTAACATACATGTTGATAGAAGACCTGACATAAGTCCCTGTACTTGCACGCACACGCATGCAGAGGAGGAGTGTCCGGACGTGCTTTTTCCCAAGTCGCAAAAGAGATTGAGCAGATTGCGGGGTTAACTCGAGTTCTTGCTATGTTTGTAACCCCGAAAAAAAAAAAGAAAGAAACCGTTTCTCAAAGCACTAAGAGATGCAGTGCAAATCTGTTATTGGATCACCTGCGAACTCTCGACTAGGAGTGCTCGTGAAGGAGTGCGGGAATGGCCCAACTCGGAACGCAGTAAACAGCACTCACGGTATAGCGGACGCGTGTGCATTTATTAAACACATCGTTTAGCGTGCCTTCCACGCGTGCTGTCGTTACTCCACATGCCCGGGGCGTCGGCGAGATATTAATAAGGCTTGCGTATTTAGCTTTCGCCATGCAACTTCTGTTTCTACGGCGAGAGGTAGACAGCGGCGTGTGGGGAGGCGCCGGCCGAATGAAGGGCGACCGTGAACTTCGTCCCTTCGTTAAAGCGTCTGGCGGCGCGAACCAGTATCGGTGACCACAAACTCCTGAGGGGCGCCCTTGGAGTCGGCCGGCCAGGCGTCAGCCATCGACGTGTGCATCGGCGATAGCGCCCATTCCACGAAGCGCGTTGCCGGCATTTATTGCAGAGCTTGAAAATGCGAAGTGTAAGCCTTACTGGCGTTAGTAGTTTTGCTTCGTCGATGTAATATAGTTAACGAAGAAATCGTGTCCACCTGCGGGCTCTTTATAAGGTTCACCCAAAGCTACCTACCTACGCGAGAGTTCTTGCATGCTGCCCCCTTTGGGGTAAGTCCGCCGTGGTCGGGGAACAGGCGCGCCATCTGTCGCTCAGCACTAGAGCGCCACAGCTATACTGTGAGTCTTTTTGATTTTTTTTTTAAGTTTCGTGCCTGGACAGAATTTTGTCCGCCTCCTCGTTAGATTTCTCTCATAGTTTAACAATCGAAGAGCAGCGTTCTGCTTCATGCTATATGGGCAAGCCGGATAATCGTCCACTCTCGGAAATCAAGCTCCTCGTACACCTGTATCGACTAAAATCGGCGCGAGCAGCTTCAAAGGTGCTCCCGCCGTTACTCGAACGAGGCCGTATGGTGCGACATATGTTAACTATATGGGACATTGTGCACTGGGTAACGCTTTATATGCCTCTGTTTGTTGCAATGTGTGGCTGTGTGACACTTGGACAGACTCGGTGACAGCGCCCACAGAAATGACAGCGCCCAAACCCATTTTCGCTTTGCTCCTTAAAGGGCATCATGTAACCGGAGATACATTTTCTGGTAAACCTGTTCCTCTTTTTTCTTCTCTCTTTCACTTCATTTTGGATACAGTGGGAGGAAAGTGCTGCATGCACTACAGCAGTTGTCTGAAACGTCTTTTCAATGTGGCGAGCACATGATCACGTTGTATTGTGCACGTAACTACAGTGTATGGAGCACTAGCTAAAGTGTGGCGCTGTCTCCCACAAAAGTTCCCAGGACACAGTTCACGGTTACAGCCAAGGAGCACGTAAAACAATGCAGCGACACCGGCAGCATAGTATTCCTTGCGAAATGGTATGACGCTCGAAGTATTCAGGTGCTTATAGCCTTGTACACCTGCAAGAGGACTCGAGCTTGGAACTGCGGAACATTCTCGGCCCGTAGCAAATCATCACTTGCGAGTTACGCGCCACTGAAACGCCGCTGATGTTCTCGAGTGCCACTAGCCGTAACAAAACTTCGTAAACATCTCTATTGCGCACGTGCGTGTGTGGTCACTGCATGGGTTATCTGTGTGTTTATGTGATCATTGTGTGTCTCATAATTATCATCCAGCCCCGGGGGTAGCATGCCGGGCGATCAGCCATGCTAACATGTCTAGCATATTTAAAGCTTGTATCTCTCTCTCTCGCATAGCCTTAGATGAAAACAACAATGATTATTGTTTTTGATGATGATGACAACGATTTTTAATGGCGTCCATTTTCGGACGTGGTAGCAACAAATAGTCTCCCAGCCAGCTACGCGACAACACCGGCCATTGCATCGTCATCACGTGACACCAACGCGTGGTCCCGGCAAATTTTGCTGCAGACAGCGCTTGTTAGCGGCAAGCTTCGCACTAAAGTTGTTCACCATTGCAACTGACAAGACTTGGATACATTACCACATATTGCGATTCTGAAGTAGTACCAGGACATGAGGATGTTTACCCTTATATTTTTTGTGCCTGCGGTGCTAAGGTCTCAAGCCTCTATACATAAAACAAAAAGGTGTGATAGTTTCTACCTGCACAAGGGAATGTGCTTGAGAGTGTCGTTTTGTTCTGTAGAGAGCTTGCTTCTCCCTGTAATGTGAAAACAACGAGCCGTCAGCTCCCGTTTGTTGCTTTTCTACCTCCTTCGGTTTGGGAACACAAGCGTCTGCGAAGTGGGCAATACAAAACGCTACGGTCGAGCAACAGTAGCAACAAAAAAATACATGACCCCACCCCCCTCCCTTCGACTGGGTCCATGTAATTGACGTCATCATTGACGTCAAAGAAACCGCGTGCTAGAGAGAGAGAGTGAGATAGACTGGGAGCGGGTACTCGAGTCACATTTTAGTTCATAAACCTCCCCTTCCTCACAATCAGCCTTCGCGAGGCCTTTTGAACCATGGACGTTTCGGCAGAACAGCCTAGTCTCTTTGCCTCCTTTCCGGAAAAACAATTTGGGTTCAATAAGCGGGCCGATATACGAACTCGGGTACTACGAACTCTCGGTCACAGCCTCTCTTACCCAAATAGACCTCTGGCGAGAGAGGGAGAAAAAAAGAAAAAGAATGAAAAAAAAGAGAAAAAAGGCGTTTTGTACCGAAGCGCACCTCGACGGAATCCGAGGTCAAGCGATGCGGATCTATTTTTACGCGGCGCAGTAGCCGCGTGAAGGCTTTCCAATTCGTGGATGCACAGGTCAAATTCAGCGTGCGTGTCGTGCCGCATAAATAATGTCTTCGAACTGTAGGCACAACGGATGCGAGTATATTTATGCTGTCACTTATCCCTTTTTCTCCCCCCCCCCCTTCCCCCTACAGGCCTCCCTGTGCGTCAAAGAGCTAAACGCACGCAAAATGCTAAGTAGCAGTAGTGACGTACGCTGCTGACGTCACGCGAGTTCTTAGAAAATATTTTGTATTCCGAAAGCAGGCTCCGTCCACAGCTATACAGGCAGGATATAGCTTCAATTTAAACGTTTAATTTTGCCTCTTCGATTTGCGGCTCTCTCACGTACAATGTCGCAATATTCGCCCTTGCTCTCCAGACGGGGGAAAGGAGAGAAAGGCTTTTGGTTGAGGCGCCTCTTCGCTTGTATATGGCCAGGAGTCAAGAAGGTAATTGCAACTCTCGTTCAGCCGAGAACGACATTGTGACACAGAGAAGCGAGCAAGGGCAAGTAACCTTGACCGCCTCTGCTTAGTGCATACGTCTCCGGGCTATCACTTGTCGAAACTGCCGCACGGTTAGATACATAGGCTGGTGTTGTCGGCAGTTCTGAGATAGACACATCCTCAGTGAAGCAACCACACTGTTGTCGTCCAAACGTTGCTATTACTTCGTTTACGATCACGAACTGTCGTGCCCGCGCGATGGGGAAAGCGAGGATGATAAGTGACAGGCGAGACTAGCATGTCATCCTCATAATCAACAACGGAAAAGGCGTCCCTTTACAGTTTTTTCGTAGTTGTTTCATGCATCACAGACTGCCGAGTAGACTTTATTGCCAGCGATACTGGGAGCGCTGCTCACAATAATGTGAGCGCCGCGGGCTACAGATACATAGCCCGCAAGTGAAACAAGTACCCGTATCAGTGAGCTTAAATACACAATGTATTGTCGTAGACGTGTCATATTTATTTTACGTAGCGTCAAGGACTACGTCATTCAACCACTCTTTTCACGCAGACATTCAGAGCAGGCATTCGCTAAAACGTCCCCACGCGCAGCCCCCGTTTCAGTGCCATTCGTGAATTGATGCACCGGTAATGCATTGACACACGCCTGGGCACGCACGCATACACAACGGGGACTGAATAAGCCGACGAAACCGTTCATGCCGCTCCTTCTACCTTGAGCACCCAAGCCCACGGCGTGGGTAGGATGTCCGGCGTCAGAGGGGGCAACGTGACCACCAACGCTGTTGCTCCCCCTCTGCTCTCGGTGTTCTTCCGCACGACTCTGGACAGCCGGAGGTCGGGAACTCCAAGCATGGTGATGTTAGCTCCGTCCGTCAGCTCCAGGCCGCCGAGCGTGAGGTTGCTGCCTCTGGGCCACTTGAGTACGAAGGCGTAGACGGTGGGCCCGGCGGGTGGCTGGCCGCCTCCGGGCTTGGACGTGTACCAGACGTGGGACGCCAGCGGGTCCTTCTGGTGCTTCCACGGCCGCGTACCGTACACCGCTTCTCCGTTCACGGTGAGCCAGGCGCCGAGCTGCGTGAGGCGCTCTTCGAACGCGGCCGAGATGGTGCCGTCGCTGGCGGGACCAATGTTAAAGAGCAGGTTGCCGTTGCAGCTGACCGTGGACACAAGCTCGTAGATGAGCTCCTCGATGGTGAGGTACTGTGTCACGTGAACGTCCCGGCGGTAGCCCCACAGGCCACCCGCGTTCTCGTCGCCTGCGTGGGAAATGTTTGCCGGAGAAGCTCGCTTCGTTGTCTTTGTGAAACGCGTGAGATTAGTCGAATAGGAGATACTGGGAGGGCCGCGACTGAAGCCGAGATGTGGCGTCTATGTCTGTCAAGTGATGAGACCTGGTTGTGAAAGATAAACTGGCTTTGAAGCGTATTGTGCGAAAGAGCGAAGCGTTTTACTGAGCGACAGCAACACAGGTACACGAGCACGGACTACCGAGCTTCTCTAGCTATCTGTCGTTATTTGAGCGTTCGTATGTGTACACAATGTAAGCTATAGACACAAATTGATCTCTGCCTGAGCTACTGTGGTGCTGCCAGCATGAATCTTGCGCGTTACATTATTGCTCCCGTCGAAACTCCATTTCTATATTTGTATATGGCGTGTTACAAAGCTAGTAATGCATTACACGTTTGAACACGTTTGGTGAATGCCACTTGTGCGCCCTCAAAGTGAGAAATGTGCTTTGTATGCGGCGTTACTTTCACTTATTTCGTGTATGTCCCAAGGAATAGCCTGAGTCACTTCTAATGCGCCGGCATCTAATTTATACTCGTGTAACGGAAGAGAGAGAGAGGGGGGACCACAAAAATTGAAGCGTCGGACGACACTCGCCCTTGTACAGCGGCATGGCGTTCTCCCACTTGTGGGGCACGAGCTTTCCCGGGTTGTAGTGGTCCTGGCAGGCGTAGACGTCGCCGTGTTGGCAGCTGGTGTTGATGCCCCAGCGGTCGTTCACGACTACGCTGTTTCGTACGGGACTGTCGTTGTACAGCCAGGCGAGGAAGTGCGTGCTGTTCCAGTAAGTGTCCGGAGCCTCCCAGTCGCCGTCCGACCAGATGACGTCAGGCCGGTACCTGCCCTCGGATAAGCAGTAAAGAACTGACCATTAAAGGTTTGAAGGTCGCATTGAGCGCAGTTCTACTTGCACATAGCGCCAGTGATTCATTGCTTTTGAAAGGCGGGACGACGCCGTAGCTGCGCTAACCACATGAAACAGCCGTGGTGGCTTAGTGACTATGGCGTTGCTCGGCTAAGCGTGAGGTCGCGGGTTCGAATACCTACCGTGGCGACAAAATTTTGATGGGTCAAAATGAAAAAAAAATAACAAGAGCGCTCGCGCACTTATATTTAGATGCAGGCTATATAAAGAGCTCCAGGTTGTCAAAATTAATCCAGAGTGCCCCACTACGTGGCGTGCTTCGTAATCAGATCGTGGTTCAGGCACGCAGTACCCCAGAATATTAACAAACACACCTAATGACAAAGCCGCCATGGCAAAGATACCGTAAATACACGAATTCAGGCGCCCAATTTGTTCACATATTGCTGTTACTCAGAGCATGGAGTTGTCGGTCTTCGCTATAAGGGCAAACGAGGCAGCCAACGACGAATTGCGAAAAAGGATAGGTAAAAAAAAGAAAATCCAAACAAAACCTGGTGGGCTCGTCGCCGCACCGCCGCTATCACCGCGATCGACAACTCGGTGCGATAGATGAATAAAAAAAATCCGTTTAACGCAAAAAAACAATCATCACAAAATACGGCACCTGTAAACGGTGTAAAGTAACGGCGAACGAAGTTGAAAGCATACTTCGAAGGAGGAAAAAAAAAGCTTTGGAATAACCCTTCATCAATCCTGTTGTTTTCTTATCGACCTTCACGTCGTGTCTGATCTCGGCGATTAGAGTGGTGTGTCAGCTCACAAGCCAATGACAAAGTACGCTAAAGATTATTGCGAAATCTGGACCCTGAGAGCTCTCGCCTTTTCTGTTACCATCTCCGCGGTAAAGATTTACGGTGATCGCTTACTTTGCGTCCTATGAGAAAGAGTGATCTGTATCCTCGCTTACATTGCAGGTTTTAAGGTTGAATTATAACCCAACGTCTCTAAAGCTGTCATAAATTCTCAACGAGCCACTTTAGAACAGCGGGATCACGGCAAGCAGGCATCTCTTCTCGATTAGGGCAATGACTGTTTCGCGTAGTTGACACCAGGAACGACGCATCAGCGTACACGAAAACAGACTGATGAAACCGGCCTTCGGAGCGCTAGTCTATACCTGGTGTTCCAAGATGGGTTCCAGCAGTCTACAATAAATGCAGGTCTCCGGAACCTATCAATAGCTCCGTAAGCAGACGCGTGAAGAATCGAGTGATCAGGAGCATCAGGCGTTTTCTACGCACAAGCGTACATGCCCCGTCTGTGAAGTCGGCGAGATTATGTGTGTCGCCGCGAGGGAAGCCAGAGCCGGAGAAGGAAGGCGCCTGGGGTTGAAGACAGTCGCGCGCCGGACAAAGTACGGAGGAGCGCGCGGGCTTTAGAGCACGCGGCAAAGCAACGTCAAACATCGTAAAGTAGCGCCACGCTTTGAAGAATGCCGCCTCCTCCTCGCGCACTCTGGCCGATGCAGACGCCGCGTCGCTATTGGCCTAATAGCATCACGTGGGCCCTCACGCCGTGCATCAGCGCCATTTTTGTTCGAGAAGCGTCTACGGAGTGGCGAGGAGTGCATGTTGGCGCCGTTGCTACACTCGAGCAGTGTAGGCGGCGCCACGGTCGAGGAGGGAGCGTTGAAGAGAGGAGAAACGAGAAGGAGTGAAGGCGGAGGAAGAGAGCGTCGCTACTTTACGAAGTTTAAGGGGTTTTAAGGCCACCTAGAGGAAAGTTTAGTTGGCGTTCAGTGAAGTGGGTAAGGAAAAAAAATATAGGACTCCGGAAAAAAACACTAATACATAAGAGATAGAAAGATAGAAACAGTTTAATCGGACGTTTTGTAAAGAGCTCTAGAACTTTCTAATTGGAATTTTCTGCCTAACTCCGGGCTAATTTCCCGTATATCAGAATCAACAGTGTTGCGTCTCTGATTGTTCCTATGGGGTGTCACGAAATCCTTGGTATTGGCTCAGCACCCGCCGACATGGCCCATGTGCCTATGGCGTTGCGCTGCTGAGCACGGGGTTGCGCGGGCGACCACGGCCTCGCCGGCCACATTCCCGTATAGGGGCCGAGCGCCAAAAACGCTCGTGTACCGTGATTTGGTAGGCGACTCGTCAAAGAGCCTCAGGAGGTGCAAATCCATCTAGATACCTCTATTACGGCGCCCCTCACAATGCACTGTGCAGTTTCAGGACGTTAAACTCAACAATCTGTCTTTTGGCTAAGATATATGGCGGCTTTAGCGAGCGTTGAATTGGCCACGTGTTCAGAATACCGTCCTCTCTAAGTATAGCATGCCACTCTGTGTGATTTAGCTCGAGGACTCAATTTTAGCGGATGATAACCTTTGCGTTGACTGCAGCTTCAGATCCATTGAAATATATAGCACGGTCTATTCTGCGGACGCTCGTAGGTTGCAAGTGTTGGATCCCGTACGACTGGTGCGCATTCTAAATTTGCATACAAATTAGGTGCTTCCTTTTTCAATCAGCACGAACATAGCGTCAGTTCAGTCAGCTGGAACACCTCCCTCTCCCTCTATACCACCCCGTCCAACTCACGTCTCCACGATGTCCCTGAGTTCGGGCGTGACCTTGGCCCTGACGTAGTCGTCGCTCGTCCAGCCGGCGGCTTTGTCTCGCTGGTAGAGCGGATTGAACCACTCGTAAAGAGAGTAGTAGAGGCCGAAGCGCATGCCGCCCGCTTCGCGTACGGCTCGGGCCAGGTCTCCCACCAGGTCTCGCCGGGGACCCACATCTCTGGCGTTCCAGTTCCACGAGACCTTCGATCGAGTATGCGGGAGAGTGCAGTGCGATTTGACAGGTTGACGCACGACCGTGCCGACAGCAACCTCGTAAAAACTGCCTGCTAAACCTCACTCGCGAACTCGAGCACTGCAGCATGGCTGTAGTGCCGGACTTGTTAAATAGTAGGAAAACGCCTTCACATGCTGCTTAACAGTTTGATTTAGAGGCGTGTATCTTTTGGGAATCGCTCGCACATCGTGCATATTTGCGGCCTATCTGGCCTCGTCTTGGTGTGAAGGATACGAGGGTAAGGCAAGGTGTTCTGTGTTGTCGAATAAGGATGGGCCACGCCCATGGACGTTCCCAGCACAATTTTTGATCCGCAATGAATGGGAAGATATCTGGCTGGCTGGCTCAGCAAAGTACCATGTTAACCTGTTGGCGCATAGCTGTCAATGGTTGTGGAGCTAAGGGTAAGCGGCGCTCTATTTGTGCATCTGTTCTTTCTTCCGCTTCCGCTTTGCAACGCAACCATTGCCATTTACTGTTGCTTGTCGGTGGCACACGTGTAAAGAACAACTCTAAAAAGGAAAAGAGAAAGAAAGACAAGAAAGCAAACTGCAACCATTCGCATGTGTTCAGATTGATCGTTACTTCCTCCATGCACTAGTTGGGTCATGAATGGAACGCGTTGTCTCGAAACTTCATGTAAGCGGCTTCATTTAAAGGTTGTAATCGGTGGACAAATGGTTACTTCAAATCACATGACGTGTACTTCAACAGTAAGCTTAACGGCCCAACTGAGAGGTAGAATAAGCAAACTCATGATATGGCACTGTGACAGCGTATTAGCTTAGGTTCAAAATGGCGACGGCCGAGTGCATAACACGACTTCATCAAGGAACCCACGGCACTATGCTTAGGTAATTCAAGTAAGTGGCTCATTTTACGAAGAGCCTTCTTTAGAAATGGCAGATCTGTCGAGTGATTCATAAAGTGACTGCTGGTTCGCATGATAATATTTTAAAAAATCATGTATATTGTTTGGATGAATGACTGAACGAGTGAATAAAAATGGGAAGAGAGAAAGAAGCGATACAGCAAACTCAGTATATTGCTATCATTTTTTAATAAATAAAAGCTGTTTTGCCCCGACTATTGCAGCTTCAATTTAGCATTAGCTTCAGCGAACGTGAAACACGAGGTCCATCGTGGAGAGCCTCTTTTCCTGTTCACTTAAGTGCCAGTGAGGTGACACGTTTATGCGTCCCTTGAAATGCTTAGTCTGTAGTTAATCACACACTCTTCTTCACCGCGTCCAAGTCCTTTTGAGCGGAAAAGCGAATCCTCCGGAAGGAGGAATGTCGGAAAGAGTGCGATAAGAAGAAATAAATTGGATAGTGAATGCATGAGTGAAAGATGGAAGGAAAAAACAAGGGTGAGTGAAAAGAGCGAAATGCCAAAAAGAATGAACGAAAGATCAATTAACGAAAGAAAGAAAGGAAAAGAAAGAGAGAAAAAAGGAAGTATGAATGAATGAATGAATGCATGAATGATAATAGGACATACATTAGAGGGCCACAGCGCGTAGCCCTCGTGATGCTTGCTGGTCAGCACCACGTAGCGCGCGCCCGCCTTCTTAAACAGACGCGCCCAGTAGTAAGGGTCGAAGAACTCCGCCCTGAAGTTGGGCGCGAACTCCGGGTACGTGAAGTCGGGCCGGTAGTTCCGGGTCATGAAGTCTACGACGGCGTCGGTGCGGTTCATTTGCCAGTGCCACCAGAACCACTCCGAATAGAAGGCGGGCACAGAGTAGACGCCCCAGTGCACGAACACGCCCACCTGGGGATCGGAGACACGGAGCTCTGACTCGTTCGTTCTCCGGTATTTCGTTCTACTGTACTATTACACTCAGTTCTGGCACAGACGTACAGAACTTTCCCAGGGGCTATTAATTATCTTAGTGGCATGGAGTTTAACGTGCGAAAGAAACTCTGTAGGGTTATCAGAGAGACCGTAATGGAAGGCTCCAGATTATTTTTGACCACCTTGGGTTCTTAAACCATTTATTAACGAGTGTTGCCTGCAGGCAATACACCAGAATTCTTTGTTTCTTGCTAAGTTTCGGTATTGAGTGCGAAAGTTCTGGCTACATGTGTACAGCCGACACTGAATGATAGGCTGCAAACGTCATTCGTTGGTTTAGAGCAGGAGTATAGGACGAGAAAGAAGTTTGACACGCAACTCGCCTTCTTTTGAAATCACGCTCAGAAGAGACAGACCGATGCAAGATATCCGGCTGCAGTGGTGTCTCACACGTGGTGTAAAGCAAGCGAAATCCGCACCGATGGTTGACATATGACCAGAGCTGTCTGTACTAATTCCAAACGAAGCCTTAAGTGACTTGAGTTGAAGCCCACTTGCATTTTTCTGCCTGAGGGTTTCCCCACTATCGATGAAAAAAGGTTGCGTAAAATATATATATTTTTTCTTTTCGTTGATTACGCTTATTCTCGATGTGTTTTCCACATTTAGATAGAAAACAAACATTTTTTAATTTATGTGTGCCGTCAATAGAGTTATTGTGTAGCCCAAATCTAAATGCACGAGCGTTTTTCTTTTTGTTTTTGCTTTTTTTTTAAATTTCGCCCCCACGAAAAGTGCGACCACATTGGACGGCAATCGAACCTGCAACCTCTGGCGCAGTAGCAGAACGCTACAGCCACTGCGATACCACAGAAGGTAGTTGTACCGGGCTGCATACCTTTTCGATTACAGTTGCCGGTGTGGTGTGCTTCAGCGTCAAATTACCTACGAACGAGTCTATAGTATGCGCCTTTCACTTGAAAGACTCACGCCAATGAGAGAATGCAATCGCCTATCGGCTAACATTTCGTTAGCCAGCACGAACAATCGTTTGAATTGAAATTTATTTAAGGAGAGACGTGTGCTTTGCCTCAAAAAATGTCAGTGCGCCCGTATGATCTCTTTTTCTCGCGTTCTAGAGCTCTTTACAACAACAACAACAACAACAACAACAACAACAACAACAACAACAACAACAACAACAACAACAACAACAACAACAACAACAACAACAACAACAACAACAACAACAACAACAACAACAACAACAACAACAACAACAACAACAACAACAACAACAACAACAACAACAACAACAACAACAACAACAACAACAACAACAACAACAACAACAACAACAACATCAACAACAACAACAACAACAACAAAAAAAAAAAAAAAGACGTCCAGCGCGAAGGACAAGGACTGCGAGAGACGACATACACAGCGCAGTGTATGTCGGCTCTCGCAGTCCTTATCCTTCGCGCTGGACGCCATCTTTTGTCATGAATTACCATCTAGCCCAAGCAACCACCCTAGTTCTTTCGCACGATTTCACCGACACGTAAAATTTTTATGCGGAGCGCTAGCGCCGCTGTTATGCCCTTATTGAGAATGCGAAACCCACCTTAGCGTCGTCATACCAGGCGGGCAGCGGGCGTGAATCCAGAGATTGCCAGTCGGCCGTATACCCCGAGACCGGCGCTTGGGTCAGCGACCCCACAGGATTCTGAGCTGCGCGCGTGAAAAGGTCGTTGAACATGGCTAGTTCGCCAACTTCTGCAGCCTTCCATCTCAGCGGAAAGGTGATTTCCGCGGAAGGAGAAACAAAGAAAACGAGTGAGTGAATAATTCTTTCTCCCTTTATTTCTTTGCCTGTCTATGCAGCGCAGGACTGCGTATCTTCAATTTTATGCTGCGAGACTTCGTCTCTCGAGTAGGGCACTTCCGATAACGTGATATAGCACAACTGACAAAGAGGTGTCTATAGACGACTGAAATGCTGTAAATTTTTGGGTTTAAACACCTCGAAACTGCATAGCGAGTTGTATGAGCAACGCTGCAGGAATGAGGGGGCGTCCTTGGATTAGTTTTCACCTCGTGAGGTTCATTAACGAGCACGCAGAGCACGGTGCGCGAGTTTTCTTTTATTGCATTTCACTCCTACAGGAATGCGGCCTCCGTGATGGGGAAATAAACCCGCAGCAGAACGCCATAAGTACATTGTGTCCCTGGGACACAATGTATTTATGCCGTTCTGCTGCGGGTTCAGATGGGACACTGTACCATCTTACTTTCGCAAAGGCTTAAAAAATGTGCTTAAGTTCGTTATAAGAGGACGCGACGAGATGCCTGTTGATGGCATTGTATTGAGCAACTCAAACGTTTTTTTTTTTATTCTGCTTAATTACATAGTTAGTGAAAATTAAATGATTTCGCAAGCATTAACTTCAAAAAACACTTCCATCACGAAAGTTGTAGAACTTTCTTGGAAACGCCTGATTCGCCAGTCTTGATCTCTCTATTTGATACGTAATAATTTTTCTCTTTTTGTGCGACCGAAAAGGAGTCCGTGAAAAAAAAAAGCATAAGAAGGAAACTGAGAGGCACGTTTGCGCGCCGCGCTTGCAGTGCTCTCAGGCGGGCCAAGTATAAAGGAAAAGCGCATGGCAACTTATGCTGATGTTTAAGTGAGAGGGCAGCGATTTGGCATTGCAATTTACGTCAGTGACACGTGCTTCCCTCGCGGTGCTTTGGGATGGCGATAAGCAGTCCAGACAGCACTAAATGCGCAGTTCGTTCATACGCGGGACGTCCGAGAGCACTGCAATCGCGGTGCACCAGCAAGCGTACATGTCACGTGTTTCCCCCCCCCCCCCTTTCTTTAATGTGTAAGTATTTCTGTGTCGACTCACTGAGGAAAACTGTTGCTGACGCGTGAGGCTCTCACCGCATAAAAAAAGAAAGAAACTTGCACTAATAAAAATAAATTACCGAAACGGAAAGAAATCGGATGGTCGTAAAACTCTATTAGCGACAATGAATTTCGAACATGCGACTCCTTGATTCAAACACTGGTATATCAGCCACTGCACGAGACATCCGTTCTAGTAAAGCGGCGCGAAACCACTTGCCTATCGCGTTGCACAAACGTAGACACGCGTTGGCGTGATTCCCGTCAGCCGACCACGTCTACGTATATACGAGGTCTCCCAGATATCACACCGTTCAATTACGTCGCGTGGTACATAAAGTACGCAACGGCCAGGGCTCATCTTTCTCGAAGCAGCAGCGGCATCCAACCTCAAGGCGATTGAAGATGAAGAAGGAACGCAAGAAGAACAAAAGAACGAGACAGTGTACATAAAAGGCCTAATAAAATGATGTGCTTATTTGCTTAAAACAAACCGTTATCCATTCGCGCGTGAATTTTCTCGGGAATATCTGTACTGCGCGTGAACATTGATACTATTCACCTCTTCTTCGTCGTCTAATGCTGGTCTAATTAACATCACAGCGTTGCAAACCTCTTTCTCCGTTTCCATATACGGCTGTCACGCCTGATTCTCGCCATTCATACCAAACGCAGCAGCATACGACGAAGAAAAGCAGGCGATTAGTAGCAGATGCTTACGCATGTTTTAGATAGCTCCCACAGGAGTTTCTGCGTGAATTTTTGTTTTATTATTTCGCGAGCTCTCTCTTCTTTTCTTTTATTTTAGGACGCGGAATAAAAACAATTACGCAACAAGTAGGAAGCCAGAAAGAGCTCTGCACAAGGTTTCTCATTCGAAGTTCTGCCCTAAAGTGGATACTTCAGGTGTTGGCTAATTAGTATTGGCCAATTATGCAGCTAAACAGAATACAAAAAGAAAGCGTAACTTGCTCTATACAGCAACAGAATACAAAAAGAAAGCGTAACTTGCTCTATACAGCAGCCCACAATATGAATTTGGTAGCATCCTTCTACTGTGCATCGGTGCAACTTTTAAACTTCGGCTAAAGATAGCCCCTTCAATATCGACGGCGGCAGGCCTGTGTACAGACGACCGCCACATCAAGAACTTGCAACAGGTAGTGGACAGACAGAGCTAAATTAAGACGTCCGTTCGATACACTTTACTCTTTCTAAACGATATGACGTCGTTCCACTGCTATGTTCCGTGCTCGTGCAGGAAGAGCCCGCGGCGCCCTCTTGCGAGCGGCGCCTGCACTATACTTACCCTCACGAGTTCAAGAACTGCTCTCGATTCGTTCCAACGCGTTGTGCGAGACGAATGGCAACGTCGGACGCCGCCATCACGAACTTGCGGAACGAATTACGAAGTGGCATCAGTAACTCTTGCCGATATTAGTTGAGGAAGTGCACGCAGTTCGAATGGCATCCGAGACTTGAAAAAAAAGGAAAAACTCGAATCGAATGATGCCAAAGCGGCCGGCAGATATCGCGTCGAGCACCAGCACATTAATGTGGTGCGGAACACGCCGTCCTCGGTGCTGGTGTTTTGAGTGCGCTTGCTTTTTATGTGCCGCATGCTTCTGCACCGACTGGATCAGAATAAAGAAACGTAAAGGATTCAATTTAAGATAGCGTTTGTTCATCAAGCTTCAACGCAATTGCAGATATGAAAGTTTGCATGATAATCACTGATACAAGTATTAGAACAATATTTTACTAATTAACTTTTAATTTAGTGGCCTCAGGGCGGCACGTTGCAATTGCAGAGTTAAAGGCAGCTATAGTTCTCAAAAAGAAAACCTCTAAATTTGCCATAACATTGTACAAATAGCGCCAGTTTCGGGAAGCATACGGACTCAAAATGTGCGGTGAAAATTTATTGCTGTTTCAGTTAGTTTTTCGCACGACATTTTTTTTTTTTTTTGCAGTTCAGTTTCATATTAACTGAAACAGCAATGCACTTGCTCAGATTCTGTGTTCTTGCAGTCAAGTCGAATACTTTACACATTTTGAGCTCGTTGGTTCGACGTCCTTGCGATGTGAAAGAAGACTCAAAGATACGCGAGTTGGACACGGTGAAACTGTGATGTATCTTGGAGCTCTGCGGAAGCTCCCGTTACGCAGTTACGGTCAAGTGCGATATGTAGACGGAGTGCGCCCGTCGTGTATTGTTTTGCCCCGACACGTTTCCCTGAGCGTTCAGAAGTGGGAACCTTCCACGCGTTGCAGATGATTCTCGAGTTTCGAGATACCAGAAATGCAACAGTTCCCCTTGTACAGGAACTGGCTCTTCTTCTCCCTCCTCTCTACAGTTCTATCTACGTCCCTTCTGGACTGGCACATTAGTAGAAAGGTAAGCGCTGCAGTTTCTGCAATGCTCTTGAGGAGCGTAATGTGGGTAATGAGCTCCTAAGGGCACTGTGCACATTCGATGCGGTGGTCCAAACGAGTTGAGTTTTTTCTCTCGCTGACTCGCCCGTGTCATGTACACACATGCTCTGACCCCCCCCCCCCCTCCCCCGACGCGGTGTGCCAGATAGCAGTAGCTACAGCAGCAGCAGCAACGGTGGGAAAGTCGAAGGAAAAGGCAAAGAAAACACCAGTGTACCGCGCATCGGGTGCACGTTAAGAGAACCCCAGTTGGTCAAAACTTCATTTGGAGCGCCCCCTCTTTCCCCCCCCCCCCCTCCCGACTGTACGGCGTGCCTCGTAATTAGATGGCGGTTCTGGCACGTAAAACCACAGAATTTTATTTTTATTTAAACTAGCCTCTGCAAGCACCTTTGACTGGAAGGGGGGAGTAGGGGGGTAATAGGCCTTTTGCATGCGCAAGTGTATCCTTTATACACGACTCTCGGCTATCGGTACTCAACTTCGTGCACCGGTATTTCAACTTTACCAGCTTGACGTTTTTCTACACGAGGCCACACCTTGTTTTCGTATCTCTTTCGGGTAGCCTCTAGGCAGTGCATGCGCGGGTGATTTCGCGACTGCCAAACCGAAGAAGCCGCAATGCGCTGTTTTCGTCCACAGCCTGTACCAACGCGGCGGCTGATAATTAAAGGCTTTTTTTTTTTGAGTGATTGATGAAGTGACGTCCCGAAGAAACACGCAGGCTACGAGGGACGCCGCTGTGGGGTGGACCCACAATAATTTGAGCTCCCTTGCCGTCCTCTAATGTGCATGTATACCCAAAGATCAGTCCATAGTTCAAGAATTCAAGAACGCTTTTCGCAGTGCGCATCCATCGACAATGCGGCCGCCGCGGCCGGTACAGTAGCACCCGCGACCTCGTACTTTGCTGCGTAACGCTGAAGCCACTCAGCGAGCATCGCGGCGAAACTGCGTTGGCTAAAGACTGCGAATTCACGCATAAGGAAAGTTAACAGCTACGTAGCAATTAGAGAAGGCAAACGTATCGTGCGCACAGCGCTGTGTATACCTCTGACGGCGGCCCTGAGTCCCAGCACAATGTACAGCACGACGAGGACTTGCGCGGCGACCAAGCCAAGCCATAGGCGCGACGCCTTTGACAGACAGATGTGAAAGATGCGCGGCCAGTGGTACCTGCGATCGGGAACGATGCAGAAAAGGTCGGCGTCGTTGAAAGCAGCACTTGTTTTTTTTTTGGTTTTTGTTAACCTAACTGCTGGTTCAACGTGACGTTATTTGGAGCCGCAGGGTGATTATATGTTCACATGGCGGCGAAAGAAGAGCGAGGTAGAAGGACAAGGACAGCAATAATAATTGTTGTTTACAGCTCAAAACTGACCTTGCCTCGAGGTCTCGTCGTAAATGCAAAATCATTCGAGCAGAACAACTAGTGCCAATGTCAACGTGAGACTCTCCTTTGTTTCGTCCCCAGTGTCGTAATATCCGGTTGCGCGAATGGCCCTGCGCAACAATGCCAGCTAGTGACGCAAATTTCTTATGTACGAACTTGAACCTTTGAGAATTGTGTTTCAGACTGGCTGGCGACCATCTGTAGCTTGCACAAGCACCGCGTGGTTATTGTGAGGAAATAAACAAACTTACGCTCTAGGCTGAACGAATTGAGTGTTAGCTGTGTTGATCAGTCCATAGTATTTCAATTTACGTAAAAGTTGACAAATCGACTGGTACTTGAGAACAAATGACGAAGCAGGCGATGCTTCGAAATTATAAATGCGATAAGTGCATATTTGCAGTAGTGTACAGACCACCTGATGGTAACATTGAGAGTTTCTTTCCCCTTCTGGAAGGTTTTTTTCTCTTTCGTAAATAATCATGAATACACTTTAGTACTAGGTGGTGATCTAAACAATTGCATGTTAGATACTACTAACAAACAGGCAAAGCTATCTTCAATTCTTGCTTTTAACTTTTACAGAAATGTAGTTTCCTGTCCACGCGAAGTATGACGGCAATTTCCACACTGATAAATAGTACAACGCAGGACAAGATATGTTCTGATGTTCTTAACGCCACAATTAGTAATTACTTGCTTATTTTCCTTATTCTGAAAGAAGTCTGTGAAGCAGACAAATCCACTGTCACCGGTGATGCATTATTAACGTACCACTCCACTCTCACTTTTAGAGAGGAAATCAGCTTGACAGGTTGGGGTGATGTATTGTCCTGCTGCGTAACCGGCGAAGCGTATGACCGTTTTATTGACATTATCGTCTATGGTATGCTCAACGTCTGGATCACTACAAAGACTCTCAGTGTCATATTTCATGAACACATGTCATGGGAGCATCGCACTAACTACATAAGCAATAAACTTTATAAAGTCTTAGGTGTACACCGTAAGTGTCAGCATACGTTACCAGTACCACAAGAACTATTACTATATAATGCTCTTTTTTCTTTCCATCTACTTTATTGTCACTTGGTTTGGGCTACTGGAACTAAGGGATCGTTAACTAACTTGATAGTATTAAAAAATACCTTGCGTGCCGTCGCAGGTTTGTAGTACAATGCACACACATCTGAAATGTTTCCGAGGTTTTATGTTTTAAAAATCGCGACTATGTATGAGCAACAACGTTTATTAATCATTAAATCTGAGATAATCCGTAACTTCACGCATAAATGCAGTTTAGCAAACTTACGGCATAATCACGCCTCACTTTTTAACAAGACAGACTGACCGCTGGTATGTGCTGCGGCCTCGTACAAATTATGCTTTTCAACTTCTGCGCTACTCTCTTCCATACGCACTAAATTTAATATGTCAGATGGAAATTTACGTTGCATGTCAAAGTATGATATCATGCAAAAGGTGTGCTCGAATGTTTAATATGCTTTCTCTTTATCGAGCTTTATTTATTTTTCCTTCTTGTAGTCTGACTGTTGGCTTTGCGCATATTCCATGTGAACTGATTTCATGATTTGTACTACAAAGAACATTGCTGTATCGTTGCCTTTTGCTGTCATTGTTATGTGGCGTAGTGGGGGCTTTGTCAAGCTGGTCGAATGCAGCTTTTATCCCATTACCTTTTGCCACTTATGTACATTAGGCTGTGCACCCATGTTGCGAAAAATAAGCAAACTCAAGTGCTCGATGTTTCGAAATTGCTGTACGCATTACGGTGGAGACAAAATACAGCCACAACTTTTGAATATTAAAGGAGCGTGATGTTATCATTGTGAAAGGCTTTGGGCAATACACGCATATACCGCTGTATTTGCCGCACACATGACAACACGAAATTTAGTTTGTGTAAGTACCAAGGAATATAGACGTGTCGATGTTGTCAACCAAGCGTGTTGGTGTGCGCCATAGCACCTTGCCGGCGAATTAAAAGTTTGCATTTGTTTGATGACGACAGGCCCTACTGCGTTCAATTCTAGATATACGGAACTCGAAAGTACAGAAGGTCAACTTTCGAGTTCAAGGTCTTCAGCAATAACACGCCATCTACATTAGGTACCGGAAAATACACATAGCCGCATTGGACACAATGAGCATTTCACAGCACCTGTTCTGCAACGGGAATAAGCCCTATTGTGCCTTGATTGCTTCCTCAGAGCATCCGTCGATTCCCTTGCAAAAAAAAAAAGGCCCTATTAACATTCTTTATACTTTCTACATACTTCCTGGTGACTTTAGTGACATCCTGTTTACATTGCAATATAGTAACACATGTCCATGTCACAAGACAGTCTACTTCTTTCTAAAACCGTTCTCTAAAAAAAAGTGGGTTTCGAAATTAAAGTTACCTTTTTCATCAAGGGCAGTTTTTATTGGCACGCCTTTAAAACTTGATGCTGCCTCTTACAAATAGTTCGCAGTACAATAAAAAAAAAAATTGAAGTTACTTTGTTTTAACAACTGTTTTTAGTGGGCAGTAAATAGTCACTTTTTCATACTTTCTTTTTTCTAAAGACAAACTTCGATAGGATGTGACTAGACATTAGTACTATCTTTCCCAAAGGATATCTTTAACGGGATGCAATTCGACAGTAACTAATTTTTGTAAGGTCGTTTCTAAGAAACACGAAGTTAATGTTGGTCTCACTTATAATATTATTCTCAAATCATTTTCTGCTGCTGTAGAATGCTAAAGAGTATGACGAACACGAAACAGATCTCCTCACAACTTTTAGTGTTGTTTCCAAACACACACCACGCTTGTTCTACAATTATTTCCTTTTGTATATATAAACATGTTTAAATTTTAAATTGGTGGTCAACTGTTGACGGAATATTACTAGGAGACCTAAAGAAATATGTTAGTAAACCGTTGCTAGAACTAAAAAAAAAAAATTGAAGGTTAATACGTTATCGACGCACTGGTCATGGCACTCGGAACGCGAACTCTTGCTGTTTTATATTGACGGCAAAAATAATTAGAGCCTGATGTTGCAAAAAAGCAAGCCGAATTTCCGCAGCATGGGACGTATTACGGCAGTCAGGCGTGCCCACCATTTTCCTGCGGTTGGCACGCGCTGTGTGACCGCATGGCCACATAACGTGTTTCCGGTTCATAAGATCGCTTGCGGCGCTTCTATTGCTCCGAGGTAGCCGTCGCTGGGGGGGGGGGGGGGGGGGGGGCTGCGCGATTTGGACTCCGCCTATATTAACATACTTCTCAAAGTGGCCACCGTTCGAAATTGGGTGACTACGTTCAACGACCATTTCTTGCGACGTTCCTATAGCTGTATGGAGGGGGAGAGGGGGGGGGAGGGAGTGGCGAAGGCCACGGCACTGCAAGTGAAAACAACCTCCCAATAAGGCGAACGTGATGGTATAAGCTGTCACGTATATCTCTTCTCGAGCTTTTCGGCGGACTCGACAACAACGTAAGCGCGGGCGATTTGTCGGCTAACGGACGCAGAACGTGACGCAGGCAGCTAGAAGAATCTGCGGAGAGGGAAACGGGGCAAAGCCCGGCCACCGGTCGCGCCTTCGACTTCTGGTTCGTACGCCCCAAGGGCGGTTGCAAAAAATAGCCGAAGGCCGGTCTTATACTCCCTCTCTCTCTCTCTCTCTCTCTCTCTCTCTCTCTCTCTCTCTCTCGTCTTTCAAATCGCCTATAGCAAGTACCGCGGTAAATGAAGCGTGAGAAAAAGCAACTGTAAACGCCTTTGCTATGGGCAACAGACAAACATCTCGCATCAACTGGGCGTCATCAATGTAAGCCGCGCCAACAGAGACCTTGTTATCGATAGCGTGGAGATGCGTTTTGTCCGCCCTGGCAAGCGGTAAATTACGAAGCTGTTTCAAGATCACCGTACAATCGATTCACTGAAGCAGACTTATAATGTCCTGAAACCCGGGACTGAGTGGCGGTCCCTGACTTGGAACTGGTCGATGGCAAAAATAAGAACAACCAACATGCCCAAGCCTCTATCCTTCATTGTCAATCGCACCGCATACAGCGAACATGAAATTTGGGTTGAAATTCTGTGAACTGAAAAATAAAACAAGCCGTCTCCAGTTCCAGGTGACGCGATAAGTTGTATCGTGGTATATCGAGATACAGATACGAGATATTGAAGCGAAAGGTGTTTGAGATACAGATACGGGTTGTTAGTGGATTAAATGCATACGATACGACACTGCCGTTCTGGACCTTAGGATACGTCAGTCCATTTGTACATTCAGTATTATAGCTCCGCTGTAGGTACCACTGCAATTATACAGTAGTGTTGACTTGCAACTTTATTAACTCCTGCGAATAGATTTCTGTTCAATTATTTTTTCTTACTGCACGTATTTCTTTATGGCGCTCTAATTTTGAACTTTCAGTAATACATTGCCGTTCAGAACAGTCTCTGGTGCTTGCATCACTATGAAAGTCATCAGATTGAGGTAGGTACGCTGATGAGTCAGAGATTTTTCCATGCAGCCTTTATAATAGGTACGAGGCGTTGCTGGCTCCGCAAACAAGCTTGTAATGATGTGCTGAATAGGCTGGCTAGTATGTGTACCAGGGGCGACATGGCACTGTTAATAAAGAAATGGCGTGCTGTACACCTTTGCCGTTTAGGCGACACCGAAGGGGCCTGAATGACAAAGTTATAGACAATTTAAAATGATGCTGACAGTGAACATACTGTGCTTCTTCAGTTGTTAAAGTTGAAAAGTGCCTTTGAACTGTGCTCTTAGGTTCCCATTTCTGACCGCAATGGTCATTCCAAATATGAGCCTAAAAAAAGAAATTGCCGTCTTTTAGGATAAGAATTATTTGCCTTCATTTGCTAACCTTCACTGACTCTGGGCGTCTTCGCGGAATTTGCTATAGGAGTATGCTTTATGTTAAAGAACATGGTACCTTAACTTTGTATCCCAAATGTCGATACTGATACGCGTCGTGCCTGATATATCACGATACAGATGCAGAATGCCCTGTGAGTATCTTAATATAATATCTAATAAAGCACACTTATTTTTGATACTGTTTAGCCCTGGTGCGGAGTGATCAACACGCGCACGAAAATTAAAGGAAGAAGTGGCTGGCAATGGGGCAAGCGAGCACGCATACAGACAGATTCAACCCATACGGTGACAGTGCAGTACTACAGCGTTCTAATAGGCGTAGTATAGCCTGCGTCATACTAACACGAACATGCCTTCAGCGCCTTTTCGTTATCTTATTTATTTATTTGTTTATTTCTTTATTTATTTGTTTAAGAGTTTTCGTTTCTCCTAGCTGCGGGTATACTGCTGGAGGTGTCTGGTCAGGGTGCCCTACGAATTAGTGTATCTTCCTTTCAATGCCTACTATGCATTTTTTTTCTTCTGCTGTCTGCGTCAGCTAAAATTCAGCCGCTAGAGATGCGTCTGGATTGTTCGGATTATGTCTCACAACTGCTGTGCCCACACCCGAAAGCAGCCACTCCGCGAACACATCGGCCGCATGCCAACACGTACCTGCCGGATGCGGATGCCACCTGATGCAGGCGAAGTTCGCAAGTGCCGCTCCGATCGGATATTGCGCGCAACGCGAAGGACGGGGGATCACGTGGGGAGCGGCTTGCGTAAAGTAGGATGCGACTTCTGCAGCACTTCCGGGACGCGTCTTCGAGCTATATAATCGAAAGCGAGCAGTCAGAGTGGTTGGTATATCATGGACCGGCTGCTCCACGCGCAAGGTGCTGGTTCGATTGGGATATAGCTCATCATAGGTTAGTAGGGTCCAGGATTTACTTCAATATCAAGTGACAAAGAGTAAAATTTGTCAAGAAAGAATAGGCCAACCTAGACGCAGTAAGGGTAAAAGCAGACCAATTCAGGCTGGTGCTTGGAAACATATATGCAGCCTCAGAACAGAGAGATGAAGATGACATAGAGGCAATAAATGAAACCGTAACTAGAGAGAGAAAGAGAGACATTTATTTACAGAAAGGCAGAGAGGTCGGCCTGGGCTATAACTTCCTCTGGCCTGTAACTAGGCTGGCTTCAGAAGCAGCACTTGAAGTGGGAGGCAAGGCACCAAGGCAATCAGTAGATAAGCAACGAAGGGCCTAATAAAGAAGCGACAAAGAATGAAATTGTCCAACTCAAGACACCAGATAGAATTCGCGGAACTATCAAAACTGATCAACGAGAAAGAAACGGATATTCGAAATTATAACGTGACAAAGACTGAGGAAGCTGTTAAAGATGGACTCTGCATGAAATCAGTCCGAAGAAAACATGGCGTAGAGCAAGCCAAGATGAAAGATAAGCAGGGTGATATCATCAGCAACCTCAAAGGTATAGTAAAAGCAGCGGAACAATTCAATACTGAACTGTAGAGTACCCAGAGCAGCCATATACTACCTCCATTCGAAGTACTAACGAACAGGATCTGAGACTCCTTCTATAACTAGCGATGTAGTTAGAAGTGTCTTGCAAGACATGACCCGCGGAAAAGCGGCAGGAGAAGATGGAATAACAGTAAATTTAATCAAATATGGATTAGATAGCATGCTTGAAAAGCTTGCGGCACTTTATACGAAACCTGTCACGACTTCAAGGGTTCTAGAGAACTGGATGAATGCGAACGTTATACTTTATCCACAAAAAAGGAGACGTTAAAGACTTGAAAAAAATTATAGGCCCATTAGCTTACTTTCAGTATTGTGTAAAATGTTCACCAAGATAATTTGCAATAAATTAAGGGAAACACTTGACTTCAGTCAACCAAGAGAACAGGCTGGCTTCAGCAAGGTATACTCTACAATAGATCACATCCATGTCATCAATCAGGTAATCGAGAAATCTGCAAACTACGATCAACCTATCTAGATGGCTTTCATAGATTATAAAAAGGCATTTTATTCAGTAGCGATACCAGTAGTATCGTAATCAAGGAGTACATAACGTAATCAAGGAGTACAGGAGGCATACCTGAATTTCTTGGAAAATATCTACAAAGATTCCACAGCTACCTTGATTCTCCACAAGAAAAGTAGGAAGATACATTCTAAGAAAAAAAAAGGAGGAAATGGGGCATTGAGGTTACTCCTTTAGGGGAGGAACTAATCTGCCACAAACATTCCTTCTCTTAGGAGGTAAGTGCGAGGGAATGAACTGTTGCTCCCCATGCCGTTACTCCTTCGAGGACTAACAGTTGCTCTTTTCCGATGCGCCTCAAGGGAGTAACGGTCATTATTTCCGATGCTCCACAAAGGTGGAATTAATGAAATTAGGCATTTATAGCCTGATAAAAAATTATTAAGCTGAAGAAAAAGAAAAAAAATGTGCCAAAGAGTAGAATTCCAACTCACGTCCTCGCGCTCACAAGTCAGGTAGTTTAACCACTGCACCACGGCAGATCAATTGACGGGGCAGGCTATTGAGACACGTTAAGCAACGGAACGCAGATGCGGCAGTATAAAAGTGACTCGGCATTTTATGTATGTGCGGGGAGAGTCTAACGTTGAGTGTACGTGCAACCATAAGCGAGTGCGAAAAGAAATCTGTCCGAGTATTCTTAGAGTGATTTAAACTGAGGCACTACGCGATGTATACGTGTAGCGAGCTCAAACGGGGCACCCAAGACGACAGAGAAGGACAGTTACTCTGTCGCTTAGTGTGTCCCGTTTGAGCTACAAATCGCTTCAGTTAAGTTCGTAATCTCCTTGGAACGGAAGGAACTTAGGTACTATTGACCAGCAAAATCTAGCAGTCTATCAATGATGTGCGCATTTAATGTGTATCGCTCACTAATGGTGTGCGCACAAAGGGCATAGCTCTTGACATTCCAGCTTTTAAATTTCACGCAGTTTTCTCACGAAGAGGCAAAATGATGCTTTGAATGTAGTTCTCTAGACAATGCACGAACTTCGAACTATTCACGATTTATAGACAATACCGTTTTTGCCGCATCACTGCACGACAAGGACCCAAACAGCGGAGCGCATGGGGAGTAACTGTTGTCGTTCGTCCTCCCGTTGCTCTCTTTCCGACCAGGGACTAAACACTTACTCTCCGAAATTTGAACACGGCACGCACATTCATGCATTTAGACCCTTGAGGGACGAAAGCGCCCTTTTTAGGACTAACTGCCCAGTTACTCCCATTTTCCCCGGGATTTTTCTTAGAGTGTATACGTATTGTTACGTTTCGCCTACAACGCGCGGTAATGCCGGCGCGGATGCAACGGACGCCGGGGCTTTGTTCAAAGCGGCGGACATTTTGGCCCGTCCGACGCCGCCGCGACGCCTACCCGCCAAGCGTGTCCAGGCGTGTTTCAGTGCCACGTGTCTTCGTGTGTGCGTGTGTGTGTGTGTGCCCTCGCTTGTCAAAGCGCGGCAGCCGGGGAGCGGAGTTCCCCGAATGAGGAGCCTGGACGTCTCTCGGCTCAACTGTTCGCGCCGTCGTGTGGGTGAGGGTTGGCGATGCGTCACTACACTCGGTTCAGCAGGTCTCTCGGCCCGACAGTTCGCGCCGTCGTGGGCTCATGCTCCGCCGTCCCGTGACCTTCATCCCGTGACCTTCCCTCCTTCCCTTTTGGACCGCGACGCCGAGAGTATAAGAGCAGCTGCCCCCGGACGCCAGGGGAGAGGCTCCGATTTGTACTGTTGAGTTACGTGCTCTCCCGTCTCTCCACTTCGGTCGAACTGACCGGCCGCTCTTTTGCTATGTTAGAATAAACAAGTTGTTCTGTTACCAGTCTTCTCATGCTTTGCCGGGACCTTCGGATGCTTCCAGTGCCCCAGGCCGCCAGGCCAACGCTACCCTTGGGGCTTGCGACCCATTGGCAATAACGGGCGTCAGCACCGAGACCCCAACAACTCGTGCCAGCGGTGCGATTCCAACATCTGGTTGCCAACGGTGAGATCGCGACAACGGAGGCCAGCAGCGAAGAGATGCGGTTGACTGTATGCTGAGCAGCACAACGACCATCCGGGAGCAGCGCAACGAGCCCTGTGTGATGACTGGTTGCCTGCAGCGGAACGACTGCGCGGAAGTCTTGGCTGCAAGGTTTGGTGAGTGCGGGACTTTCTTCTTCTGAGTTTTGCCAGGCTTTTGTTAGTGTTAGAAACAGAGCTGGTAATTGTGGTTGTCGTTGCTACCGGGTTAGTTTGCGGCAAGACAATAGTAGGCAGTAGAGAAAGCAGCATTCAGAGCAGCCATGGATTTGAAGTCGTTGCGCAAACCGAAATTGTTGGAGCTTGCGAGAGAGTTGGGTCTGGATGTCTCAGACAAACTCAGAAAACCAGAACTGCTAAGGGCTATTCTTGAGTTGGAAGCTGAGGATGACGAGCTGTCGGAATGCCTTGAGACCATTGAGGAGAGGGAGACGGCAAAAAGATAGGAGCGTGAACTTAAAGAACAGAAAGAGAAAGATGAGCGTGAACGAAAAGAACAGAAAGAGAAAGATGAGCGCGAACTTAAAGAACAAAAAGAGAAAGAAAAAGAAGAGCGCGACCGTCAACACGCTTTGGAAATGAGGCGTCTCGAGTTAGAGATGGAACGCGCTCGCAATGGAAGTCAGGCTCACGGTGCAGGAGAACGAGTATTGTTCAAAATGACTGACCTGATGCGGCCGTTTAAGCTTGGAGAGGACATTGGTTTGTTCCTGGTTAACTTTGAGCGAACGTGCGAGAAGCAGGGGTTCTCTCGGGAAACGTGGCCACAGCGCTTGCTCACTTTGTTACCCGGCGAGGCGGCCGACGTAGTCGCTCGCTTGGAGAGAGAGGAGGCAGAGGATTTCGACAAAGTGAAATCGAGTCTGCTAAAAAAGTACAGGCTGTCAGCGGAGGCGTTCCGTCGGAAGTTTCGGGAAAACGAGAAAGGCAGAAGTGAGTCATATACAGAGTTTGCGTACAGGCTTATGTCAAACATGCAGGAGTGGCTCAAAGAAGAGAAAGCGTTTGGTGACCACGAGAAAGTTCTGCAGTGTTTCGGGCTAGAACAGTTTTATAGTCGGTTACCTGAGAACGTGCGGTACTGGGTCTTGGATAGGCCAGACGTTAGTACGGTGGCTAGAGCCGCTGAGTTAGCCGAGGAGTTTGTGACGCGTCGGGCTCGTGGAGCTAAGGACGGTCAAAAGGGTGAATTTGGCTCCAAGTTTGAGAGGCCAAAGTTCACGCCCATGAGAGCAAAGGGGGACACACGTAGTTCGGATGCGAGTGAAAGCAGTCCGACCGAACGTAAGGAGACGGCGGCAACCGAAGCCGAACGCAGAAAGCGGTTCGAGACGAGGCAAGCGCGCGTTTGTTATACGTGCCAGAAGCCGGGTCACTTTTCGGCGCAGTGTCCAGAAACAAAAACACAAGTCGTGTTTTTGTCTATATGCAGCACTGACGAGAACATGAAGCTTCTCGAGCCTTACATGCGAGACCTCCTCGTGAACGGGAAAGAGTGCCGAGTGCTTCGCGATTCCGCAGCTACAATGGATGTAGTTCACCCCTCTTACGTAGAACCCGAAATGTTCACGGGCGAGTGCGCATGGATCAAGCAAGCAGTGGAAGCTCATAGCGTGTGTCTGCCGGTAGCAAAAGTGCTTATTGAAGGACCTTTCGGAGCACTTGAGACGGAGGCCGCAGTGTCATCTATGCTGCCCCCCCAGTACCCGTACCTATTTTCGAACAGGTCCGATCACCTCCTGCGCGAGAAGGGGCTTTTGTTTGGTGAGGCTAGCGTTCAGGCCTTAACCAGATCGAAGGTTCGGGAGCTCGCTGCAAAGGCGGTAGTTGCGGGGCCGACGTTGTTGAACGATGAAAAAGGGTCAGAGGCGCAGCAAGCTGGTATTCAGAGCACGCCCGAACTGAATAAAATTGAGCCTGTAGCGTTAAAGGCACCAGATACTGGAGAGGAAATTCCCGACACGGGAAAGTTAGAAGGGCTGTCTCCAGATTTGCTCATCGCGCCTACGTCAGACGGACTAAACAGGTTGCTAAAAGTCAGCCGGTCGGCTTTGATAGCCGAGCAAAAGAAGGATGGCAGCCTAGAAAACATACGCTGCATTATCAAGGAAGGTATCGCCAAGAAAAATGCTCGCTTTGTGGAAAGAGGTGGGGTCCTGTACCGGAAGTATCTAGACCGCAGGGGAGTGGAGTTCGATCAGCTGATCGTGCCTCAATGCTATCGTCAGGATCTGTTGCGCTTGTCGCATGGGGGTTCGTGGTCCGGACACCTAGGAGTTAAGAAAACTAAGGACCGTCTCTTGCAGGAGTACTATTGGCCAGGGTGTTTTCGGGACGCAGACCACTTTGTGAAGACATGCGACACCTGTCAGCGGGTGGGCAAGCCAGGGGACAAATCGAGGGCGCCGTTGAAGTTGGTACCTATCATTACGGAGCCTTTTAGACGGCTCGTTATTGATACAGTGGGACCTCTGCCGGTAACAGCCACGGGGTACCGACACATTTTGATTGTGATCTGCCCAGCGACAAAATTCCCTGAAGCAGTGCCGCTTAAAGAACTCAGCTCAGTTGAGATAGTCAATGCACTACTGTCCATATTTGCGCGAGTTGGTTTTCCTGCAGAAATCCAGTCAGATCAGGGTACAGTGTTTACTAGCGCTTTGACGACAGCCTTTCTCGAAAGGTGCGGGGTAAGGCTGTTACACAGCTCAGTGCACCACCCCCAGTCGAATTCCGTTGAGAAGCTCCACTCCGTCATGAAGCGCGTGTTGAGAGCGTTGTGTTTTGAACATCAAACTGACTGGGAGCTGTGTCTGCCGGGAGTGATGTTTGCATTAAGGACCGCGCCGCATGCGGCTACGGGGTTTTCGCCAGCTGAGCTGGTGTACGGTCGCTCGCTGCGATCTCCGCTTCGCATGCTTCGAGAATCATGGGAAGGCAGGGGCGACGACCCAGTCGTGGTAGAGTACGTGCTTAAGCTCCTCGAACGCTTAAGATGGGCACAGGAGTTGTCAGGTGAAGCAATGGCAGAGGCCCAGCAGAGGGCCAAGGTTTATTATGATCGGACAGCCAGGGCCCGTCGTTTTGAGGTGGGCGATGAGGTCATGATATTGCGCACATCGCTAAAGAACAAACTCGACGTGCAGTGGGAGGGCCCAGCACGGATTGTTCAAAAACTGTCGGACGTTAACTACGTGGTGAGTCTGCCAGGAAAGCGGAAAGCACAGCAAGTTTACCACTGTAATCTGCTCAAACCCTATAAGCAACGGGAAGCAGTGGTGTGCATGATGGTAAACGTGCCCGAAGAGCTTCCGGTCGAGCTTCCGGGACTAGGCTCAGTGACGAACAGGAAAGACACCGATCAAGTCATTAGTGACTTAGTAAGTAAAGCATCGCTGTCGCCTGAGCAGAAAACCGAACTACACCAGCTCTTACAAGAGTTTCAAGGTCTGTTCTCTGAGAGGCCTGGTAGGACTTCTGTCCTTACTCATGACATAGAACTTACCTCCCCAGAGCCAGTACGATCCAAGGCGTACCGGGTGTCACCCCGCCAGAGCGATATTATGGAGGCTGAGGTAAAGAAAATGCTACAGCTCGGTGTTATTGAAGCGGGTGAGAGTGATTATACCTCCCCTTTGATTTTAGTTGAGGTACCGGGCAAGGAACCTCGTCCTTGCGTCGACTACCGCAGGCTTAATTCCATCACTAAGGATCAAATTTATCCGATCCCTAACATCGAGGAGCGCCTTGAGAGAGTGAGTAGCGCTCAGTTTATTTCCACCCTAGATCTTGTCAGGGGTTATTGGCAGGTTCCACTTACAGAAGAGGCTAGTAGGTATGCGGCGTTCATTTCACCAATGGGGACATTCCGTCCTAAAGTTTTGAGTTTTGGTTTGAAGAACGCGCCATACTGCTTTTCAAGCCTCATGGATAAAGTGTTGCGGGGACAGCAAGAATTCGCTTTACCGTATCTAGACGACGTAGCGATATTCTCCGCATCCTGGCCGGAACATATGGCGCACTTGCGGGCAGTGCTAACCCGCCTGCGCGATGCGGGCTTGACAGTCAAGGCTCCCAAGTGCCAGTTAGCACAGGCCGAGGTTGTCTACCTCGGACACGTGATTGGTCGGGGTCGACGCCGCCCCTCTGAAATAAAGGTGGCCGCTGTGCGAGACTTCCCGCAACCGCGTACGAAGACCGATATTCGGTCGTTCTTAGGTGTCGCCGGCTACTATCAGAAGTACATCCCCAGGTACTCTGATATCGCGGCTCCCTTGACGGATGCTCTAAGAAAGACAGAGCCGCAAACAGTCGTCTGGGATGAGACGAAGGAAAGAGCTTTTAGCGCCCTAAAGAGCGCCCTAACAAGCCAGCCTGTGCTACGATCGCCCGACTACACAAAAGGGTTCGTTGTTCAGTGTGATGCTAGTGAGCGAGGCATGGGCGTTGTACTGTGCCAACGGGAAAATGGAGAAGTAGAACACCCCGTCCTGTATGCTAGTCGTAAGCTGACGAGTCGTGAGCAGGCGTATAGCGCCACCGAGAAAGAGTGTGCGTGTATCGTGTGGGCCGTTCAGAAATTGTCATGTTACCTAGCCGGCTCGAGGTTTATCATTGAAACGGATCACTGCCCTCTCCAATGGCTGCAGACCATCTCTCCCAAAAATGGCCGCCTCCTGCGCTGGAGCCTCGCTTTGCAACAATATTCCTTTGAGGTGCGTTACAAAAAGGGGAGTCTCAACGGTAACGCCGATGGCTTAAGTCGAAGCCCCTAACGTGGGAATCAGCCTCAAAATTGCTTGTTACTGATGTTTTTCTTCCTGAGGCAGGATTTTTAACCTATTGCTTTTGTGTAAGTGTTTCAAAGTGATGATGTGCTTTTTAGTGCAATTTTTCCGATTTGTGGACGCGTTCTGAGTGCTGCTAAACTACTGTAAGGAACTAGGCAGCAGTAAAAAAGGGGAAAGAGCCTGGCAGGGCTTAGTGAGGGTTGTGCCGTGCTTGCTGACTGAGCGGTTGACTTTTGGCGTGGTTCTAACGCTTGCCGGAAACGAGAACAAAAATGTCAACTCTCCCGAAGTCACTTTGCAGTGTCCTGTGTGCACCTGAACGTGAGAACGAGGCCTTCTCTGTGCGCTGCGCTCAAGAAACGCCCAAGGACGCCCAACTTCGGTTATGAGCATCATCGAGCGACATCCCTCCGGACAGCGGATGCAGTCCCCTGACCATCGGGATCTCCTTCCCCCGGCGGGGCGGTCTGTTACGTTTCGCCTACAACGCGCGGTAATGCCGGCGCGGATGCAACGGACGCCGGGGCTTTGTTCAAAGCGGCGGACATTTTGGCCCGTCCGACGCCGCCGCGACGCCTACCCGCCAAGCGTGTCCAGGCGTGTTTCAGTGCCACGTGTCTTCGTGTGTGCGTGTGTGTGTGTGTGCCCTCGCTTGTCAAAGCGCGGCAGCCGGGGAGCGGAGTTCCCCGAATGAGGAGCCTGGACGTCTCTCGGCTCAACTGTTCGCGCCGTCGTGTGGGTGAGGGTTGGCGATGCGTCACTACACTCGGTTCAGCAGGTCTCTCGGCCCGACAGTTCGCGCCGTCGTGGGCTCATGCTCCGCCGTCCCGTGACCTTCATCCCGTGACCTTCCCTCCTTCCCTTTTGGACCGCGACGCCGAGAGTATAAGAGCAGCTGCCCCCGGACGCCAGGGGAGAGGCTCCGATTTGTACTGTTGAGTTACGTGCTCTCCCGTCTCTCCACTTCGGTCGAACTGACCGGCCGCTCTTTTGCTATGTTAGAATAAACAAGTTGTTCTGTTACCAGTCTTCTCATGCTTTGCCGGGACCTTCGGATGCTTCCAGTGCCCCAGGCCGCCAGGCCAACGCTACCCTTGGGGCTTGCGACCCATTGGCAATAACGGGCGTCAGCACCGAGACCCCAACAACTCGTGCCAGCGGTGCGATTCCAACAGTATAAAGAAAGGGGTCAGACAAGGCGACACAATCTCTTCACTGCCTGCTTGGAAGGAGTATTGACGCTATTAAACTGGGAAGGCTTAAGGGTAAGGATCAACGGCGAATATCTCAGCAACCTTCGGTTTGCAGATGGCATTGTCCTATTCAGCAACTCTGGAGACGAGTTACAACAAATGCTTGAGGACCTTAACCGAGAAAGTGTAAGAGTGGGGTTGAAGATTAATATGAACAAGACAAAGATAATGCTCAATAGCCTGGCAAGGGAACAAGAGTTCGAGATCACCAGTCAGCTTCTAGAGTCTATGAAAGAGTACGTTGATCTAGGTTAGTTGCTCACAGGGGATCCTGATTATGAAAAACAAATTTACAGAAGAATAAAAATGTGTTGGAGTGCATACGGCAGACATTGCCAGATCTTGACTGGAAGCTTACCCCTATCATTGAAAGAAAGGTGTACAATCAATGCATTCTACCGGCGGTAACATATGGGGCACAGGGAGAGAGAGAGGAAAGAATACAGGGAAAGGCAGGGAGGTTAACCAGAGGTAGTTCCGGTTGGCTGCCCTGCACGGGGGGAAGGATTAAGTGGGATAAAGAGAGAGAGGGGAAAGGGGAGATAGAGAGAAAGAGAGACAAGCACGAACAAAGCGCGTACACCATAGAGCGGTAGGGGCTGGCGTTATTAAAGTCTATCGTGAAGCCCCGTAGACCGCAAGAACCTTAATAACGCTAGTAAGGCCTTCAACTCGGATGTTCTTTTGGAGCACTGACCTTAAGATTTGTGTTCTGATAGTGGACGACTGTCCAACTGTTCCTGTACTCTCCACATCACTGTTCTCTGGGCACTATATCGCGGGCAGACACATATAATATGTGTCAGCGTCTCATCGCTGTTGCATGTGTCGCACGTGGGGCTGTTGACCATTCCAATAAGGAAAGCATATGAGTTCGTAAAGGCAACGCCTAGCCACAGACGGTACAGCATGGTCTGTTTACGTCGTGGTAACCCAGGCGGGAGGTGCATTCGTATGTCCGGAGACAACGAACGCAAGCGACACATCGTGAAAACGTTAGAGTCCCACAGGGGCAAAGTACAATCACGGGACATCAATCGCAGCCCAGCCTCAGCGTCTGTTCGCGAAAGCGGTATGAAGACTCGTTGACCACTTTCATGCGCAGATCAGGCAGCTTCGTCGGCGTGATCATTCCCGCTGATGTCCTGGAAGCCATTGAAAGATTATGTTGTCTCCCTTGTCATGACAGTGATGATATATGTGTAGAATTCTTTAGGCCAGTTGTTCATTGGGTCCGTGGCGCATTGGGCTTTGTATGCACTGAAGGGCTGCCTTTAACTCACTAAAGACTGTCCATTGTCGCGGTGGCTCCTGCTTAATGAAATAAATTAAGTGCAGCACGGAGTGGCGCGAGTTCTATACCCGTCGATGTGGTCTCACATGAACTCTTTAATTTGATTCCTTCAGATTTTGCCGGGATGATGACTGCAGGATGATGATGGGGCAGCAACTTGGAGGTTGACAACGATGCTCGAAAGCAAGTTAAGGACCATGGATGCAAAGAACGACGGAACGAAGAATGTTAGGCGTAACGTTAAGAAACAGGAAGAGAGCGGTGTGGATCAGAGGGCAAACGTCGATAACCGATATTCTAATTGACATTGAGAGAAAAAAAAAATGGAGCTGGTTCAGGCCATGTAATACGTAGGGTAGATAACCGACGAACAATTACAGTTACAGAATGCGTGTCATAAGAAGGGAAGCGACGTCGAGGACGGCAGAAAACTAGGTGGGGGGATGAAATTAGGAAACTCGCAGGCGCAAGTTGGAATCAGTTGGCGCAGGACAGGGGTAATTGGAGGTCGCAGGGAGAGGCCTTCGTCCTGCAGTGGACGCAAAATAGGCTGATGATGATCTCTTGAGTGCAGTTTCCCCGGGCTGTAACAGGGGCAAGAAGCATAGAGTTTCGAACAAAAATTTCTAGGCGGAACTGGTCGCTGAATGATCGCACGATCGCAACACCAGAGTTGACTCGAGTACAATTTTTAGGAAATTGTATCTGGCAGCAAGGAAAGCCATGACTCCTGATTTTAAAGTTTATGGGATGCGAGCGAAGGGTGCCATTGCTTGCCCAGTGATTCTGGCAGACGGTTGAACTGTCCCATACCACGACATGAACGTTTCACTTGGCGGAGTTCGAATCACGGCGTGCGTGTGCAGGTCGATAGAAAGCATTACAGAGCAGGAAACTGCGACACTGATGTGCTCCTTGTTTAAGCTTTGACGCTGAAGCGTTTAGCTTTATAGCTACAATTCCTTCGAACATCCTACATGGTTCCTTCGACCACGATTCCCATCGAACATCCATAACAGATGTCGCCACTACCAGAATATTATCGGTCATGTTGTTTGTTTTAAGTGTCGGACTATCGAATAGCATGCATGCATGGATTTGTGTGCCCTGATCACCGCAGTGAGGCTTCGCACTTTTCCATGTGCCAGCCGTGGTTGCTTAGTGGCTTTTTTGATGTTGCGATATATATATATATATATATATATATATATATATATATTGCCACGACAAACTTGGTGACATTCAAGTTGCGCGCCCTTTGCATTGGGCACTGTGCACGCCGTACAGTGGTGTTGTTCAGCAACAACAGGAAGCGATCTTCGTGGCACGGGCAGCCAGTTGGACCCGGCTCGCATGCGGCACGTGCACGAGGTGTCACGCGAGAAGAAGAGGAAGACGGTTCGAGCCCAGTTTGAGAACGCGACTGCCGCGGATTCCTGCACGACCGCAGTGACTTTTACTTGTGGGCACAAGTTCGCCTTTAATAAATATCCTTGTTTTACTAACATCGTTACAATATATATATATATATATATATATATATATATGTATATACGAGGCGAGTGTTCATCGTTAAGGGATGGTGGAGTAGGATAACGAGAGGTTCATTTCACGCCCTTGCCAGGTGGAGAAGAAAAATAATAATTGGCGCTAATACACGCGCCATTATGTCGCCTAACTACAGGTTTCTTACTGCCATGTCTTTAGCAACGACTTAATGCTCTCTCCGGGGCGCTTCTTGGATGGCGGTGCGGCTTGCTTCTTGACCACTCGCTTGTCCTTGTCTCGTTCGGAGCCCCTGGACGCAGCGACCGTGCCAGGTGGTGGCAATCGCTGCACGCCGTCGGCCGCGAGCGCCTCGTCCCGCTGCGGTCTCGGCTTTACGACCGACCGATCTCTGACGGCGGAGTGGCCGGACGTGGGCTTGTACCCCTGTTCTCCCGCTCCTTGCATACCGCGGTACCTGCACGGGGACACACGTTCTTGAAGATGGACGAATAGGAACGATCGATCGCCTCTGTGTCTGCCATCGAAATGAAGGGCTCCGACACCGCTACGGCGGGGCTATGCAGCGACCGAAATTGAGAAACCCGCAGTTTGTTTAGCGCTTCGTCTGGCACTAAGGCGTTTTTTAAACTCGCAACCGCGGTCATGCTCTCCATTAGGAAACAACAAGAGATGGTGAAGACCATTTAGCCGCAGTTCTCATATATACAAGTTGTGTGATACGCTGCCGGTGAACGCAGACTCCCACTTATCTCACAAACGTTAATGTTCCAACTAACCGATAACTTTAACAACAACATGACTCTGGACTAAAAAGTACGAGTATAACGTTCAGGCCTTAGATCCTGCGTGTCGGTGCTATAGTTTCGAGACTGAAGGAAATGCGCGCTGCTCGCGCTGGACACATTGCACAAGGGCACTTCGCATTCACGGAGCACTTCACGGAGGACACTTCACGGAGCGCGATTATTCGCATTCGAATAATCGCGCTCCTCGTTGTATGAGGACAGCTGTGTCTTCCACTGATTGTCTTGAAACATAGCAGACATTACAAATAGATTTTCCCTCCCTACTTGTCAGCTCTTGTAACTGCTAACCAAGCCAACGTGACATACATATCCACGGTCGCCATAGTCGTGTATTCCAAGTACAGCTATACAAACTACCTAAAAAAAAAGAAATTAAACTGGGCCAACATTTCCTAATTAACAAAAGACCTTACACGTCTTCTCACTGTTAGAAAGCCGACGCTGTGATAAAAAAAAAAGATGGAAACGAGATGATCGCACTAACGCCTCGTCACGTCCCCATATGAAGTGTGTGGGATATGTCGGCCTTCACCCTTGACCTCACGGCTCAATAGGCGCAGGCCTTCTGCTGGTTATCTGGATGGTGCCGGCCGGCTGAGTTTGCTACCTGTGCGCACGTACTAACTATGTCTGCCTCGTGTCTGTTACATAAGTAATCCATTGTTTTCTTTACCGTCTGAGATAAATAGAGAAAAAAGCAAACTAATAATGCTTTTACAGACTTGATACACGTGCAATGGTTTTTTTCAGAGTCCTCTGGATTCGTCCTGAGCGGTGAATGTAACGTTGCGTTCTGCATTGCTTCAATGGATGTGCTAGTATGGTTCTTTAGGCAAGAGTTACCTGTTGCATTTACGCGTAATCTTCTGAATCCTTTACAGTAGGAAATACTACGGTTGAGTGAGTGAATAGGGTTTTGTTGTGAGGTTCACTAGGCCTCCTTAAGCAACTGAAATGACGGTTTCTGTGAGGATGGACATTTATTTCACTGAGCCCCCCCCCCCCCCCCACCCCTCCCGCGCACCCACACCTAATGGACCGCGACTACATTTGACGGGCAAGACACGCGCGCTCCCGTCCCTTCGCGCCCCTGCGCAGTGAGAGGTATAGCGTGGGTTTGACCGAGCAATCTCTCGCGGAGTCGCTGGGTTTTATTCCCTTATTTTCTTCGTGTCGGTTGTTCTCTTAAGTAGAACCTCAGCGTCCTTGCTCTAAACGTGCGCGTATTTGCTCGCGTGTAGCAATAACAGCTTTTCCATTTACCGACGCGAAGGCAACGAGCCGAATGCGACGTGCAGGCCGTTTCTCTCCACCTATAGTGACAAGAAAGCATGATACCAATACTTTAGAGATAAGCCAGCACCTATTAAACAGTTTTACATTAGGTGACTCAAGCCGCCCTCAAGCGTTGGGAGACGCAAAACACTGGGCGTACAAAAAAAAAATGACAAACAAAAACACACCAAATAGTACGAAATAGTCGGAGCACAATATAGCACGAAAGGACCACATTGGAATTTGCGTAACCCAATGCTTGGGTGCGACTTGCGTGCCATAATGTAAACTCTATATTCTTGAACAGCTTGGCCAGTTCTTTGAGCCAACTCAGCGTGTCCGTCTCACACTCCGGAGACCCTGGTTCGATTCCCACCCAGCCCATCTTGCAAGTTGTTTTTCATTCATGAAGTGCCTCCCGGGATTTATCGCTCACGGCCAACGCCACCGACACCGGCTTTTCTGCGATACGAGCTCCTTAACGCTGTCGCGTTAAAATTCAGTGGACACACTTGAACTACGTACGTGTGGGAATGCGAAAGGGTTATACCGTTTGTATGGACCTTGAACGCGCTCACGTTATGCACTCATGACGTGGTGCCACCTCCTTCCCATTGGCTATGCCATCACGTGCCGAATGACCCACGCACTAGGCCTTACCTTTAGTCAGCCAGATGGCCGAGACGTGACGTGTGCAATGACGCACGTACTAGGCACACATTTAGTCAACCTGAGCCGTGGAGCCGCCATAGCGTCGGGGAAGTGTGCTCGTTTCTCACCTCGAAGGTTTAGGTTCGATTCCCACCGAGGCTGAAATTTACCAGCATTTCCTTTAGAACCCATAAATTTACTTCCTCTACAGAGACCTTCCCGAGAAATTTTTCGCGAAGCCGAGGATTTTTTGACGTGTTTTTTACTCTGCGCCGTCGGCCATTTTCGGTGCCATCTTTCGGTCACGCCGAATACGACGGATTTTCGCTCAATCGGGGCATATGATGCTTTCGCATTAAAGAAAAGTCTATTAGGCGGATTCAGTCGCAGTCGCACGTTCTTTGATGACAGGAACGAATAACTATCAACGACTTCACTTGACCGGTGATGCGCATCTCTTGTTGTATCTTTTTCCAAGCTTATATACACTCGGTCTGGATGCCTGCAAGACCGAGAGTTGCAAGCCTATGCAAGCATTCCGTGTTGGGTCGTATAATTGACGTTATGGCCAGAACAAAGGGGCATCGTGAGTCGATAATACAACCGAACATTTGTTAGAGAGGTAAGATGGTCTGCTAAAGTGGTTAACGAACACAACAGGAAACGTCACCTGGGCTGAGTTGACTGGCTTGATAATCGTTGAGAAGGGTTCCCACTATGTGGTCTATGCATCAAGCTTCTGTACCGTGCGCAGGAGTGATGTTATATAAGCGCTGTCTGAAGTTCCGTCAGCTGACTCTGGCACAACGCGCATATTCGCAAGCACTGTTGATCACAGAAGACAGTTGTGCGAATGCGAATGTTATGCAGCTGAACCGGTTCATAACGACTGCTAGCAATACGACGTGGCCTTGCGTTTGCCTAGTTCGAAAACAGCACGTGTGGTGTAGCAACCAAGGGCAATCTTTTTTACTTTGCCTTGCATTAATGTAGCCTTTTAAAGACGAAAAAAAAATCCGTTGAATAGTTGCAAAGAAGACTGGGCCCAACTGTTGTTCAGATAACAACTGAGACTGTAGGTTACAGTGCCGAACAAATTGGTTCGAGATCACTGGATGTCCACTCGCAGCTTCTGTGACCTCAAGCGCTGTCACATTACACGATATGAAACGTGCGGCCGACTTCTAAGCGTGAATTGTTTCGTTTTAGAAAGTACCTATAGCCTTGAGCGTAGATACCGAATCACCGTGATGTTTTTGTTCCTGTACGAACTGATGTAATTAAGACGAACTGCTGCGAGTAAAATGGGCACAGAAATAAAGAACTTTCTACAAGGCAGTTGGTTACTTTTATGCTGTGTAATAGCTAACTAAAAGGGGTGTCGGTGCTTCCACGTGGGATCCGATGCACGCCAGGTAAAAACGAGTACCCTGTCGGCGTAATTATATAGGTGGAAATGCAGAAAGCTCAGTCTGCCTGCCGAAGAGGCGATAGCAACGAGGTAAGAGAGAGATACGAGGCAGCTATAATTTCTCCTCTCTGTTAAAACTCGCATTCTTATAGAGTCTGTAGCAAACCACTGTTTGCCTTATCTCAAGGTTATTGTATCATACTTCGATTGTGTGTGCATTCATCTTTATTTTGCCGTTGTCATTGTTCTTGTCATAATACTGTCTGCACATATGAATGACTACGAAGAAAATGCCTCTGTGTAGGGGCTCCGACCTTCGTCAAACTTTCCTCAGACTTTTAGTCATTTCCCCTATCATCACACTGGGGTCAGTGTTTAATGAATTGATTAAGAGATATGACAGGGTACGATTTGCAGGGAAAGGAGCACAGGATAACGGCTCTCCGTGGCCTTGTGCCATGCTCCGTTTTCTAGGTCACAACGACACGACAGAAATTTGAACGATCTTAAGATTAAAGCGAGTTTAGCGATACGTGTTGGGTCCGGGCCTGCAATTCACTGTGCACTAGAAAAGGAGGAATGTCCTGAGCTTGAAGGCAGACGTTTCTCACCAACAACAATATTAAAACAAAGAGAAGGACAGCGTGAGACCTGCTGGCATGTGCTCTCCCCCACACTTCACGTAAGCCTATCCTTGTTTACTTCGCTACATCCCCTACGGCAAAAGATATGTGTTTGCTGCAAATTAAAACACGCACAAAAAGAATACACATAGACTACGGCACGGGCGGCAAAAAAAAAAAAAAAATGTCTTTCAGTAAGCAGCAAGCAGCTAGGCGAACAAACAGTTCTGTTGAAACATATCCCGATGATGAAGACGTAGCAAGCATTTTCTTGAAAAGACAATTTTGAAAAAAAATCCTCGTCCACCTCCTTATGCAGAACATCATGGTATAGTGGTCATCTGCACGGTGGTGAATATAGCTGCTTTCCCATACCCTCCCTCACTCTCTCCTTCCCTCCATCCATACTCTCTCACTCTCTCTCGATTTCTTATTTTACATTATTCCCCGTGAATCAATCAGCGTTGTGTCAACAATGGCACATGGTGCCAAAAGAGAGAGAGAGAGAGAGAGAGAAACTTTATTGCAATTGTAAGGATTTGAAGGAGGGGTGGTCGGAGCCTCTCAGTCCAGGGCCCCACTGGCCTCTGCCGCCTGCCTGACCTGGCTAATTAAGGACTTTTGTCCTGCCAGGTCGGAGCGGGCGAGCTGTGCCTCCCACTGCTCCATTGTCCTACTGGCATTTGGCCTATGAGGGTGCTTAGTGCACTCCCAGGTTATGTGTATTAGGGTAGGTATGCCACCGCACCAAGGACAGTTGGCCCTATAACGAGTGGGATACATGGCGTTTAGCAATTTTAAATGGGGGAACACCCCGGTCTGTATTTTACTCCAATCGGCGGCCTCTTCCCCGTTAAGTTGTGGGTGAGGCGGCGGGTATTTTCTGCGGACTCCACGCTGATGAGCAAGGATGTCTTTGGCATTTAAATTGGTGGAATTTTGTGAGGGATAGTGCAAAAAAACTTCCACTCTTCTCTATTCCTTCTAGATGCATAGTAAAATAGAAGAATCGACATTCGGGTGAGCTGATACTGGTTGAAGATCTCGAAGGGGCAGCGGAAACGACTAAGAGAAAAGGCAAACAAAATATCCAATGACAATGAAATGTAAAAAAAAATGATAAAAATGTAATTAGCTTACTCTAACATTAGATTACAGGGTTTTGCTGTTTGCCTGTGCACTGATATTGACGCCACCGATGGGAGAGCACCAGGGCATAGGTGGTAGTACTCAAGTATGTGCGTGCGTGTGTGCGTTCTAATAAAATTAGGTGCGAATTCAGCGCTGTCCTGTCTCTCCTGCTTTGTGTCTGAATCGTCTTGCGCTGTCCCTTCAAGGTGTTCAGTATAGTAAAGTTATTTCACCCTAAAAGCGACTGGTTTGTTCCACGGCTAAACACCTTTTCCTATGTTAAAAAAAAAAAAAAGACACGTTTTACTGCACATGACAGTGAGGTCAAACTCCGCTTGCGATAAAAGAAGGTGCAGTCGAAAACTGCGCTTTCCCACGAGAGCTTGACAGTGATATATCTATCAAAGTCTATTTCATGCTATTTCTCGAGTCGTCACGTTTACTCGCCACAGAAAGTCGACAGACAAGAAAGCTTCGCTTGGCCTCGTCAACGATTCGATCTTGCTCCGTAAGGACAAGGATGTTAGCGGCGTGATAAAGCAGCACCCTTAAGGGAGCGAGGTGGTTTTTCTTTCTTTTCCTTTTTCATTTCCTGTCGACCGTGGGTCGGGATCAAACACAAGGAGAGCGACAAAAGAATTTCTTATTTTTTTCGCCGGTTTCGCGGTCGTCTTCCTCCTCCATCCGGCTTGTATTCAAGGGTGGCGGAAGCGGAACCGTGCGGCACCTCCAAACTGGGTCCTGCCTCGAAGCGACCCCAATTAAGTCACTTCCGCAAAGTGCTGTACACAAGGGTGTGCGCACACAGGCGCACTAGTCTCTAATAAGGCCAGCTGTCGATATACACGTCTTTCTTTTTCTTTTTTTTGAACGCAAGCGTGGGTGACACTGTCAGTACGCGCATTATCGAGGTCGATCAATCCCTGTTGCTTGGTTCTCTTGCGATTCGAATAAGACACTCGCCCTGTAGGAATCAACGCGTTCGCTGTTCGAATTCGATTTCTTTTATCGTTCGATACAAGGGTGCGCGTTATGTTTGGGATTATACGGGGGTCAAAGGTGAGCCAGCGACACCTCTGTGCGGACGACTCCCACCGTTTGTCGGACGCCCGAGACAGATATCTCACATTTTCGTGGAGAAACGGAAGTTGCGTGACAGCTACATGGGCGTCTGTGTACGGGCACTACGGGCAACATGCATCTTGGGGGTTCGATGAACTGTAAAGCGCAGCCGGAATGTGAATGAAACAAAATAGACCAAGTTATGCTAACCACGGAGAAATGAAAGACGCTTTAACGACGAAGACTGCTGGGAACTAAGGATGCAAATACCGGTGCCACTTCCTTTTATAGGCGAGAGACGCCTTTACAGTGTACGAGGCTGGATCGATGTCGTAAAACGTATGGCATGGTTAAAATGCATGCTGCTTTCTTTCTTTCTTTTTTCCCTTCTTATCTTTCTTTTTTTTTTGTTGATAGCGTTTCTCATTCAATTTTGTCCTAATTACTATTGTTTCCTGTCGCTGCACAAACGTGGGCTCCCGGTATAGTCTTAGACTTTGGGACCATCGTCTGTTTAAATTTGCTCTTGTACATTTTGCTTTCGGAAGCCAACGAACAAACGAGGAAGCAAGCAAACGGTGCGAGGCTAGCACAGCTTATCGCCTAATCGCCCGAAATTTGACCCCACCGCAACACGCCGGACCGCCGCTGTGCAAACAAGCTTTGTGATACACCCGTAGAAACTTGCCTACAGGTCTGGAAGGCTGCTGCGCTCAATCGATAAGTCTGACTTCCAACTACGGGTATAGCGAGATGGACTAAAGGTCGTAACACATAAGCAGACACTAACGATTTTCTTTCTTCATTTATTTCTTTGTTTTGTTTTGATTTCTAGTTCTCATTCTGACAGGTTTACTTATTCAAGGCACTCATTGCTTCTTCGATAGACTACTACTTTGGTTATACAGTTGTGTGTCAGACACAAAGGCCAGAACGCCAGAAAGGTATCAGCAGCCTATCGGGAACTGAGCCTGGAATGCTGTTTTCACCATACCACAGAACCGGATAACATCTACTACTACTATATTGCGTCTACTTGGGTTCATTTGCCATATATTGCGATATGCACATGCAACCATACCGTTCATGTGGGCGATATTATGTAGATCAGGTTCCACAACAGGGGAACACAACTGTGGAACCGGAGGTGCGAACTGCACCTTGAGCCAATGAACTCTACGCCAAGTTGTATTGTAAGTAAGAACTCATGCAAAAAGCGCACCTCTAAAACACTGGGGAGCTTATGACAATGCCTGCTCTTTCTTTTTTCTGGCACTGAAAATCATAGTCGGGGCGCTACTTCGGTACGCCTGAGCACCGCTAATCGCGAGCACTCTGCAATGACGGGGCTCGAATTGCCGCGGCGAGGTGTTAGGTTTTTCTGATATTGGCACCACTTGTTCTTGTTGCTTGTATATAGGGCGCCACAAGACGAGCCGATTGGTCAGGGGAAACATGTGATCGTTATAATAAAAAAAAATTGACAGTAACTTAAGTATCCTTACGTGATCTGAATGCAGAATCATCTTGAGTTCTCAGATTAACTGGTTACGTCCATAATACGTGAGGTCTTACATTGCCACTAGTCCTACGCAACTCTACATTATTCCACCTTATTCCACCTTGCTTTAATTTGTAACAAACTTAATCCACCTGCTTTTAATTGGTACCAACCTTAATCCACTTTAATCAACCTTGCTCCACTTTATTTCACCTTCATACACTTCACCTTAGTTCACTTTACTCCACCTCAAGTCACTTTACTAACGCCGCAAATGGCTGCGACGTGACGTGTGCAATGACACATGCAGTAGGCGCACCTTTTGTCAACAACGTGGAGTCACCGTGGCGTCGGGGAAACGTGCTCGTCTCGCACGCTGGAGGCTCGGGTTCGACTCTCACCTAAATGCATGAAATTTTCTCTTCAAAGCCGTTGACTTAGTTCGTTTATAGGAACCTTACTGAGAAACTTGACGTCCGTCCGCGTATTTTTGACGTGTTCTTCCTCTTTGCGCCGTCGGCCATGTTATTCCAACCATCGCTTGATCACGCCGGATTTTCTGCCTCATGATAATGCCTTCGCAGTAGAATTTTCCGGAGCAGCAGCTTAAAGTGGCAGCATATATCGAATAACGGCGATGCTCACGGTCACCTATTTGTCAGAGGACCACCGTGTGATTACTCCATATTTCGGCAGGCAAAATGAACCTCACTTTTTTGTCCACATATCGTTGCCTACTGCTTGGCTTTGCCTTCGGCACCATTACATGCTAGGCTTGTATTTTTCCATATAACGTGAAACTACGCGGACGAATACGCCGTCCTGAGCACGAATATAAATTTTACTTTCTCGTGCCTCGCGTTAAGTTTATATGGCAACGGGAGAGGTATCGATGTAGTAAAACTTCGCACGGGTCCGTAACAAATTTGACGACATCAGAATGAGTCCACAACAAAATAAAATTCTGGTGTTTTACATGTCAAAACCACGATGTGCGCATGGAGCCGAGTGATTAGCTTCTGACGGCAAAACAACGCAGGAAAAGAAGACTGGCAGTAGGAGTGAACGTACACCATGCACAAAGCGATATACGGTATGTGTTGCGCCGTGACTTGGGCATGTGGTGTGTGAATCCGCAATAGCCAAATGGCTCAGCACCCGACTCGTTTCCGGAGAAGAGGTAGTAGGTTCGAATCCCAGTACCGCCGCGCACCTACTGGTTTTCCTAATAGGTAGATATGTCTGCCGGCCAGGAGGTGCTCGGCTAATTATATAGGGATATTCTCATCTCGAAAGGGGGGATCTGTTGAACTAACTAGCACAGCGTCACACGTTTCGTTCATTAGGTGCGGTGTAATCAAGAAGACACAGACAGTTCTCGTTTACTCCGCCACACACACACATCCCAGCGCCGGGTGTATAGTGCCGCCCAACGCAGGAGTGTTGAACCCGTCGCGCCCCCATTCGCACGGCCTGTGCCCTAGCTTACCACCGCGTTTCGAGTGCGCGAGCACCCGTTATCTACGTGAATATATATGCGAGGCAGCACGCGAGTATACGTGGAGCACCGGGAGATCTCGGCAGACAAAGAGAGAGAGAGAGAAGAAATAAGGCGAGAAAAGCAGGTGGTGGCGATAAGGCGAAGGCGCGTTATGCCGACGCGTGCCAAGGCGCGCGAGCGACCGTTCGCGTTCGGCGCCCGTGCTTGCTGCCGCAGCAGCGGTGCCCGTCCGCTAATCTGAGCAAACAGAACAGCAGTCGTGCCACGCGCGCGCGACGTCGGACACGCCACCGGAAGGTGTGCTGGCGCGCGCGACCGACGGCAGCGGAAAGCGCGACGCCCGCTCCACGTATCTATGCGCGATATGAGCATCACCGACGAATGCGCGAGGGTTGCGCAGATTAGGTTGCACGAGGAACACGCGTATAGGTGGTCTCCGTTGTGGAGAGTCGATCGTGCCACTTTCAACTGGACGCCGTCTTTCCTTTTTTCACGAATCCGCATAGCGTACGTGCACTTAGCACCCGTGGCTGGCTGTCGGATGGCGGGATGCGCTGCTGAGGACTATGTCGCGGGTTCGACCCGTCGCGGTAGCTTCGTGGCTGTGGCATTGCGTTGTTGAGCTCGAGGGCACCAGTGCGATACCGGCCGCGCGGCGACCGCATTTCGACGAGGGTGGAGTGCAAAAGCGCTCGCGTTCATGCTTCGAGCTAGTGCCTCAAGTGGCCGAAATTAACCCGCAGTCCTCACTACAATGTCCGTCGTGATATAACCGACTGCGTAGTAGCCTCAGCTCAGTGACTGTGCGTCCTGCTGGCGGCCGCCTTCTGACGTAGGGGCGCATTGCAGAGACGTTCGTGTGCCGAGCCTTGCGGATCACGTGTCAAGGAACTCCAGGTGGTCAACATTATTTTGCAGTCCTCCACTATGTGGCGTTGCTCACAGCTCCTGCGTTGAGTTAAGACGTTAGACATCTGTATCAATAAGGCCTTTAATTAGATCCCGCTTCTGTGCTTCGAATTGTCGGCTAATTCACGCTGCCACCTGCTGTCCCCCTGGATAGTTCTTTTTTTCATCTGCGAGCCTACATCCTTCCAAGAAAGGTGTAGTATATTCTATTGTAGTTTCATGTTACATTCAATTAAACGTCCGCTTTCACTACTGGGGTTTAAGCAAATTGCCGTGGAGAGACGGATGTAAGGGATGTCACGCTGATGTCATGGTGATGTTACGTTGATGTCACGGTGATGTAACACACCTTTATTATGGAGTGGTATGGGTATACGTGGGTGCAGTATAAATGTAATGGAGAGTACACGCACGGGTAAAAAAAAATTACGCCCTTTTATTCCTTTTAGCACACTTACATAATTTTAAAATTTTCGTTGTATAGACTTTATACTGCATACTGTATTCTCTCTGTTCCACAGGGGAAAGAAAAGATAGGAAATCAGGAGGAAAATGAATACCGATGGCCGGCGCAACCCAAATATTACGCAGTTCAGTTAGACAATGGTGCGCAGTGCAAAACACAACCTCAATTACGAAAGAAAAAAAAAAAACTTATGTTACCCTTTGCACTATAATAGGATTTTACTAGTATTTTACAGTTAACAGCCAATAACCGCCCAATATTGTAGTTAAAAGGGGCTTCCCGTTTGTACACACGTGCGACAGTGCGCATGCGTACGACGTAGTGGCTGCAGAACAAACATGAAGCCGAAAGAACACGGAACAATTTTCGAGCCAGCGAATGCCAGTTCTCTTAACGGACCGCCTCATCTCTCAGCTTTGATGAATTAAGAAGAATGCTTGCGGGCGTCTTTCGTTTGAATTCACGCTATGACCCGCTTTGCGTGGCCTTTCAGTGTAGAGCAGGCCGCGACCATCAGTTAAGAAAGTGGACGCACTCGGCGCTGTTTTCTGCATGGTCTAATGGATTAGCAACAGGCAGTAATAGCAACATGCGCAACGTGTAGCGCAGGGCATAGCCTCCGCGATCGTGCGCGCGCGATCTCGGAGGTCATGCGTAAAACGCGGCGTTTCATGCAACGGTCGCTATAGGGTATACTCTGGCCCTGCACTTGTTCGACCGCCGCTGGAATCACGCGCAATATACTCGGATTTTGCTACGAATCGGCACAGCTGCTTTTCTTTGGTAGAGCTGTCGTCCAGGATATGGTAATTCATGACGTGTTTCCGCCAGCTCCTGCAATCACTTGCGGCGTCTGCAGTGCACTAAAGTGCGACCATAGAGTATGTGACATCGTCGGCGCGGTCGCTTAGGGGCGCGATATAAGTTTTAATTAAATTTCGGGATTTAACTTGCCGAAACTACGTAGTGGGCAGGCTGTGAGGGTCACTGTAATGGACGGCACCGGATTAATGTTGACCACCCGGGGGTTTTTTGAAGCGCCCTTGAAACTAAGTACACGAGAGAGAGAGAGAGAGAGTAACACATCTTTATCAATAATATTTGAATGGCGAGAGCAGTGTGGGAGGAACCCTCAGTCCAGGGTCCCTAAAATGATTCCGGCGATGTTTCGAGCCCGTTGTATCACAGCTCGGAGGACCTCGGGAGGTCCGTCGCGGAGGGCATCGTCCCACAGCTCTTTGTTGCGTAGGGGGTAAAGGAGAGTTGGCAAGGGAGGAAAGAGGTTTGCAGTGCACTCAATCGTGAAGTGGAAGATTGTGGGCGAGCTGCCACAGCCAGGGCAACGATCTCGAGAGTTTTTTCCATATCCTGCCTGACAAAATGAAGCCACCGCCGCGTCGTGTAAGTGAACCCGCGACCTCGTGCTCATCAACATAACGCCACAGCCACTGAGCCACCGCTACGTCTGGGATGATGCGATTTGGACAACTCCTTTCACTATTTGTGATTAATTCTGCTGTGTCCTATTGTTTCACGGCATTTGTTTAGAGCAATGAAGTGCTTTATGTTCGCAGGTAATTGGATGCGCATGCGCGCAGGCATCCTGAACTCATGCAAACGCTACACTTTGAGTTGAAAACGCTGCGTTGATCTCAGACATAGCTCAGACGGATGCACAGGTCTTTGCTGCGGTGGAAATGCCGCCGGCGACGCTGACAAGAAAGAATAAATAGGAGAGAGAGAGAGAGAGAGAGAAGGGGAAATCACCCTGCGCAGACGCAGCATAGAACAAAGGCGGACATTCCTGCCGCACTGAAACAATCGTGCGTTTCCCGGCTTCCGCACATTGCCGGAACACGAGGCGTAACGAAACGTGGCTTTTTTATGCGAGAGCCGCCTCGTAGACGGGACGCAGCAGTCATCTTTCCTTCCATATTGTGGGGCACACAAGCATCGGACGGAGATCACCAACGGACACCACCTCCGTGGCGTGGACGCCGGCTGTCGTGGCGCGTCGACTCCAATTTCACAGCTGCCGAGTCTGTTTACTGTCCCACTTTGGAAATCAACTTTCGGCGGCACAACTCTGACGCGACCAATGCGCTTAAGCATCCCAAGGACCAAATAAAAAAAAAAGGGGGGGGGGGGCGTGTGAATAAACAGCAACATTTTAAACAGCGCGACGTAGGACACAGAAAGAGACCCACAGAATAGAGCACTGAATCTGATCGACCGGAGTCCAACCTTCGTCAGGAAATATTCCTTGATCGATAATGGCTGGACCCCGGCCTACAAAGACACGGGGTTCTGTCCTGCGATTATTTTTGCTGTGGCCTGTGTCGCGATGTTTAAAAATTGGCCGTCTAACAAGGTGCACCAACCACCCGAACTGAACACGCTGTGAACCGCGAATAAAATTGTTCTGTTCACACAAGCGGTTCACAAGCGTGCTTGTTCACAAGCGGAGGAACCGACTGCCTCCTTTTGTTTCTAAAACGGCCTTTAGGTTTCTCCCGGGAATCCGCCTGCAGCAACTAAACTATGGTAACCATGAGGCCATAGTTAACCTTTCGCTACAATCTTACATATGTTCAGCCATGTACGGGGCGATCTTATATAAGTGTTACGGAGTTTTTCAATATCACCAGTGGCAGATAGCTTAATTCTCCTTGAGCTGGATTATTCGAAAGGCCGGAGATTGTTAGACTAAGAAATCGAAACGCATTTCCAAGTAATTAAAAAGCATCAATTAACTTCATAATTAATTATTTTACGGCGCATGTTGCAACTTACGAATTGCAGCCGGTGAGTTTGCAAGACATCCATTCTAAGTGAATCTTCAGGATGACACCAGTTTCGAGATGTTATTTCCCGAAATGGGGGGTGGGACGAAATACACGGGCGTTCTAGTTACTTCTCTGCTTCAGTGCATTAAAGAGCGTTTCGTTAAATAAAAGTAAGTCGAACAACAGTCCATTCTTGCGGCGAGTTTGATGGCACGTATCTCCAAACTGCTGGCATTCTGGAGGTTAGTTCTATGCGCATACCCTCGCCAACTCGCCAGCTACAATTCGTAAATTGCAATACGTGTCATAAGGAACTTAATTAAGAAGTTAATTGATTAAGAAGATTAAGAAGAATTAGTGAAATTCTAATTACCCGTATATGTGCCTCGATTTCTCGGGCAAGTAATAATTTCCGCCTCTCCGATTAATCGAGCTCAAAGACTACAATTATGTTATCTGCAACGGGCGATATTAAAAAAAAGGTCCGGAAAACTGAGAAAAATTGTCGCCCCGCATATGCAGAAAGCAGTCCCGAGTTGATGTCGCGCATCCACGACACATCCGCACTGCGTCACCGAATTGCCACCGCTTCGGCAAATGTCGCGCTTCGCACGATGTGCCGCGACCGCTACGCCGGGACAACGAGAAGGTTCGCAACCGAGCAAACAACGAACGACATTGTGCATCCACGCGTAAACGCGAGCGGATGTGAGAAACGTCGCGCGCTCGCGTGGGCCGCGTCTGTGTGAACGGTGGATCCGTATGGTGAGTCAGGCCCGTTACGCTGTGATGATGAAACGGTGCGTTGTCTGCAGCTCGCGGGGCACTCTCCGTACGTCATCCGGACTTTGCGGTGCCGGGAGCCCGTAGACGAGAACGCGTTGTGCAAACAATGGGTGTCGTTGGAACCATTGTGCGCGATTCTTCCTGCGAACGTGGCGTGAATTCGCGTGAACGCAGTGTTTCGCGTCGGCGAGAAACGCGAAAACTCGAAGGCGCGTGCGTGTGTACGCGAAGCGCGAATAAGGAATCTGGCGAAGGGTGCGAGGAACCAAAGTCCCTCTTGGTCTCTCGCGATAATTATCGTCGCGTCGTAGTCGTAAACAACGACGAACAAATATGGATCCTGCGAGGTGTTAGAAATTTATTCGCGCAGTTGAACGTCCCTAAACTTCAATAATTATTCCCCGCAAAACGCAAGGCGAGCGACGTGCATACGCCTTCGATAACGCGTACACCAAATTATCGTGACGAATGCTTCGTTACGTACGTGGTATAGCGTCGGTCTTAAATTTAATTGCAACTTACAAGTTCAGTTAATACGAATGTGCAGTTCGCGAACTTTGCTACAAAAAAAAAAAAGGAGAAGGATGTTTTTACGTATTTTTTTGCCGTAACGATACGAAAGTGGAATGCCCGTCAGCCCAGCAACCAAACATGAAAACTTTTTCTGCCTTATAGGAGAGGAGAGCACTTCGTTGACGCAGCATGATTTTATGCATCCTGTACACTTTGTTATGTTACATTCCTGCAATCCCCCCCCAAAAAGTGCTGTACTTCAATGCACTTATAAGCTTTGGTATGCAAGAAAAATACGGAGAAAACGATGACAGAGATGTGGCTCAAAGACCGCCGCGCTATAAGATGCCGTAGTAAGCGGGTAGCTTGCGTATGAGAGCAACATGCCGATAAGGAGAGCGGTACGCTTGTCATAACGTGCGACTTGTTGCGCGTAAGGCGCCATAAAATGGTGTCATTTCACCACGAGAGAACGCACCACGTCCTTTGTGTGTGTCTCCAATTTAAGCGCGCGAGAGGCAGGCGTCGGGTGCTGCTTCGTCCGAACTTGGCGGGCGGTCGCAGCTGACTGAAAACGCCATGTTCGAACCGTGGTCAAGTTGTAAATCGAGTTTGCAAAGCCGTCCGTGCATTACTTGCAACGTTGCGCAGGAGCGAAAATCATGAATCGCGGCTGCGATGTATGACAAGTGGTCCATCTGACAAATGGGGTTGCACAGAAATGGGGTTGCATACTTATTCACGTCGTCCGTCCTTACCGTGGCACCTCGCTGACCTTCGTCCTCTTCCTTTTCTCCTGGCGAAGGGTCAGGCTCGAGGAAAGCTGCCTCGCTCCAACCGTTCTCAAACTAAATTTTGCTGTCCGTGTCTCAAACGCTAATCTGTAAATGCCTCGTGCGCTGCCCTCCGCAATCGCTGCTCTACCGCACCGCTTCAAATGATAAAGAGTTGCATGCACTCACTCGTCAGTGTGCTCCGCGGACCTTGTAGGCGGGCCAAGCGCTTCACTTACAGCTGTTGTTGTCGTTGCTGCGTATCACGTGTGTGGCTCCTACCCACAAGGGGGGATTGGCCAAGAAATGGGTGGATTATTCCAAACTAATATGGAGCATAAGTTTCCGCATATCTATGGAATTAGCATTGAATAGCGTAGAATTATCTGTTAAAATAAAATCAGGAAAGTCATATCACATCAGTAATAAATAATTTAACAGTACAAAAATTAAAAACAAATAGAATTCTGGTCACAGCTGAGAACATGACGACGACAACGGTCACGTGAACTCTGGCACACACCCACTGTGCGGGATCTGTCGAGCATCGGCCAGTGTTATAAAAAAATATTTTAAGGCGTTTTTTAACCTAAAATGAATCCGTGAAACTTTTAAATAGTAAAGAAAAGAGCATAAAAGAAACAGTTAGGAGCCAGAATGGCATGAGCAAAATGATTATTTTTTTTTAAATTAAGGAAAAGTTTTCCAAGTACCGGAACAGATGACACATAGAAAAAGAAAACTGCAAAATTAAATAAATTTGTCAGCAAGTTTGAATGAATGACTTCTGCATATCACTGTAAACATTCAATTCGCTTCAATTAACTTTTATCTCTACACCTAAATGCTCAGGGCAGCTGAACAAAAGCTTTTCTTTAATGGTTTGACGTGGTCCGTGGCACGTCTTACCAGGCAGTGACTGAGCAAAAGTTGAGGTGTTACGTACTCAGTAGATTCATCGTAGTCCAAATAATATGAGTGACAAAAATAGTTGCGCATATATAAAATGAATACAAGTAGAACGGAATGCACATGTAACACTTATGAAATGACAGAAGTGAAACAGGTTAAAATAATAACAAGTAATATTGTTCATTACGACTGCAAATTAAACATAAATGAAATCAACAAATGTTCCACGAGATACAATCTGCAATGCACGATTTGGCGAATACGCAGTAAAAAAAACATAATTTTCCCCCGTTATTTCAGAAACAGAGAGAGAGAGAAATAAAAGAAGCACAATAACGAATGTTAGACAACGTAAATTTTTTGTAAACAAGACGGTAATCAAAACAGCAGCATTTGCTAAGTGTACTTGCTCCTTACCCGTGGCATCTCCCGGAGTTCACAACTACGTGTATTTAGCTTCGTAGCTCGGGATTTAAATTCGAAATAGTGTTTGGAGTGTTATTACTTCTGTTAACACACCTCTGATACCATTAAAGGGGTGTTTTCTTATAAATATCAGGCATAAGGTGTAAATTTATTTCTGGGCGTCGTGGGGAACATGCAGAACAATAAGGGCGGTCTTTCTCTTTATTCTATTTAATGTGGCGATACTAGTAACACCGTAGTACTCCAGATAAGAGGATAATAGTTAATGTGAAGGCAAAATATGGACTTCTACAGAAGAAGCCTGATGCTTTTAAAGACAAAAAGAATTTTCAACCTGCCTAAAATTTCCCTTACTCTGTATGTTTTAGCAGCGACTAAATTCCCATGCGCGTTCCATGACATACGTATGCTGTACGAATACAACTCCAAGACATTTAACAGTAGGCACAATTGGAATAAAATTAGGAAGTTGTATTGGTAAGTCTGCAGCGACATTACGACTTTTCGGTCTCAAGAGGACAACTTTAGCTTTCTTAATCTTTATGGCAAGTCAATTAACGGTAGGCCATGAGGACATTTTTACTAGTGCCTGAATCGCAATACTGGCAGCCTCAGCGAAACCCGGTGCAGTAACCAGAGTAGTTGTGCCATCCGCATACACAACGAACTTTACTTTATCAATAGTAAAAAAAGTCATATATATATATATATATATATATATATATATATATATATATATATATATATATATATATATATATATATATATATATATATATATATATATATAAAAACACGCAAAAGCAGAGGCCCCAGGATACTTCCCCACGCGAACTGGTTTTAAGCTCGACATTCATCTGTCTGTGAGAACTTGCTGCGTCTTGTGTTGAAGATATGAATGTATTAGTTGAGGAAAGACGCAACAAAAACATAATGTTCTAGTTTATTCAGTAGCGTAGCACAATTTATACGACCGAACACCTTTGAACAATCAACAAAAGCACCCACAGTACGTAGCTACTGCTCAAATGAATGCAATATAATTTATTTTTGAGTAAGTATGACAGTTTAGGTCGACTGACCTTTCACAGAGTCATTCCACATACTTGTGATGAGTTTGTGTTGGCTTAGAAGCGATGTCCACGCCTGTATGTACTAGTTCTTCTATACCTTTAGAAAGAATGGGCAACAGCGATATTGGTTGGTAGTTTATTAACTCGTTTTTATCGTCAACTTTCTGCAAAGCTATTACCTTCTCAACATGTAGTCTTTTCGGGAGAAAGCCACTGGAGAATATTAAGTTATAGAATGCATACTAATGCAGGTAGAGTCAACTCTAGGATATACTTAATTGGCGGGATCTCAAACCCATCGACATTGCGACATCCACTGTTCTTGATAGACATAAAATCAGTGAATACCTCATTTACCGTAATCGGCGCTAAAAAAGGTTTATTACTCCTGCAGCCAAGTTAACTCAGAGGATTAAGAACTGGTGTACTGTTTACTAAGGTTGTACAATAGTTATAAAAAGTTCTTTGCCAGCGCCTCGTTTGATAAAACTTTATTGTCTAGTGTGATTTCGCTTACAGTCGTGTTCCCATCACCTCGGCCGAGAAAGCCAATAATACGCCTGGAGGCGACATCGGATTTCTTGAATACTATCTCTTCTCTCCCCGCGAAGGACTATTTACTTTCTTCCTTAGCGCCTTAAAGTCATGCGATGCTTATTCAGTTCGTGCGCCAATAAAATGTTTGTTAGGCGATTTTTTGAAGCGAATTTCATAAGTACAAGTTTTATTTATCTTCGTTTTCTTGCCTTTGCATACGTGTTTAACTACCTTGTGTTTAAAGCATTTATCATAGGCACGCCTTAAACCTAGTGCAAAAGTATTCGTGGGCAATTTGTGGGTCTGTGGCACGCGTCGGTTCTGACGAATTCATTTGCGATATTGCTTCACGAAAATTGTTCAGGCTGTGCACGTGGCCTCTCGAACCGCTTGCGGCAAAAGGTGTTTGCGTGTTGTAAGCGAACATTCGGTCATGAAAACAAATATGGGAAGGTGATCACTGATAAGCACTCACAATCGTGTGACTGTGACAACGAACGGCAGCACAAAACCAACGTGCTTTCATGCAAACACCATGCTGCCAATCCCACTGAGTAGGTAGGTGCCACTATATGTCCTTAAGGTTAACATCATCAGCATCAGCGTCATGCCGATCGACTGAGGGGAGTTCCTATACTCCATCTCAAAGAGGGAGAAAGTGGGTGACAGAATAAGAAAAAAATATATACAAATTGTTTCGGGATGGTTGCAGGATGACTGCAAAGTGGAAATCCTCAGACCAGGTTTGTGTCTATAATAGTTTAATTGTAACGTAATTAATACAAGCAAAATGATCAGAAGACCGCAATTTAGAGCGGGAGCATGGTATATGAAGCCTGATAACAGCATATTCAAGTTATCATATTGGGCAGGTTTTAGTGCTGCAAGAAAGATATATACGTCGGAAGTCGGGAGAAGACATTAGCTTAAATTTTGGCAATTCATTCCTAAAGGTTCAATTTCGGAACTTCACCATAGTAATGAAAATTTACGTCGGGAGAAAGGAAACAACGGGCCTTAACGGGAAGCCTTCGCTAGTGAATCAACAATCTCCTTTAAAAGCAGGCCTTTCTATCCAGGGAGTTACACTAAATGGAAAAAATGCAGATGAGAAGGAGATAGAAAGAGATAGAGAGAGAGAGAACTAAATTTATTTTGCGTTAGTAAGAGATCGAGTACTTCACCCCAAAGGCTTTCTAGCCGCTCGGGCCATTGATGATTCGATGTAAGCGGCCAAGTGCCGCTGGTCTATACAGGGAATGAGACCAGCCATTCGGCAGACGTGATAAGATGGATATGGTTTTGGATGGGTATGATCGAGGGTGGAGGTCAGATTCCTATAGGATATGCACTGGATAAGAGTGGCACTAGACGTATAGGGTTTTTCGGACCGTCTCGAATTTAGCCGTATATACAGTGCCGACTTCTGAGTAGAAATGCCGAGTTCCGACCTGACGACCCAGTCGGGACAGCCAATTATCCCAATTTATGCGTCCTTTTTCTTCTGAATAGCAGTCAATAAACCAGGTTTCCTTCTTATAATGCCTGACAGCTCGGTTGTAAATTCTTCTCTTTTGTCTTCTGTTGCATTAGCATAAACACAAAGGTTGTTTTGTTTTTGTTGTCATTCTAGTAGCATTGTAAGTCCTGAGCATCCGCAGTGAGTCTATTTGTATCGCCAGCCGCATTAGCTAGTCAACTACTACGCCTTTCGTGTTGCTAATTGTACAATCGTGTAAACCGTAGGTGAAGATAGTCGGTGCCTTGAACTTAGAAGCCACTGGTCATCTTAGTTGCTTTGTTTAAAAAAAAAAATGTTCGTCGTTCTCGTTGCCTTTGAGGCGAACGTGACTACTCGGAACCAGGCGCGCACTTCGCAATGCTATGATTTATAACCGCCATTGAATATGCAGTGAAAAAATATAGGGTAAAGAAACAAACAAAAAAACGTTAGGAGCCACGTTCACGTACTGTCTGTCTTATATTACCAATCTCAAGATCTATCTCACGATCTGATCGTCGACCGTCGCCAACGTTTATTTCTACATCAAGGTCCAAGACAGCGAGTATCGCGGAGAAAAAGTCGCTCCACGGACTCGACGATGCCAGCGGGCAAACGTGGATGGCAGGAGAGAGAGAACGAAAAATATTCAAGCGGTGCATGTTTTCAAGAGGTAAACGTGCGCTGCATCACCAAATGTAAAGAAGTGTGGCATCAATATATACACGTGACAAGTTGGAAGCGATACAGTGTATGCAATAAATTTAGAGAGAGGGAGCGAGGTACATGGCATTGTTAGTCTGGATGCCGGTTTAGAAGGCTGGGAGCTGAGCACGGGCATTGTATTGTCTAAAGCTACACTTGCTGTTAGGAGAAGTTGTTTGTTTGAAAACATTCTTTGTTTTCGCGCAGTGCCAATGTTACGGCAAGTAGTGAGAGAAACCGACACAAAGATAGGATATATATATATATATATAACGCAGCGCTGACACGTAGTTGCCTAACCTGCTTGAGTCAATCAGATTTTACTGCGTCTATCGCAGTGTGGCATTTTGCCTATCTGTACTTCGTATCGATTCTTTTCGTTAAATGCTCTGTCTCTGCATAGTAAAGTTACCCATGCCGGGTATTGATCCTGGCTCCATCTCCTCTCCTGCTATTATCCCCCCCTAATACCCTAATGGGATCTTGCTTATGCTACAACAATGAGCAGTTTTCGCTCCTATCGTCAAGTTTGGCGCCCGCGCCTTTCGCGGCGGTGCCATCACGAAACGCATCTTGGCCCACGGTCAATAGCGGCCGTAGCTGCTCCTTCAATAAGCACCAGATCACTCGTTCGCGCATCAGTGAAGTGGAGGTGCGTGATTCTCGACTGATATTGTGTACTAGTTGGAGGACGACGCCGAATCGAAGGACTCTCGAAATAAATCTCTGAGTCGCTAGATTATCAAGATATTTTTTTCTTCGCGTGATTATGTTCCCCTCTAATCATCCACCGCTCGCGAACGGCCGATCCTGGTGGTAACGCACAGGTGAAGCACCGCTCGGGACACCTATAAGAGTGAGAAAAAAAAAAAAAAGAATTGCGATACGAACGTTAAATACTCCCGGCCGTCGTCTATTCAACGAGGTCAATGCAGTGCTCCGATCTTGCCTTAAGCTATCGCTGGTGCGGTGCGTGTTTCCGGAAAACTCGCCACATTGATTGTTCGTTATGAGGGACGCCGCGCCGTGATGCAGTGAAATACGTGAAACGCCACATATATGCTTGAGCGACCAGTACTTGAGTAAAATTTTCAGCTCACTGAGTTTCGTAGCGTTTCGCACCGATATGCCACTGTGGCCAATGAAATTACTTCCCGTAGAACAAACTCCATTCGCGGTGCAATTTTGAACTATATAAGAACATTTTCTGTGAAGTCATAACCTACAGCCCTTGCGGGGAATTGCCAATTTTTTTTTCTATCGCCAATCATTCGCGTTCGAAAATTCGCGCGTTCCATAAGAACTGCCGTGATTTATTTTGGTCCTTGTGGGTGTCGTCCACTACGGCTCTAGCTCACAAAATGTTCTTAAGATAAAAACTGTCCGTAAGAGCAAGCGCAAGCCAATTGTAATGTTGAATGTATAATGAGCCAAGGTGGCCGGGCAATGGCAAACAGCTCTCACGAACGAAAAAGTTTGTCAATTCTGCCACATGTTTACTTTCAACTGCGGAGGACACCTTCTTCACTTTCTAGATGCACCTTCAGTTAAATTAAATGACTAAACTGCTTATTTCGTGCCGTAGCCACAGCTGAAGCAAAAAAGATCACTTATTCTGTATCGGACCAATATCCAACAAACTGTCGTGCCCGAGTATATGCATAAATTCTTCGACACATGGACCCAGTTTACAACGTCTGTTATCCAGAATGCACAAGGGCAGCGAAAAGTAGCATAATTTTTAGCAAGAAGCTCAAGATATGTGTCACTGCCATCGTCGTAGTCGGCGTCATCATCATCATCCGATATTTATGCCCACTGCAAAACGAAGCCCTCTCCCGGCGATCTTTTTTTACCCCTGTCTTGTGCCAGCAGACCTTATGCCTGGAAATTTCCTTATTTGATAACACCACCTAATTCCATGCCGTCCTCGATTTCACTTCCCTTCTCTTGGCACCCATTCTGTAAATCTAACAGCTGACTGGATACACACCCTGTGCGTTACATAGCCTGCCCAGCTCTATTTCTTCTTTTTGATATCGACTAGCATATAGACTACTGCCATTTGCTCTCTGATCCACAGCGCTCTCTTCCTGTCTGTCAACGTTGCGCCTAAAATTTTAGAGCGCCACTCTTAGGCACCCGCTCCTGCGGCGAGCTTACGCGTTGGCGTAACCGAGCAAACGAGCACAATGAAGGGTGACAGAGCGAACGCGGAGCGTCGCGGGGGTTGAAAGAGGCGAGGAGGAAAGCGGAGGAGGAGGGTACGCCGAAAGCGTGAGGAGCGAAGCGTAGTGCGGCGACGACGGCTACGAGATGGCGCCAGTGCAGCGCACGTCATCTGGGAGGTGTGGCTGCGGCGGCTGCTGTGAATCGCGCCCACGCGTCACCCACGAGCTACCTCTCGCGATCTCCAGATTACCGAAGCAGTTCCGCCCCACTTCGCTCCATTTGCCACGTGCCGCACGAAACAGATTGTCCGCGCCAGCCAATATATCGCGAAATGAAAACACGCATAGATCTGCGCCCAAGTTTCGTATTACGGAACATCGTGATCGTCGGTGAATTTTTTCGTTCCGTCACTCCTTGCGTGGTCCTTCACTACTTGTCAAGCTTCGTTGTTAACCTCCAAGCTCCTGCCCATATATCTAGCACTGGTAGAATGTAACGATTGTACAATTTTCTTTTAAAAGATAGTGATAAGTTGTCGGTCATGATTTCTGTTACGTCTCTACAGCCGTGGTCGGGTGCCGACGATTTATTAACTCAAGGAAACAGGTACTCAGTGGACGAACAGTAGTTCAGGCCTAGGAGCCAGCACTGGCGAGGCGTTCGTTCCGTGAGGCGTGCTCGTGCCAACACCACCAGTGCCTCCGCACGCGCACTTCATCGTTGTCGTCTTCTGACGACATATCGGTTTCCTAATGCCTGCCGTATGAGCTCCAACACACATTTATTCTTCTGTAAGTTTCCTTCTCCAGATCAGGATCCCTTGCGAGTAATTGACCTAGATACACGTACTCCTGTACGGGTTCTAGAGGCTGACTGCCCATCACGAATTGTTGCTATTGTGTCAGGTTATTAACCACTAACTTTTCTTTTATTGCACTGAAAATAAAAGAAAGAGATGAAGTCACCCTATAATGGTGACGGCTTCTCCTTTTCTCATAGCAGAAATAACGATATTGAAAGAAATATGTAGTAGGAAAATGAAAAGAAACGACGTCACATGGTCAGAAACCCGCAGCACAATGTCCTATACATTTACGAACAGATGAATATAAGAGGAAAAGGCAAGTCGCACCACAATGAGTTTGTAAACAAAGTCACAAAGTCACACCGGCGACCGCGATGTAGACTCCGATGAGCATGTGAACAGATGAAGAATTACAGAGTTAAAATTGTACACGCACAGAATATGACAGTTAAGAGTGAGTTTCAACACAGTATACAAAAGAGCATAACATGTAATTACAAGCGCTAATAATTACAAATAATGAAAACTAGTTGTAATTATATTGTGTGTCTATTCAGTGCAATATCTAGCACTTGCTAAGGATGCCTGTATCGCCATAAAAACGTTCGAGTGCATTCAATGCTTTTCACTGTGTTATTTTCGATGGCCATGGGCCCAGCAACTTTGCGAGTAAGAAAGGTCGGCGAGGATCAGTGGAGTATTGTGCTTGTTCTAGCTGCCGTCTTTGCGTCGCTTTTCTGGGGCATTCGAGAAGGAGACGCGGAACATCCTCATCTTCGTTGCCACAGGGGCAAGCCGAGGAAGAAGCCCGTTTTATTCGATATAGAAAATGTTTGGCGTATGCTCTCTTAAGGGGCAGCCGATGAATTAGTGCCTCGACACTTTTCGAAAGTTCTGCACCCAGCCGGTACTTGTGTTGACGGTCCACTTCGTAAAGAATCGATTCCTTAGTACCAGGTTGACATACACAAATCCTTATTTAGTACTCTCAATATGCATTGCGTGTCGATTGGTGACAAAGGGATGAGTTGAACTTCTGCATCTTTATGGGCCGATTTTGCCAACAAGTCCGCTAATTCGTTGCCTGCTATACCAGCAGGTCTTGGAACCCAATTTAATATTACTTCATGTTTTCCTTAGGTAGCCTGGGTTAAACTCTTAAGTACTGCGTATGTTATTCATGCGTGTCGTTGGCTGTCATCAATATCTTCAAGACATGCTAAAGCCGATAAGGAATCCGTGTAAATTAATCGCTTTGTTGGTGTCTCATATGTCTTGATAAAATAAATGGCTTAGAGAATTGCCGCTAATGCTGCTATTGTTGGTGACGGCGAGAGTCCTAGTTGACGAACGTACTCTACCTGTAAGGATGGTATAACATAAGCTGCAGCCGCACTTCCTCTGATTACAGAACCGACCGTGTAGACGTGAATAGATTCCTGATACTTGTGAAATAGCTTATGTAAGGCTAATTATTTCGCTGCTAATGTGGAAACGTCGCTTTTATTCTGAATGCCTTCATTTGACGTTTTTATTTCGGCGCCTGTAGAAGCCATGGTAGTTAGCAGAGATCTGAGTGCAAAAAAAAAAAAAAAAAACGATCATGGGAGTCGTGATTTATGCTCTTAAAAACATGGCGTGTATCTGTGCACCTGGATAGAAATGCTGGATAGAAATTCTGAAGAGATGCCGGCATGTTTACAGGCTGCGAATTATGGGGAAATGTGCTTCCGCAATAGTGAGGCGAGTAGCTTGCGGGACTCCTAGGCACACTCGTAAACTCCGAGCCTGCAATAGCTGTAGTCGGTGAAGGGACGTCGCAGATAATTTCTGCAATACAGGGGCGGAGTAAGCAATTCTCTGACGGACTAGTGCTGAGTGAACGTGGAGCAGGGATGCAGTTGTTCCACCCCACTTTGTACCTGCGATTCTGCGATGAACATTTATGACACAACTAATTTGGTCCTCCGGGGCGGTCAAATGAGGAATCCATCGAAGCTGGTGGTCCAAAATCACGCCGTGAAAACGATGTTTCCGAACCAGCTCGATCTCATGGCCGTATGCTGAAAGAACGAAATTTCTGACTTCTTTTCTCGTCAAGGGCAAACCGCTGATTTGGCATAGGATATCTGCATGCCCCGTCCTCTTAAATAGTCACTTATTGCATTTAAAGCTTCCAGCAGACGATGCTTGACAACCTCTGGAGTCTTATGCGATGTCCATATGCAAAAGTCACCAGCGTACATAGATATGTTTACGTCTGCCGGAAGTACTACTGGCAAGCCTGCTAATCCTGCATTGAAGGGAAGTAGACTTAATACACTTCCTTGCGGAACTTCTTTGCTTATGGAGTATGCGCATCGCTTTGTCTGTCATTTGAATCTATAGATATATTTTTCTGTCTTTCAAGAAGTTAGCGATCCAACACATTTGCCTTCTGCATATTAATCTTCACCTCTACGCTTACACTTTCTTGTTTAAGGTATTTAACCATTTGACATTTGCTTGTCGTTTGTAACTGCACCATCAGAAATTAATCTGGTTAGTTGAAAATCAGCGCCGCCTTACTTTGCTCGTTGATAATGATACCCTGTATGCACGCCCTCACGTCAATCAACTTTCCCTTGAACGTACACTTTTTTAAGGTCACTGCAAGTTCGTTCAAATGAGGTGCTATGTACTTCTGCAGCAAACATACTGAGGCCACAGCCTCTCCTCAATGCAAGGAAATCAACAGTTGGCGCACGCAACAATTTTATTCTCGTGGTCTATAGTGTACGTACCGAAACATACTCCTTATACACGTCACACGCTTGGTAACTTGCCCGTGCTTTCGGCTAACCGTTACACGACAGCTGACCTTGAGAGGTGAGGGCAGGGTTGACGCGAGGCCCGGTTTATCTGTGAACGAAATAGCGTCCATGATCGGATGGGCAGTGAACCAGAGATCTCATCACCGATCGAAATCCCGCGCGAAGTGGCGGTTCGGCGATCTGGTTTCGCCCCGAACAAAAAAAGAAAAAAAAGGAGAGAACTGTTATCGACGGTGATCTGTCCACTGACCGTAGAAGCCTCCTTGGCGAAGCCACAACTAGACGACGCGGTTAACGCGGTGCTTGCCGCAGGCGGTTACATCTATGCCACTTTTGAACAAATTCGAAATAAGCCTGTTCTATGGTTTGTTTCCTTTTTTTTTCTTGCCTAAAACGACGTGGGTGCTACGCCTTAACCAAATTCAGTAACAAGAAAGAGATAAATAAGGCTTGGGGGCAGCGTTCAGGAGTCCTGTGCGCATTTTCCAAGTTTGGCTACGAACGAGCATCCCGAGTAGATCGCTGGGCTCCCCCTTTCAGAGACGTTCTTGGCACACCAGACGCTCGGTTCGTCCTTGTGAAGACACGATGTAATCGCAACTCCAGGAGCCTACGTGGCCGACAGGGCTGTCACGTTCGTTGTGTCTCTCGACTTTTGTCACTGCCCGTAACTGCACTGGGAACGAACGGGGCGCGCTGGCTGACCTGTCAGCAGGAACGCAATGGCTTGATCGGTATACGCATTAAGCGACACGTAGACATCATGTGTGTCTATGACGCAAGCAGTGGCACGCAGTAGCTGGCACCGGAGCAACGTGAAAGAGAAGGGAAAAAGAAAAGGCTTGACCTAGTTTGCAAATACTGGCCATGTATATTTAGGTTTTGATACTGCGGTTTCCCTTTCTTTCTGCTTTTTTTATACAGTCTTCGTCTGTGTTATGCGTGGCTGCATTTTGCGAGAAATGTTTGTGAAACGTTGATTCGAGCAGTTTAGCTGGTTTTCGATGGAGGTGGAGAGGTCGCGAGTGCACCCCTTCTTCAGCCCTCTTCGCTTTCGTATCGCTCAAAGACGAGTCGCTATAAAAGATTCTGCTAACAAGTTCACCGTGCTGTGCAAGAACATCTCTAAAACGCTGCACAGGTATATAGGAAATCATATTATTTGTTTGTTTCGACTATTTTCCATCCCCTTCCGTACCCATAGGGTGAAATGTGCAGTGCTCTCATAGTGGCATGTGGCTGCACATCGAAGCTGGTGAATAGCTTTTTTGACGCCGGCACTTGCATACCTATAGATCTTTCAGCGGTTTCTCAAGACGACGGTTGAGCCTACGCTCACTCAAGTCACCTCGCAGCTTCCTCAAAAAGTTCTTAATTTAGGCGAAACTTGTCTATTCATGCCCCTTGATTACAGAACAAAATAAGCAAACACTTTCAACCCTAAGGACTTATGCATGTATAATTTATCTGCTGCATGCTTTCGCCTTGAATTCAACTGAACTGAGTTTATTGTCTGAATAAAACAAAGAATGAGTATTCGCACACACACAAAGAGAGAGAGAGAGAGAGAGAGAGAGAGAGAGAGAGAGAGAGAGGGGCAGATACGTCGCACTATGAGAATCGATATCGATGTATTGCGCTGCTTTTTGCTAGTAGCTGCAGCATGGCTACCCAGATTCGTTTGGGATTAGGCAAAGCGTTACCAAGTGGACCAACGTGCTTGTGCGAGACGAACGGCTGCGTGTATGACGCCCGCTTGTGTATGACGACAGCAGCAAGACGACGGTGACGACGATCGTGTGACACCGACGGCATGATATCTACTCTTCTCGTTCGACGCGAGCTTACGACATGCCGATTGTATGGTTCTACAAATTCTTGTTTCGTGGTTTCTACACTACGCTCTTACAAAAGTTTGCACCCATTGGGGCTTACCTTGTTCCATAATAATAATCGATTCCTCGCTTTTATTCTCTTTAACGCTGCGCGCCCGGTACTTCCACGCGATGAACGACATGCACGTCATCAGCGTGACAGCTTTCTTGACAGGTAAGTAGCGAGCGCAGAGTTTTTGAGAAAGCAAACGTAAGCAAGGCAGATGACTGCCATCGTTGTGGGACAAGATAAGCTCCATGGGGTGCAAACTTTCTTAACAGCGGAACTAAATCGATCCTTCGCCGTCCGTTGTCCGGTGTCACCCAAGGGGGCAGGGGCCAGAGCGCACGCCGGGAAAGGGGAAAATAGAGGGATATAGGAGCAGGTGTTTCGCCGGCGCGAGTCCTTTCGCCCCATGGATTCCGCTCGGCGCGAGCGGCAGCAGGAGCTCGCACGAGAGCGGCAAGACCGACGTCGCGCAAATCCCGAGCTTTGAGAGCGAGAAGTGCAAGCAAAGCGCCTGCGGAGGGAAGCCGCTACCGCTGAGGCTCGAGAACGGGAAGCGCAAGCCAAGTGCCGGTGGAGCCAAGCCAACCCCCCCCCCCCCCCCCACCTTTCAAGAGAAGGGAACCCAAGCCAAGCGCCAGCAGAGGCAAGCTGACCCCCAACTTCGAGAGTAGGAGGCCGAGCAGAGACGTCGACGCAGAGAGATTCCTCCCACGGAGGGTGCCGATGGACGCTTCAAGAGAGAATTCCTCGACTGTGAGTGCGGCCACAGCTGCAAGGTGTGTGATAGACTGTAGTTTGACCACAACCTCACACAACTGAAGAGAGTGCGTAATCCGGAACCGAAGCTCGAGTCTAGCAAAACGACGACAACGAGACAAAAGACTGATGAAAATCACGCTAAACACGAGTTCAAACTTGTGAAAACAACCACCAGCCTCGCTGTCTTGACAACTTTCACTGCGTGGAACTAGCTTTACTTTTTTAAGAGTGTAAGTACTCGATGAGTGTAAGCAAGATGAACGCGGATGTGTGGCATCATCAGCGACTACCTGTTATACAATCCCACGTATACTATGCTCAGCAAATGAAACGCGATACTCAGATCACATGGTGGCTCACCGGCCCCTTTTTCACCCCCAGTGAACGCTGGGTAATCACTGAGGGGGCCGAATGCAGTAAAAATCCACAATCACGGGCATTCGCTTTCATTTGATTAGAAAAATGAATCAGACCGATGTCCCTAGCGCCCTAACGGTGGCGCAAAATAATTCCGACAGCCACACGCTGCGGGTATCGCGTTTGAATCGTTGAGTACCACTGTACTACCTGTGGCTGTGTCGTGCGTTCTGTGTTAATTCTGGGGTTTTAAACATACCAGAAACACGAGTTGATTATCAGGCACGCCGTAGTGGGGGACTCCGGATTAATTTTGACCACCAGGGGATCTTTAACGTGCCCCCCTTTGCGCGGGGCACGGGCGTTTTTGCATTTAGCCCCCATCGAAATGCGGCTGCTGCGGCCGTGATTTTATTCCGCGTCCCCGTGCTTAGCAGCGCAACGCCATTAGCCCCGACAACGACCTACAGGGGCGCTGAGAACCCCACTCGCGTCACGTCAGGGCACGGACTCGCGCCTGTCGTCTGCTGCAGTTCGGGCGGTGTCCGTGCGCCTCCTGCAGTCTTACGGTTTGTTCGCTTTCGTTCCCTATGTTGGTATACTTATGACGGTCGTTTCAAATACATTTTTGTGACGTCTTCGTTGGCAAAAATTTATTGAAAGAGCTGGGGGGGGGTGAATTGTAGCAACAGGCGGATTTAGCCTGGCGATCAAGTACCGCAATTGCTCCGCCCGATTCAAAGAGCTCATTTCCTAAACGACAATATATTTCACAAAAGTAACGTTACTGTGCCAGCCGAAGGAACTCGGACCAATCCACTGCGGGTTTTTCACGCTCGGCCTACACTTTGCAGCGGTAGCTGACATAAGGACCGAGACGCTGAAGACACCTAGTTTTCACCAATGTTGAGAAGTTGACAAAGCGGGTAACGCAAGTGCAGCAATTCGAATCTCCTGTTCTCTTTTTCAACCGGCACCAAACCTATAAATTTTTCTTTCGTTCATACAATCATAAAGATTCATAAGCATTTAATTTTACGCTAGCGTCTCTTACTCATGGCGTTTGACTATAGAAAATTTGTTCAAGTAGCGCTGAAAAGATAGGAGCAGATATAAGAACGGCAGCAAAAAGCGCTGTTATGATTGGCCTGGAATTCGACGCCTCAAGTGTAGAAAACATTTCAGCTTGCTTTCCCGTGTTGAGGTAATTTCCCTCATCCCCGAGAAAGCGTCACCCCTATGGCCCCTGCCATCCTCTGGGCGCATACGAAGGGACGGGCACAAAGGAGGAGGCACAAAGGGGAGGACAGAAGGAGGAGACACAAAGGGGAGGAGGTCGTCGACTTCACAACCTTACAAGGGGACAGGACTGCGCTAAACACGCAGGAACTGACACTTCCACAAGTTCCCCAAGTTTCGTAAGTTCCGCAAGTTTCCCAAGCAGACAGCGACTACCTCAATACCACGAGAAGTTAATGAGCCTTTCGGGGAGACCTCTCCACCGTTTGTGTCGGCTGTAGGCCAGGGGTTACTTAAGGCAGTTCTGGCCCGTGTTGGGCAGAACCGCTTGGGACTCGGATAGAGTCACAACCATTGTACCATGGAGTGAATACATTCTTTTTATTCTTAATCATCGCGAAGCCCGCCTTCGTCACCGCCTCCTGATTCTTGCGGTGAAGGCCCGTCTCACCCGGCCGAGATCGGGTAAGCGCTAAATTCCTAAAGGTGCTAAATATAGCTCCGTATGTTGTCACTGTATTTCTGTGTGTCTTTCTAAAGCTACTTAGGTTTCCCGTATGACAGACCTGCTAAACCTATTGGCTACTTTAACCTAATACGTCCATTTATTCTGCGAAGTCTATAGACTTTTCATAGACATTGGGCGGACTTAGGGCTTTACACTTGCTTTTTGACTAATGTCGGTAGAATTCTTGCAGTATAGTCCGAAAAGCCCGCGCTCTCACCTCCGAACATAGACAGTGGAAAGATGTATTCTGCAAAGGTTTTCAACATTCTTTGTACGATGTCTTGGAAGTGTAGGAGACTTTGTCAGCAGAAATGTGCGCGCGACCCATCTTTACCGACACAGCAAACAGCCTTGAATTGGATGTGTTGCAAATCGGGGTTAACTTCCGACCAGACACTTGGGAGCTCGATGAATTAACACAAAAAACAGCACACGGTGAAGCTTCGATAAAGACTGGGGCGTTACTGAGGCATAGCTTGAATCCCAGCTCCGCATCTTGATAGCATCTTGCTTTTATATAGGAATCGGCTGCGGTCACACTTGGAAGGCGCCTTACGAGTTCTTTGGACGGAGGTCGTGCCACGCATTGCCCGAGGTAAGCTTTACTCGACGTCGTCGCGTGGTTCAAGGTGAGACACGGGTTGTGTGATAACGAGGTTCTCACATATAGCTAGGATAACAAAACAGGGGGAAGGAGAGAAAGGGTCACAATTTGTACAATCTACTACATCTTGATGAAACCAAGTTGAGAGTAGCTATAGCGCTTTGGCGCAACGGTCGAACGCATTATGGAGACCTTCGCGGCGCTATCTGTGAACCTTGTATAATGGCGGCTACGCCGTCGTTCCGCCTTTTCTTTCTTTCCTTTTACGACTGCGAACGTGGTGCACGTAATCTTTGGCGCCCCTTCACCTCGGAAGCTTTGCGGCGTTGCCACTTTGAGCATTATGCGTGCATTTCGCGGCGGGCTTGTATACGAGCACTGCAGCGTCCGTGGATGCATCAAGCCCATGCTCCTTTCGTCCTGTGCATGCAGTTTCCATTCTAGGTTCAGACGTCAGCGCTGCATGCGAGGCGAGGAAACTGGAAAGCGTCACACTTACGTTGTTTAGGCTGACATCATAATCGCGTTATCTCGAGCTATGACAACGGAAATAGAATTCACAACCTAAATGCATGCTAGTTTTTCTAAACTTCTACACTTCGTAAATCGCTCAAACGCCATGGACTTACGCGCGCGCGCTTCATAGTGCAATCGTCATTTTAGTGCACACAAAATTGGCCAGGGCACAGATTTGTAGGCTCGCAAGCAGTGTGGTTAGCTCGGCAGGGAAGAGAATCTTCAGTATCTTCGTGGCGCGTACTTTTTACTGCCACTCTGGTGCGTTTGAGTTAATACAGTTTTTTTTGCTCTTCGCGCCTGTCTTTTGTTCCTGAAGGTTAGCGAATGGACGTCCTTGGCTCTAGCCTTGTGTACTGTCTGCGTACTCTACCAGTCTTTAGCTGGTACAGTTGCTGTGCTGATGTCCTGTAGTTGGGCTTATATATAGTAAAATGACATAGCACGAAATATGCTTGGAACATTTTTTCAGAAACTAAACCCTTCCTTAGCTCTTCTTCCTTGCATATTAAGGGAAGTGCCTTTCTTCAGGGCCGTTGCCGCATGTACGATTACCCCGATACTCGGGCAGTAATCGTGCAGCGCTGTTTCTTTTTTTTTCACATTTGCGTTTATGCGCTTATAAACATATGACGTGTCATTGAAGAAAGCGTACTAATGGCGGCTAGCATGTTGAGTGACGCATTCGTGCTTTCCTTGCACGCCAAGAACACTTGCGCAAATTACTCTGCTGGCATTGCGTGTAGGAGGAACAAACAGGTATCTGAAAAGACTCGCAGCGAAGTCAGGTGCCCTCTCCATATAGTTCATCGTTCACACGGACTCTGTCGCCCTTCATCCGCTAATGAGTGCTGCAGTCAATTGTCGCTTCTCCGGGGTGCATCGACAACCGCCAAGCATGGCATCCGAGATTCGCGCGCCAGCTGAAAATCCACCCGGCGCGCGCAAATCTCGGAGGTCATGCGCCAGGTCTTTGTAGGTCTTGCTCACCGTTAGAGGGTTCAGCCAAAATCTGCAGCAGTTTAGCATTGAGTGATGGCGCTGGGCGAATACACCCAAGCAGGCTGGCGCACCCTCGAGAATTGGGCTTTTAGCTTTCAACTTCACGCAGCGCGCTGATCTGTCCTCACCATCCCCCGTTCCTTAATTTTTCTTCCCCTTTTCTTCCCCTTTTCTTCCCCTTTTCGCCGTTTTTCTTGTCCGCGTTAGCAGATTAGAGCACTGGTTTAGGCCGACCTGTCTATCTTCCCTTCAATAATTCTTCCTTTCCTCCTTCCGGAAGTCTTGCGGAACATCAGTGTCGCACCTTAAAAAAGAAAAAGTGAAAAAGAAAAGGCAAATTGATTTTTTGAAACCAAACTGCATGTCCGCAGAAGCTCAGGTTGCTGACGGATACTGGAAGAGTGAAGGTAGTTATGGTAGCTACAAGAGGTGTGCCATACAACTTACCGTGACAATGAAGAGAAAGCTGTACAGCACACCTCTTGAAGAGGGAGCATGTAAGAGCCCTCTTAGAAAAAATCCCATGTCCTCATCCGATTTAGTTTAAGCTGGGAAGAGAAAACACAAATACCTTTTCAGTACAGCGAAATGAGACAAAATGCACCGCTGAGCGTTGCATTTGATTTACTTTCCTGCTTTTTCATTTCGCATTTTTTTTTCTTCTGCATTACGCGTTCGGACAAATGCGAACCCATCGCAGGTGGTTTATTATTATTAGTCTTGGTTTACTTTCTGTTCCGAGAAACCAAAAGCTTTGTCAAACGCTGCCCGTCTACTTGGCGCGGTAACACACGAGCAGAAGTTCCGTCCCGTAGCTTTCACTTCATTGTATGTGTGTGTGTGTGCATGCGTGTGTGCGTGTGTGCGTGTGTGCGACGTAATGGATCCGCTTTTGACTTCTTCTGAACGACCATCCCTGTTTTGCTACTCATTGGAATTTTGCGTGAGCAGCCTGGATCTTTGGCAATGGCCAGCTCCGAAACAGGCCGGAGGAAGTGCACCGGTTTCTGCAATGAAGTTGTAGGCTATGTTGAAGTACAAATGACGTCCCTCATTGGTTATGAATTTTGTCAACCGCTCGGGTACATGCGTTTCTTGTGTGTTTACGTTGTGTATGGTACCATGCGTACTGTGGTCACTATATCAATATCTCTATTCTTTCTTTGCGACATTTACGCCGTTCGGAGCACATATGTGAATTAAGAGAAGAGGACCGGCTGGCGCCGTCTAACGGCCACCAACATCTCTTTGAACATAGATAAGAATAATAATAAAAAAAAATACTCAGACCTAGAAGCCCCGGGACAATGACTGCGCTAAGCAGCTCCATTGCAATGTATTCCTCCACATGGCTGAGTAACCACAATCATACAATTGAACAAATCTTTACGTAAGCGATGCTCAAGCTTGGTCTTCACTTGAACGAAACTATTCAAGCGCTTTGGTTTATCGGTGACGCACTGAAATTTGTAGTTCTCCGCACCGTGAGACGCGTGAGTCAGCAACAACTCATCCAAACAACGCCAACACACAGGAGGGAGTGACACCTGCGGATCTCTTGTGCGGGGATTTGGGCCTGAGTAGAGGTATCCGGTGTGTTTACGCTTCACGTATACGATGGAGCTTATATAGATGAGCAACGAAGCCACGAACATAGCGGTGTCGTGAATCTCGAAATCTATGGATTGACTCTTGGGCACTTTTCACTTTATTGTGTTGCACATTTCGCAATACTTTGCAGGCTTTATTTCGATTACTAAATCCGTTTCATACTGTTTCTTCTTGAAATACCAATTTGTGATCTAGGAAGGTAAAATTGCAACGGAACACCTTTTCTGAAAAAGAAAGAAAGATTTTTTTTTTCTGGCGTGTAATGAAATATTTGGGTGAAGTGCTTATTTTTATTCACCTGGGTTGCCACAACAGTGCACTTATTTGTTGTAACCTAATTAGAGTGATCTATAACCAAATCTTCGCGGACGCGCACCAGCGCGAAAAATATCGACGCTTATTCGTCGCGCGTTAGAGTCACGAAAAAATGCTCGTGACATTGTTTTCCACGAGCATTGCGGTGGCGTCACTTACCGCGAAAAAAAAAAAAACGAAAGAAAGAAAAGATAGAGCTAATGGCGCTCGTCCTGTCGGGAAGCGTGTCAACGAAAGATTGCGAAGAGCTTAAACGCAGGAAACAGGCGCATCGGACCCGCGGAATGCGTGAATCGATCAAAAACAGACTTGCGCGCTCTTGTACCCAGATACTGTCGGCGCAACTTTGTCTTCCGCTGGCGCCAGACGGCTTCGTGCGCCTACGTATCCAATATATGCATATTCATTGCGGCTTATTTGTTCTCATTCATCTGATGTAGCGGTTGTGCGAACACCCGAGCTCGATCCTGCGTAAACTTGAAGGGGGTATACGTCTCATTATGGGTTTGATCAAGTCTTGGTTATTCTCTTCGAAAGAAAAGACAACAATAATAACGACAGAATAAAGAAAATGATAGTGACTGATCTGGCCCGCAGCATCCAATGCTATCTCTCTCTCTCTCTTCGTTCTAGCGCACCTTGACAATAGACCATTGTCAGTTGCAACCATTTTCACATATCCCCGACAGAAGACATCGCATCTGAAGGCGACGAAGGGAACTACTTCGGTTTATGAAGGAGACGGGCTTGGAGAAGCGGCTGTGACAGTGATGTCACGTACCGCGCAATAGTGACAGACTGTAACCAACGATGTGTGTGCCGTGTTATGTGCTCTCTATCTCTTCTCCCCATCTTTCATCCCCCCCATCCCACTCCCATGTGTAGGGTAGCAAACCGGTTAGGCTAAACTGGTTAACCTCCCTGCCTTCCTTCTCCACTTTTTCCTTCCTCTCTCTCTCTTTTTGTTTGTTAACGGTGAGATATTCGAGGCCGCTGTCATCCTCGCCTGAACGTTATCGCGACGAAACAGCTGGCATATATGGACGCGAGCTGGTTCCGAGAGTCATAGGCATTCCGCGCATACGATCGCACGCAATCATGCTTACTCCTATATAAACGTTGGCAATGGCCATCGAAGGGCGCGCGGCTGGTATCTTTAGTCGTAGACACAACACCACGTGACCTCCCCGCGGGCGATCGTGGCCCTTCCGGTGGGCTGACTGCTCGGCCAAGAAAAAGTCGTGCATAAATTACCCGCTTGGTCAAAACATTTACAGACCTTGTACGCAAGCCTACCTTTGCGAATTAAGCGCACGTCCTCTCCTTAGTGCAGGGTGCCGAAGCGAAAAGCTTTCGGGTTCGGTCCGGGTTCAGGTTCAGCCTTCTGCATATATTTTTCCGGTTCGGTTCAGGTTCGACTCTGGAGCAAAAATATAGCGGTTTGAACCGGCCTAGCTAAAATCGGCTCATACGCGTTTATAGTGGTACAGAATTAGAATAAAAAATTTTAGAGAACGTTTTTCAGCCTCAACTTCGAATTTACGTAAGCGAAAGACAGTTTATTTCTATTTTCGCGTGACGCGGACAGGTGTATCACAGGTGCAAAACCTGCAGGCACCTTCGAAGTGACATTAAAACTAAAAGCACCGCAAGGAGTTATACACACGAAGTCGAAACTAGCTTTCCTTGTACAAGTCCGGATGTGATTTATATGCTTGAATGTTCGTTCCGTAAAAAAACAATATATAGGTGAAACGGTACATCAGTGAAAGTCAGATTAAACGGAGATCGCGCGAACACAGCTAAAGAGCTTCCCAGAGCCGTCGCCTAGCATTTCAACTAACCAGGTCATAACTCTGATGAACTTAAACTCTACGTCTTATAGTCAAATTTCCGTTCTGAACGAGAAAGGAAATAGAGAATCATACCTTATCCATTAAGTTCAAGACATTGCAGCCAATAGGCATAAACATTTCAAACATAGCTTTAGAATCTATTCGCTATGCTAAATTTCAAGCTGTAGGCAACAACACTTCGTTTGGTTGCTTAGTGTTTTTCTTTTCTTCTCACTTTCTTCCCTTTACTTTTTCTTTTATTTATATATCTATTCCATTTCAGTAATTTTTTTCACGAGCACCGTTTTCTGCCGCTTCTACCCCTTTCAGAGACGCGATAGCCCACGACCACCTGCGAAGCAGGTAGTAGAGCGGTGCTGTGCACACGGTCGTTGACACGCCGGCTTACACACGGCGGTGTCACCGGCCTTGTGCACAGCACTCCTTTATTCGACACCCTCGCTGCTAACACACCTTCAGTCGTCGCAGCACCCACCGGCCTTACCCCCTCTCCGCTTTAAAGGACCCTACCTATATGTACTGTGCCAAGGAAAGCCTATGTCGCCTTGAAAAAGACAAGCCCACTTGTCGAAACGTTGGCTCCCGCTTTTACCTCGTTCTCGTTTTGCTCTATGTGTGGAATCAATGCAATCTTTGTAAAATCTACCTGTAGCAAAGGCTTATAAGTTTTACTCTGTGTGTTTTCCAGTGTGCCGAGAGATGTGTACGTCACACCGAGCTTGCATTTCGAGGAAATTGGGGGAGGGGGAGGGGCGGTAGCTCGCATCTAGTGTGTGGCGAAGCTTTAAAGCTCACTGAGCCACCTTGTTCATATTTCTTGAAAATAAATGGTAGGTAACTTAGGATTCTGCGTTTTCGCTGTTTATTTCTGGCAAAATCTGAAGGTGTTTTCCGGAGTTCATTAAACAAAGAAATATGCGTTTTTCTTCGCATACTATCACTTTCTTGTGACGTAGTGGTCAAGCAGCCAATAAGCTCTACCGGTTTCGCTCAACCACCCAATAAGCGCGCACTGAAATTGATATCGCCGAATGTGACCGTCTCATGGTTGCAGTCCCCAAAATCGGAGTTCTTCTGTATTCTTTCTTCTAAATTTATATGACTACTCTAACCTACAAGAACACACTGTTAATAATAGAACATATTTGTCGAGCAACTGGTAACAGGATTGTTGTCGTTGTTTACAACTTGTAGTCTATACAAACGCACTTCTCAATGTTTTCACCCACAATTGTGGCACGCTCCTTCCTGTTCACGATACGGAACGTAGAGAACACCCTTTCGACGTTTCGCACTAGATACCGGGAAGGTTAGGAGATGCAGTACAACGTCAAAGGAGAGGCCAGTCGTGGACACGGATGCGCCAGAACACGATCGGCTCAATAATTTCTTTCACGCCATATGCCCGATACTGCAAAAAAGTCAGCAGAAAGTCGGGGATGTCACTGTTATTCGGTACAACTAGGGCAAACAATGGCAAGGTAGTCTCGAATGTCCGGGGTAAATCGGTCTTTTCGTTGGGGTTTACAATTTGCACCCAGTACCCCACCGAATCGCTGTTATAGGGCAGTTCACCGGCAATGTTTCTTTCGACAGTACGGTTCCGCTTCTCAATCTCTGTGTAGTAGTGCATCCTAAAAGAATCAACTGTATCAGATCGATCTTCCTCCTCAACAAAGTAAAGCGTGCAATCAGCATCCTCACCGGAACTCATTGGAGTCTCGTCGCTCCACTGAGCAAAGACAGCATTCAGGCGCACAGCAAGCACAGCGTATAGTCACTCCTCGGACTAAAGTCGAACTCAACCTCAAAGTGTTTGATAATGGGCAACAATTCGTTAGACGTTTTCTTATTTAATATTAGCTTTATGAGCAGCTCTTGCGCGCAGCCAGTTGTTTTCACGGCCATTTTCAGATTTTCACGCTTTGTGCCTTTGACATTGCGTCTCTCGTTGTATTGGCATGTAAAACCACAGAATATAATTATTTTTTTTTTAATTGCGTCTCATGCACCTTCCTAATGTCAACCATATGTCATGCTTGCAGTTTTCCCGGCTAGTTCGATCAACAAAAAGCCATCCTCGAGCATTTGAGGGCTATATATGCCCCCAAGATCGGAGTTTTTCGGATAAATCGGAATTCGGAAACATGTTACCGGCGAGCGTTTTCCGGACTTTTTAGGATTTATCCGAAAACGCAGAACCCTAGACTTTCGGTCATGTATAGAAAAAGTTCATTGTTTGCGGCTTAATCGTGACATTTGCGATAACTCACGTATTCAAGCGCTCAGAAGCGGGATAAATGTGTTTTAAGAACGGCACGTAATTTAGTACGCTGCCTTTCAAGAACTATGTATGCCACCGAGATTAAATTTAGTGAAAATTTGGGGGACGTTATGGCCAATGCTTGAGAAGTAAAGTGTGTGCGGATCACTGCCTCTGTTAAAAAAAAAAAAAAATCCTCGACAACTGCTCAAAAGCATTATATACGGGCAAGCTTGTTACCAACGGGAAAGTCATATCCGGGCAACGTTTTAAAGTATATCGTTTAATGACAGGCAATTTAAATTCTTAATCTAACTTCTCGAAAGAAAGAGCTTTCTTACAAAGGCATACAGAGCCCACGATGACAACATTCACAGACGCCTACATATGATCGACCCAGACGGTAAATTCTGTTTGCCCCCGAAGGTTACGCGGAGCAAAACGTCATTGCTACACAGGATTCGGCTCGGCGTTGCTTTCACCCTTCGCTACGCGCATGTCATCGGCCAGTCGAACAGCCCTGATTGTGAACACTGTCAGATGACTGAAACACTGGAACACATACTGTGCGATTGCCCAGCATATATGCTGGAGCGAAGGACGTTAGGAAGTTTTCTAGCCAGCGTTGGCAAGCAACCACTGTCGGAGGAAGCTATCCTCGGCCCATGGCCTGACACTGCAACTTCAATGCGTGCAACTAAAGTGTTGTTGAAGTTCCTGCAGGACACCAAGCTCGACGAGCGGCTCTAGCAAGGCAACTGTAGCAAGGCAAGGCAACTCCCAGTACTTCCCACTACTTTCCCCATCCCAGTACTTTCACTCCCTTTCCCTCTTCCCCAGTGCAGAGTAGCAGGCTAGGGCGCACTATCTCAGGTCGACCTCTGTCTTTCCTGTCAATAAATTCTATTCTAGGTATATGTACATCACGATACGGGTACTTTGGGCCATTTTGCAGTTTGTTGTATAGTTGATGGAGATGAATTATTTTATGACCAATGCACTTACGAACCAGTTACCGAGGTTTTGTTTCTCCTAATTAAGTTGTCTTATTTCGCAAAGTTACATCAACCTACACCAGTGGCCTAGCACCAAGTATACCTGTACCAAGTAGTGCAAACTTAAGCCACTCTGAGAATCCCTATAGCTAAACGTATTTATTTCATAATCATTCGTCTGTTTGGTCTGTAGATTCAACGGAGGGCTTTCCATTCCTGCTCCCCTCACCGTCATGGTCCCACGAATCAGTGACGTCACACGTGACGCCAAACACAACCGCAACGAACGCCAGGAATTTCAACGCTATATATTTCTCTGACGAATACAGTTGAATTGCAGCGGCAGTACAGCCGTCCGCGTACAGCATTAAAACGGAATAGGTAGTTGTACAGAATTGTCACTTTGCCTTCGTGCGCGAGGTGCAAAGCACACGCATATTCTATCGCGTAAAAGGCAGTCTTGGCGCCACAAAAATTAGCAACACATGGGGTGTCCGAACTGAGTTGAGGTTATCTGAAGTAATTTCAGTATTAGCATGGGAATCGGTTGCCGAATACGGGAGGCTTTGAGTTTTTGTCGAACGCATCGCGCCTCTGGCGTGCCCTTCATACGGTCCGCAGGGCATTGTGAACCTTTTGTCGAACCGGTTCGGGACGGTTCCTCTAAGTTCCCGTCCGGGTTGAGCTCCAATACGGTGTAAGGTAACGGTTCGGTTGGGCTCCGGTTCAGAGTAAAAAAAAAAGAAAGAAATTGGTTCAGCTGCAGTCGTCCCACATCGGCGTTGCACAAAACCAGACAGACAGAACACGGCTAACGCCCAATGAAGTATTGGATAACATTGTAGCCGTCCATTCTGCTGAGACCAGCGCATACACACATCTATCTGCTCAGCAGGAACGCTATACAGTGTGCTTATAGCGTGTATGAGCGCGACGATTGCGCCAGGAGCGGGAACCGGAACGCTGTCCTGGCTCCACCACCAACTGCGATTGAGCGTTGACGGTGCGTCCACTTCGCTCTACCATTTCTTTTTTGCAGCCAGACGCATTCTGCGCATCTAAAAGATCCTCCAACCCGGCAAGTGATCTTTACAACACATGCCACATGGCTCCACTGTGCCCTCCCTGCCACATATTGGTTCCGACGCCGCGCCATCAGCGGTAGCCGCACTGCTGTAAGTAAAGATGTACATAATTTCTCCTTTGACTTCTGCCATACATGTTCCTTTTTTTTCTCTACCCGCCGCGGTTGTTCAGTGGCTATGGTGTTAGGCTGCTGAGCACGAGGTCGCGGGATCGAATCCCGGCCACGGTGGCCGCATTTCGATGGGGGCGAAATGCGAAAACACCCGTGTACTTAGATTTAGGTGCACGTTAAAGAACCCCAGGTGGTCGAAATTTCCGGAGTCCTTCACTACGGCGTGCCTCATAATCAGAAAGTGGTTTTGGCACGTAAAACCCCATATTTTTTTTTTTTTCTTTCTGGTATGCCTTCCAACAAAGCCTAACGCGGAGGGCTCAGGCCAAGCGGAACGGAGCACCTCGGCGCGCAGCGCGGGTAAGAGTTTTGGGTAGATGCCGCTTTAGCGGTCGCAGACCAATAATATTGGCACGTTCTTTTATTTAAAGCGTTAATGACGCGTTGATTTGATTTAAAATATCCATTTGGAGGTTATACTGCACAAGTCTATGTTCATGACTGGGCAGAGAACACGCGGAGCTGGCCCAGGTGGCGCGCACCGTGCCTCCCCTCTAACCATATACGCGCGCTAGCGGCGCATGCGCCTTCAGAGGGACCGCACGACGGCAGCCGCGGCGCCGACGGCGGGCATGCGCCTCGAGCGCTCGGATAATTGCCATTGCAGTAAAACAAAGACATCATCTGAGAAGACGTGCATGGCCTGGGGTCCAACGGGGCAGGAAAAGTTGCAGAGGAAGTGCTTGAGAAGCTAACCACTGATATGGTATACAGCGACCCATGCGGAAGTATAGTGCGCCTGATACTCATGCAATCACACTACGTCGAAGCCACAAGCGCTACCCCATGTCGGTTCATTAATTTGCCTTCATAATATACTTGGGGTGTTCGTCCGGAAAGCCGTAGTAGAAGTCTCTGGGTTAATTTTGACTACCAAGGGTTTTCTGTGGCGCCTGGTCGAATCCCCACGAGTCGTAGTAGCCTGCTAATAAATAAACAAGAAAGTGAAACACAGTGAAGTGAGCGATAAAAATAAAGTGGTAAATGTAACGTTACATGATCGAATGTAACGTCGAGAGGTACGAGGGCAGCAGAAGGGGTTATAGGTCCGATGCGAATAAATGATATGCTGTAGGACAGGTCATCTAATTCGTTGAATCGAGACGATCGGTCCAAAATAATGTAACACGATGAATACCCAGGGAAGGGGAACGCAGTCCGTAGTGGTAGAGGTTTAGGAGTGATAAAATTACATGCTAAGGCGAGTTCAGTTGAAGCAGAAGGCTTCTTGGAGGGATCCTGGTTAAATTTGACGAAGATTGTGCAGTGGCTTGAAGAGCGTGCAGACTACCGTGCCTAGTCCAGTACTAATATTTGTTTGTCCATTTCGTATGTTGCGTCGACCGAGTGATTCTTTAGCTTTCATGTCTTAAAGCAACAATGAGGCTGTATGAGACGCCGTAGATAGAGATACCGTTTAGTTTTGGAGTCCTTGCCTTAAAACGTGTTTACCGTGGATGGAAATCTAACACGTGACCTGGTTCTCAGCAGCAGCGGCGGCGGATTCCGTTACAGGTGCCGGCGTACGATTTCCAAAAAGAAGTTGGCCCAGCCGAAAATAAGGCTAGCTTACTAACGAGCTCAAGTTTTGGATTAGTTCGCGTAATTCTCGGGCACTCAGGCGTATACCAAAAGTCGGAGCGAATGGAGCAGAAAATGAAAAAGAAGGATAAAAAAAGAAGACACAAAGAAACTGTTACTGGAAGAGTCGACAATCCACTGCTTCCAAGTGACAGCTTCATTACTAAATGTGGAGAAAGGGGTTAACCGAGGGGCCCGATTTTTATTAGTCATATCATAAGAAGCCAACAAACACTGACACCAAGGACAACATAGGGGAAATTACTTGTGCCTAATAAATTAAATAAAGTAACGATAAATTCATGGAAATGAAAGCGGATGAAAAAAACAACTTGCCGCAGGCGGGGAACGATACCACAACCTTCGCTTCATTATTAAAGCTTACGGTCGTGTACAGCCGACCGATTTCTTAACAGTAACGCGCGAGCGTCGACTGGCCGGCCGGTCAGTCGATGCTCGCGTGGTACTGTTAAAGAATCAGTTGACTGTTAATTAAACGGTAATTTAAGAAAAAAATTAAGTCAATATGCAGTTGTCAACTCCTGGATCTATCGCAGGATGCACTTTCTCTCATGAAAGTGAGCCAACAAGTAGTGCGCTTAGGTCGAAGCTTAATTTTAGCTTTAAACACGGCATCCTATATAGATACATGGTGAAAGGTGAAATAGTTTTTCTCGGCAACCACTGCGTCCTATTAGATGAGGTTTGTTGCATTTAAAAGAAGAAAAAATCTAGTCACAGTTGAAAACGAAATTCTTATTCAGGCTGTTGACATCTTTGTAAAGATCGTTGAAAATCGCAAATTCTGAGAAGTAAAGCTGCCAAGTTTACAACTCTGCAACTCGTCAATGAAAAATGATATGAAAATTCTGTGAATTACAGCTAATGGCTACACCTAAGCAGACAAAATTGTTTTATTACATAACGCTCTGAAACAACACCCCAGATGTGTGAGTAGGACTTTTGCAAAACCATTCTAAACATTGTAACTAATTCACGTAAAATATTGATGAGTGTATCAAGTTTGCCCGCTTCGAAAGTTCTAGTGGATGCTGTTTACAGAACTACGACATCTGTGGTGCCGCGTTACCGATTTGTTAACTTCTTTCTATTTTTTTACACTGACCAATTTTCGGCAACTGTCGCAAAAGAAAAGAGATAAAAATATATATTCAGGCTCTGAATCGAAATTTCGTTGTAAATACTTACTATAATTAAGCTTTCTCTCCCAAATGCAACAAACTTTATTAAACTAGGCCTAGGGTTTATCCCAGGAAGACATTTCTACATTTTACATTTTACATGTATTTGAATAGGTGGAATCAGAGTTGGGCCCGAGTTACAGCGACATTGCTTACACAGGTGACAAGAAGTCCACGTAAAGTGAACATCGCATTCATTAATAGGTCCCACAAGATCAAATGCCAGCTTCGTAACATGCAGATATATATATATATATATATTTATATATATATATGGGTCAAGGCCTATCGTCTTACAGATCTGGCTAAGTGTGACCTACTACGGAAGCGTCACATGGACAAGGATACGAGCCTGAGCAACATGCACCCCTCGTAACACAGGCTGCGGACTGCAGCGTGGCTTATGGAATGCTATAAAAGAAAAGATGAAAAGACGTGTACTGAGCCTTGGTTACCACACATAGCATAACTCGCTCAACGTCGTTGGGCCAGTTCGCCGCCTATCGCCCAGCACTTCAGGTCTATGCCGCGTCGTCCGTCGCGTTTCCATCTGGATGTTTCTAATTACGGTCCATCACTGTCTGACTGGCCTTTGTGTGTCGAGCGTGACGGCAGCCTGTCACCCCAGCGCTCAAACAATTGACCTTCTTCGGGGAAGTCAAGGCTGCCAAGTCATGCAGACGATTTCGTGTGACACGTCTGCGCACCCTTCGACTCTCTTTCTTTTTTCTTTCTTTTTCAGACGTCAAAACCAGCGAAGCTATCACACAGGGGCAATAACCTTGTGCTCCTACCGTAACGACGCGAGTTTAGCCACCCCGAGAATATACGGGCACGTCCACGCCTCTACACTGCCCAACACATAACAACTCCCCTCTTCTCCCGATCGTTTCAAAAAGTGTGTTTGCTGGTCGGAGGACAGCAAGCTTTAAGCATGACCAGATTTTGAGCGCACGCAATTAAGAAGAAAAGAAAAGAAAAGAAAAGAAGAAAAGAAGGAAAAGTTTTAACGAAATACGAAGCAGGGACGCAGTAGCTGGCGTAATATTATGTGCTGGAGGTCTTGCACTCTATCATGCAGCGTCGGTTGGAATAAACATCCGTAGAGGCGCTCGAGCGATCTCATTTCGTGAAAAAGAAGAAACGTATTCCGTGGCTCATTGGCAGTTCAAATGTTCTGAAGAGCGTGTAAATGAGCGTTAAGATTCAAATATTTTTTGTCTCCACCTGCATTATTTTAGAGGGCTTTCTAGCCTACGTTCCATAAGTCTCAGGTGCTGTTCGTACAGGATATTGCTGGTCGTTTGGATGTAGGAATCTGTTAAGTACCACCTATTTGCGGTGAGAGAGAACCTTCATATCCTCTTTTATTATATCTCTGCGTTCCGTGGCGTCAGCCAGTCAATTTAGATAGCATTCAAAACGCTAAGCACAGTGTTTTCCAGGCGCAGTATCGTTCTTTGCTGTAGCATAAAAAAAAAAAGAACTCGCTACAGTAGCTTAGTGGTACAACATTGCGTTGCTGAGCTCGAGGTCGTGCTTTCAACGCTGCGGCCGCCACATTTCGATGAGAGCGAAATGCAAAAACGCTCGTGTGCTTATATTGAGGTGCACTTTAAAGAACCTCAGGTGGTCAAAATTACTTCAGAGTGACCAACTACGGCGTGCCTCATAATAATATCATGGTTTTTGTCACGTGCAACCTCAGAATCTGATTATTTCTTAAACAAGGGTGATAGCGCGAAGGTAGGGTTTTCGGCAGGCAATCTGTGGGGTCAGAGTTCGGATCCTCACGGGCTACACCGAATATATTTTTCTCCTTTCCTTCCTAATATTATCTCAGTTTAATCACTTTGAGATTGTTACGACAATCACCGGTGTACATAAAGCCAATTCGAGGAGCGATCTCATACCGACTATAGCTGTAAAAGAGGAACAGCGGCGTCCCGCCTCCGTAACAAGTGCAGATTTACACGTATTTCGGTGCTGCACCTGCTGACGCGTACCGGTCACAGTTTGACACGTCACGGAAACTATATGGAGGCTTTATAGTCAGCTGGAACAACCGTTGCGTGGCGGGCCAGCTTTAGCATTCTGTCGTTTGCTCACCGGTCTCACCCTCCGTGTCTTTTCTTTTTTTGCCACGTTTAGATACGATCCAGTGCGCAAACGTGAGGCAGTTATTTGACGATGCTGGTCACACAGCAAACATGAGGCTTCATTTCTGTATCGTGGGAACGAGCTGGGATGTACTAGCTGATGTGTCGCTGGGGGATGTCCTTTCTGTTGACGGGTGGTTAATCTCGCCTCGTCGTCATGTGTAGTGTACATAGATGGAAAACAAAGGAGATACGCCCTCAGGCCCAGCTACAGCATTGCTACTATTGAAGAAAGGACGAAGGAAACAGTTATCAGGAAGAACAAGTATCAACGCTTCCATTGGAAAGGGGCGCCATAACAACCTCGAAACATCAGATTACTATAACTGGAATGTGAAAAACACGAATATCACCGCCGGGCAAGTTGGGACAGAGAGCAGAGGGCGAGTGCTACTTCTCCTTTGGGTTCTTGGGTACAAGGTTATTTGGGGTACACTTTGAAAACATATTACCGAACAACTCTGACACTTGCGTATCATTTATTCGGCGTCCAATGACTCCGCATCCACGCAGATCTGAGGCGATTCCATAAAAGACCTATTTTGGTGCAAGATCGTTCGGGAACCTCTTACGTCTTCACCGAAGGATATTAACAGATATCGCTGCTTTGGTTATGTTGGCGGTGGCAGTATGGCTCTTTTCTGTTTTGGTGTGAAATTTTCAATAAAGAACGTGAACATGCATGCTGTTTCTTGTCGTCGGCGGTATAATGGGCAGGAAGGGCTAGGGTTTTGACGTTTTCGACTTACCAAGGTTTTCTTCGTTAAATGAAGCTCCGAACCGCCTAAATCGCAGAAAAATTACACTGGCAAGAGCAAGAATGCTCTAAATAACTAATTACAGTACTAGATTCTGCAAACTAGTTTTTGGTTTCGCTACCCTGGAGAGGGATAGGACATGTCATCATGATGTATAATTAGAGAGCTTTAGCTTGTCCGCAAATTTCTTCCCGTTCGCTGATTACCGGGTTACTTGATACGTAGACGTGAGCGGTCGGGTTGCTGGCGCCACTTGGTGATGCAGATCTTAACCAGGCAAATACAGAACTATTATCGCGGTTACCAAGTATATTTAAGGCCGATTAACACTCGAGCCACACGCCGGACCACCCGCCTGCCGCACTTGTGCGGTCGGGGGAAAAACTGCACATGTCACACACTGGTGCAATTTTTAGCACGACCGCACGCGTGCGGCAGGCGGGTGATGCGGCGGCCGGCTCGAGCGTAAGTCGGACCTTACTTCGCTGCTTTTTTAAACTTTCGGCCATGCCGGTAATCCTGAATACATTGACTTTTCTAACATTATTTTTTCGACAAGCCTACTTGTGGAACGCGAACACGTGTCACTAAGGCATTGTCGTTTGACGAAGTTTCACAAGAGGACGCTACCAGCGCCCGTATTTCGCAAACACCATTCCGCATAACGGAATTTCGGCAGTGGCGTAATCATGTTCACGATCTGCCGAAAGTTTACACTAGCAGCGGAGTGAGATGTACTACAATAATAGATACGTGTTTCTCTGGTTGAGCGCTGCGCCACCACTTCAGCCGCTCGTGTTTAAGCCTCGGCTAACAGGGGGAGCTTTAGGGTGTCCGGTATTCCGCCAGAACGCCGAGTCGGCTTGCGTTAACCGGAATACCGGACACGCTAAATCTCTCCAACCTGCCCAAACCGCCCGCGTTTTCTGGAATACCGCATACGCTAAAACTCTCTAGTAGCTCGTTTCGTTTCTTGCGATCATTGCGGCTGCCACATGCGAACGCCGTTAGAAGACACACACTTAGCACTCATTTTAATTTTTACTGCGAAACCGTTAAGGGAAGTTCCGAAAGGGTTTTCGTGTGGCGAAGGCCGGCGTGCGACGGCTTGGTCGATATCTGGGCTTTCGGTGCACCAGGAATTAGAGCTCGTCAGAATTAATCGGTCGACTCCCACAGCATCATTGAGTCCCTCGTATGGCCATGTTGGGAGTAGGCGAGATAAGGCTCTTTAACTTCAAAACAATCTTGTTTTCGGGCAAGTTGGTGTTAGGGCTTGCTATGGATGTTGTTCTGGGAGCGAAGTGCGGAACGCCAAGCGAGCAAACACGAAAAAGAAGGAAATGCCCACAGTATCGCCAACTACCGACTGTTTAATGGCAAACGGAGAAACAAAACGACGAAGTCTTCCACGCACGTGCAGCGCAAATAATAATACGTCACGTAGAACCACAGCGTCACGGAAGCCGCCTCCCGAAAAATAAAGCGCTTTTCCGAAGAAAACAGTGTTGTGGATGTTTAAAAAAAAATTATGGGGTTCTACGTGCCAAAACAATTTTCTGATTATGAGGCGCGCAGTAGTGGAGGACTCCGGAAATTTGGACCACCTGGGGTTCCTTAACGTGCACCCAAATCTAAGTACACTGATGTTTTTGCATTTCATCCCCATCGTTGTGGATGTTTTACTAACGCAAGTTGACTTTTTCTTTCTGATATGAATGGCTTCCAACAATTATTATCTCGTATTCTGATCCCTGCTCCTGTCTACAATGTTGTTGTTCAGAACTTGAACTCGTATATATATATATATATATATATATATATATAAACAGGCTTTGTAGTAAACAGGAAGATGCGCGACAGTCAGCATTACGAATGCTGTCAGCGTGCTCCCTCAGCCGGTCATTAATGCAGCGTCTCTTTTGTACGTCCGATGTAAGACTTGCCGCAGCTCAAGGGGATTCCCTATACTACACCTACGCACAACGCCTGGAAGGTTTCGCATGTCTTTTCTCGCAGCCTAGCTTCTGAGCACGAGTGATCCGCGGGCATAACGTGCATGCGAAAGCCAAGAGGGCTAACCGCAGCGCTATCCCGCAGAACTTCGCTTGTGCGCGTGGTTTACTTCGTCCGTACCTCTCTCCTGCCTTTCCCTTTTTATCGCCTTACCTCCTTTTCCACATGCAGGGTAGCCAATCAGAACTACGCCTCTTCCTTTCCATAAGTAATTCATCGCTCTCACTCTCTGTCTCTCTGGCTTGTAAGTTCGTGCGGGTTTTCGCGCTGCACACAGACTCCGAGAATGGTGGTCTACGTGTACGCATTTCGGAGGCCAAAGCAGGAAATATAAGGTAATACTGTAGCGCACTAAAACGGCGTTGTGCGCAGCGAATATGAAAAGTCCTTGAGGAGCTGGTGCTGTCCGCTACGAGAGCCTAATGCTGTTGCAGTAAATGATCTCATAGCTGGAGGAATCGCTGAAGCCTGCTGATTTCTTCCTTTACTTCATCGTGTTATCTCTTGCCCGCTGTCCTTTCAAGATGGATGTCCAGCCCCCGTGCAAGTTTAAAGATGCGAAAATGAGAGATTAAAGAGACATCGTTAAGAAGTGAGCTCCTTTTCGTCCCGTGGTAGCGACAACGACAAAATTCAAATGCAAAACAAACGGTATCATAAGAAAAACTATTTTGCATCCAGCACACATGTTAATTGGAATCTATGTGAAGCAAACCTTAAGTGGAGTGGTTAACTAAATGCTTTACAATTAAGAGCGACGCGTACAATGTTGTTTACTTCCATCTTATGAAAAAAGTAGTCTCATGGAATGGCTTTGTTTATACACCACAAAGGCCACAACTTTATGGTCATACAATTTTTATGTTTACGCGCTGCGTCGCTCCCAAGCTATTGCGAAATGCAAACTCCAATTCGGAGTGCACGTACGGTGTGAGGCGCACACGCAGCGACCTCACAAAAACAAAGGCGGTGTGCGATGCTTGTTGAGGGGAGAATGGTGATGTCAGGCGCATACACTAAAAAAGTACGACACGTACCAAGTAACAGTTAGGGATTCTGTACCTCTTGTGTCAAAGTGCGACATACGCATTCTCGAGGATTGGCAAATAACGGGGACATTCGAAGTGGCACATACTGGATGATTCAATAAATTAAAATAAAGAAAAAGAATAAAGTAAATAAAGTAATCCGTGGAATGTCGTTAACCATTCTATTAACAAATCGGCGTGCTTTGGAGACATCTGCTAGCCGGCATGAAATGTTCAGGTGTTACATAGGAAAGCTAATATAAAATTTATTATATGTATTACCTGCATAACTGGGTCAGAATACAAGGAGGAGGAAAGAGAAGAGCAGAAGGCAGGGATGCTAACCAGATCGAATAACGTCCGGTCGGCTACCCTACACCGGGGGAATGGGAAGGGGAAAACAAAGATGACAGGGAGAGAGAGGAGGGAAGGAAAGAAGGAAATTAACGGTGAGTTCGCTTTTAATTGCTTTAATAGTCAGAGACGTTAATACAAGGGTTGTATAAGCAACTTGGCTGGTAGTTTCGTTTATCCTTCGCATATATATCCCCAAGTATATCCGCTGGTGCAGCGAGATAGTTGATAATATTGCACCATCCGAGTGCTGTTGCGTCGTACAGTGTCCGTATTGTCATTTGTTGGAATATTTTTTTTTCTCTAAACACAGACAGCTATAACTTACAGTTCTGTGCTAGTGAACTTGTAATCTGGAGAAAAGCTTGGTTCTGCAGCTTTGAGAGGACCGCCATGTATGCTGTTGCGGTTACGTGCGCGTGTCATTGAATCTTTGAACAGAGAACTTGAGGTTCTCGGGGAGGAGGAGTATCTTCGACGTTGGTCAACACGTTTTGTGACAATTAGGAACAAACGTGTGTCGTCGCCCATGCTGCAATGTTAGTCAGACCTGTGTATTGCGTACCATTTCTTTTTTTTGTGTGTGTGTGTGTGCGCGTGTGCGCGACGGCTTTATTTGTTGACCATCCACGAAAATTTTGAAAGTTTATGCCCAGGACATTTTATTGCTGGACCGTCCTTCGCACTGTTCGGTGAAATATGGGCTTCTTGTAGTGTGTTCATTTCTATGAGCATTTTTGAGAGAGCTCTCTCTTTTCACGTCACGTGTCCCGTCACTGTCGCGAATCACTGACCTCCGTTGATTCGCTATTTTCTGTTAAGTTGTTAAATTTCTTTTTCCGACCCAACAGCACCCAGCAGCTAGGCAGCCGCACGAAACCCGGGAAAGTAGGCAAGGAAATCTTCGCTTTGAGACGGCACGGTCCCTCATTCAGTAATGTAGTGCACTAGTAAGGCTTCCTTCGCGTGCAGTAGCTGACTTCGCAATGCAGTCACGTGGTGTGCGCTAGTAAAACGTGCATCTCTATTCTTTCCGCCAAATTTCCCCGGCGACGGTATATTCCTTCTGCGCCGCTTTGCTTATCTCAATCCGATGACGACTAGCGTTGTTCGTTTCCATCAGAGCCAATTTTCAGCGGGATGCTGCCACTGCTCTCCCGCTGATTTTACGCGAGAACGGGACAACTTTAGATGGTAATCGAGCGCTGCGGCTTACCACGAAAGAGAATTAAAGCGTAGTGTGTCAGTGGTGAGTTTATCGTGGCATGTGTTCGTTGAAGTGCAGAGAATGCGATGGATAGCGGTTGCCAGCAGCACGAGGCATGTGAATGTAAAACCATCTTTTAGCACGTTTTTGTGGCGTATATGGGTTTTCCGTCCCACGCGTTTTTAGAGAAGAGACTACTTACACAGCGGAGAGACACACGGTTACGATTTTCGATTACGTGGATAGAGTTGAGAGAAACATAAGAAAGGGGAAAGGCAGGGAGGTTAACTAGAGGAGAAGATCCGGTTTGCTACCCTTGTGTGCGCGTGTGTGTGCGTGCGTGCGTGTGCGTGCACGAGAGCGATAGCAGATATATTGCAGTAACTGACATCAAAGTTTACCTGTACTTTCAACTTCAGCTGTGCACCCAATTTAGCGATACATACTTTGGCCTCAGTTCGCGGTTTTTTTTTTCTTTTGTAAGAGCGTTGAAGAATTGTTGTTGCAAACAGTGCTATAAGAGAGAAGGAGAGAGATGCTGTCATTAATGATAAGCTGATGGTGCTAAGGTGGACGACGGTCTGACAAGATATAGTACAGGTTTTGAGCGAGAAATGATAGACCACACAATCGCACAAATGACACTATATGCTTACGCGCACACTCATGCACGACGTAGACTGTGGACGTTTACAAAACCTTATTAACGCATGCATATCTCAAAAAGAAAGAAAAAAAGACAGAACGGAAAGAAAGTGATAGAATCGTGTTTGTTCTCGCGCTTCTTCGATACGAATCTAGAAACTCCTACAGTTTGAATCTCGCGTAGGGGTGTAAATGTTTCGGCCGCCGTCAGAGATTGCCTGTCTGACAAAGGGCGACTGACAAGTGACAACATAACAACAAGATAACAACATAACAGCAACATAACACTTGTTGCAAGCCGAAAAGAGACTGCGCCGAACAACTAACTGCACGACAGAAAAAAAAAAAAACAGTAAGACGTTCTTTCCTTAAAAGCAGCATTTGGTCTTGACTTCCTCGAGCTTGCTGCACGTGGTGCTCCGGAAGCGCGGACAACGCTCGTACATACCGCAGCAGATCCGGGAGACCCCCCGAAGCCACGCAGGAAGGAAATAATATCTCGGAGGGAACATTACGTCAACGTAGCCAGCCTTCTCAAGCCGACTTTCCGCGAAGCCATCCCGTTCGCCGCTTTCTTGTCTCTCGCAAAGCCCGCCCAACACGTTACCCTCCACTCGGCGGACTCGGCCCAGTGTGCTTGGTTACCGGTAGGTTTTAGTGGACGCGCACTGACTTGTTCGGGTCCTTTGTCAGCCGCTCTGCGCACATTTCTTTTTTTTTTTGTTCCCGATACGCTTGTGCGATTTCGGTCGTTTATTGCAACGCGTACATTAATTTGTTTTCGTTGCAACGGGAGAGTACGACCACTGCACGTTGCTGTCGCACCCGTTGCCTTTTTAGGAAGAAAATGCACTGAGTGCGGCTAGCGTGGCGCTGGATGCCACTAAAGCTCACCAGGACATGATCACGTGTTGGGCCGACTTTTCTTGACTTCACTTCTGTTACGTAACGCTCTCTCCTATAGTATTTGCTCCTTCCGTGACAACACAGTTCTGTCCAAGCCAAAACCTCGGAACTGCATGATAGAACCAAGGAGGTTATAGAAAAACTGTTTTTCTTTAACCTCCTTGGTTCTGTCATGCAGATTATGTGGTACAGCGCGAGACGGGACAGGGGACGCAGGAAATAACGAGGACACGCGCTTTCTGCCAACTGAAATTTTATTGCGTGATACAAGGTATCATATAGAAAAAAAGAACAGAGGGAAAACGACATGTAATAGATATATGTAAAAACAAACAATAAAGATGGAAAAAATATAAAGATAAAAAACATTATAAAGATGCCGATTTACATATACATATGTCGTTTCCCTCTGTTTTTTCTATATAACACCTTATATCAGACAATAAATTTCAGTTGGCAGTAAGCGCTTGTCCTCGTTTCTTCCTGTGTCCCCTGTCCCATTTAGCGATGCACCACACGGTGTAAAATGGAAAATCAATTAACCCAAAACATCACCCTTCTGTCATGCAGTTCCGAGGCTTTAGTAGACAGGCGCGTGATGTCGCGGACGATCGAGCTGGCCCTACGTGCATTGCGGCGATAATAATACTCGTTGGGGGAACCCGCTCAACCTATGCAAGCTATTGTAACTATGGCAGAGTCATCGCTGCATGCGTCATGATGAGTACTGTTAATGTTAGTGAGGCGATCATATAGCAAAATATGTCAATGTTGGCACATGAGTATTCATTCCGCTCTTGAACCAAGGCAATGACGTTACAATCAGAAAGAGACTTTTAACTGAGGTTCTGTCGGCAGCAGGGCTCTGTTATTTCAGTGGTAGGAAGCGAGAGAGAGAGAGAGAGAGAGAGAGAGAGAGAGAGAGAGAGATACTGGGCTGAGTGCCTAGCGAAATGCCTGACATGCTATTCCAGGTGATTCAAGTGAAAGAAAAAATAATATCGCAGAAAGCAGTGAACGAAAAAGAATACATAGTGACAGAATTGCACGAACACAGCAAGGTGTGCGCCCCAGGACTTGATCTCCAACCGAAATGCGAAGATATGCGGTGTGTTTCAAATGGTAAGTGCCAAACAGTTTTTAGGGATTGGGGCAGATGCAATAATGCCTTCTTCTACGCTAGCGTCTCCTCAGCGGCAGTGGATTTCATAAATATGCGACAATCCCTAATATAATTTGTAACCAAGGTTGCTAACTTTCTAAATGATTTATTTAGCCGCGTGTTTCAAATGTGTAATTGAAGTCGATCAGCGCTCGAGGTATTGTGCAGGCAGGTTCATTCTTAAGGAAACATAAAGCCAGCTCGCCCACATCTTTCGGGTTCTGTATTCACTATAGTGCCTGCGAAAGTGTTGTCGATATACCAAGCGGCTGATATACAAGAGCAGCCGTGCAGCGCCATCTTCCGCATGTCATGCGCTATCAAGTTGTACGTTTCCAGACATGCCACAAAATGAAATTGGCTCATGCTCGACTAATGTGCGTTCCCTTCAACGCCGGGCCTACCTGACTTACTACTCAGCATAGACAAATCTTGGGCATAGTGTCCCGTATTTTTTCTTTTTTTCTACGCAAGCCCAGTGACTTCAGAACCAGGAGTCACTGAGAAGGCGGCTATTTCCCAGTAGTTGGTTGCAATTTAGCAGGCGTGGTTAGTGTCACGTCAACTATACCTTACACTATGCGTCATGCGAAAGCTTAGGCGTCGGCAGGAGCGACAGCGTGCGCTCACCGGGCTACACGTTGTCCACGCTTCGGCAACAGCACGTATGATGCGACAGGCAATGTGGTGGCGCCGCAGTGGACAATCGGCTCCCACGCATTTGTGGAGCTACTCGACAGGCTTTGTAAAAAATACAAGTGGCTATATGCCTTGAGACTAACGGATTGCATGGTCACCCATGTCCCTGACTATTGCGGTGAGCTAGGGGCAGCGTGCGCGCAGCGCTCTGCGCAAGAGATCTCGCTTCCGCACTTCGCCAACAAACAAACTACGGAGGCGCCTGGCGCATGAGCGCGCGTTTGGAAGCACCCGCTGCCGATAATTTCGTCGTCACACCTGCGAGGTGACCGACGGAGTTCCACGCGGTGGCCTCGGCGTGGGAAGGGAGGAGAGGGGCTGCTTGGGGAACCGGAGGTCCACACTTCATGGTACGAGACTCACGATCGAAGCGGCGGAGTTCTTTATGCCGCAACTGCCGCGAGGCCCACATTTATGTAAGTCCGGGAAAAAAAGAAAGAAAGAAAGCGACGGGTCGGGAAACGCGAAAGAAAAGCAAGGAAACAGACATCATATACCTATTTGCAGCAACGCCACGACGCTGACGGCATCGATTAAGATAAGAATAAACGAAAAAAAAGCGGAGTGGAAGGGGTTGGTCCAGAGAGGCACACATGCACGGTTCTAGAGGACCCGCCGCATGAGAGGCCCGGCTATACGACCATCGTCCAGAGGTCGTGGTGTCACGGACGACGTCGGGCGCCCGAGCGCCGCCGCGCAACACGCGGAAGTGTGCATTCGCGGCGTCGTCTATTTCTGCGAGGTTCCGTCGGCTGGCTGTCCGCTTTGCTCGCACAGCCAGCAGCGTTCCACTTCCGCGTGAGCAAGGGACGGAAGGCGGCGAGGAACAGTCGGGGCCCCCAGAAGCGCCAGTCACCCTCACTTCACCTCGGTCTCTCTCTCTCCTCCTTTCCTTTCACTCGACTCCATAAGTATATGCATGCCGGAGACTAGATTATGACTGCCGGAATTTGCGGATAAACAAAAAGAAGAAGAAGAAGAAAAAGAGAAGAAAGCGAGACGAATGCCAGTTAGAGTTGCGCGCGTCTTGGTTACTATTCGAGGGGAAGCAGAAAAAGACGTGTGTTTTATTGCCTGCGCATCATTTGGCGCAGGGAGAGTGATGCGTCGATGCCGCCTGCCGTCCTTTCAAGCGTGAAGGGTTACGTATACTGAGGTGGCGACGGCCATCTTGTACGGAATCCGCGCACTTCTGGTTCAGCGGCCTCTTTTTATTTCGCTCTTTCCTTTTCTACTCTCTCTCTCTCTTCCGCTCTCGCACTTTTTCTCCCCAAGTGCGTGAGGTCCTATGCTGCGGTGTTTTGGAACTCGGGTATCTATTTACAGGCTTGTTTTGTGTTGGCGGTAACCTTGAATTATCTTTCACGTGTCTTGGGTGTTCTTGTGCCTTGTGCGAAAGACTTTTAACTCCAAAGAAGGCAGTACCTTCCGTACTTTACTGATGCTGTTTGCTTATCAACGCAATCAGCATCTGATAGGAACTTCACGCAGTTTGCGGCATGTCTCCCTGTCCCATTGCTTGTCCGTATCTAACATTCTTTCACTCCAACTTGGATTACTTGGTATGTGACACTTTGTACGTGTTCAGCTTTAATAATATTCATCATAACATATACAACATATCATCACCTACCATTGGGTGTGAAATTATTTCGCACCCATCATGAGACAGATTGCTAATCACATTAACGTCGCTAGTCATCTACGAAGAATGGATGCGCCGCGAATTTCCTAAATGCGGAATTTCTTCACAAGCCTCACAAGATAGATTGGGCAAAAGGTGCAATGTTCAGCCTAATTGATAGAACAGTGGGGGACGGAAAAAATTTACAAAAAGAAACCAGAGAGGAGGATAGAGAAGCCCATGCCACAGTTGTCATGGTATATGATACAAAGGAGATAGAAAGCCGCCCAATCGTTTGTAAAATACAAGGGCTTCTAAATATGCTATAGTGTGACAGCGTCTTGCGGCGCAGTGAATGGGACAGCTCAGCAGAGGATGCTGTGACTCGTGTGCGTTTTAATTCGGCCATGACAGAGCCACCGCAAGACACAGATGTGCTGATAATATTAAAGGCGGGGATATTATTAAAGAATTTGGCGGCTGTACGAGGTGCGCTTATTGAACTCTGAAGTTTTACATGCCGCAGCCGCGATTTGATTACGAGGCACGCCGTATAGTGGGGGACTCCGGATTAATTTAGACCACCAAGGGGATCTTTAAGAGTGCCCCCAAAGCACGAGACACGGGCGTTTTCGCGTTTAATTCGCCCCCCGTCGAAACGCGGCCACCGCGGCTGGGATTTGATCCCGCGACCTCGTCGTGCTCAGCAACACCACCGTAGCCGCTGAGCCACCGCGGCGGGTGAGGTGCGCTCATTCTTACCCAACGTTATGTGTATACAACGGGCACCCCTTGTTGGCCCCAGATAAGTTGTCAGCTAGCAGCTGAAGCTTTACCTTGACGGTTACATTGCTGTCAGTAGTAATTCCCCCCTTACTTTCCGCCAATTAATTAGAGACATTAGATACATTTAGACAATTAGAGGAAATTACAGACATTAACATTTCTTCCTGCCTTTCTTCAGATGTCAGAGGATGTAAGATTATTGTTTGTATAATGTAAGAATTATTGGCGAATATGATGTTGTCAAATGAGAAGTGATGTAAAGGTTGCATAGCATCTACGACTTCATATAACGATATTCGAGTTACGTGCACGTTGCCTTATACCTTTGTATATCAATTGTTCTCCTCCCCTCCCCCCTATATAATGCCCAAGCTGGGCCTTTAGAGTAAGTAAATGGGAAAAAATGGAAACGAACGAACGAGCGAACGAACGAACGAAAAAACGAACAAAGAAGCAAACAAAAAGGCTATGCCAGCTGAGACAACGAAGTGAGGCACAGTCGCGTTAATTCGTATACTGTCGTTCGGCGTTCGCACAAGACGCTGTCGTCAGGTGTTTGCAAATCTCTGGAAACACGATGGTGAGGCTACGTCATGGCACCCTTCCGTATACCTGCTGTCCACAACTTTCTCCCACACCCTACGTATATTATTATCCGGATAAACCTGTCTTTCTTTCTCTTCCGCTGTGCCAGCTGGCTGCTCCCGTTGAACAGGAAAGCCACTGCGCGCTAATTCAAATGGGTCAAGATCGCTTCAAGGCGAGAACTACGGAAAAGAGAAAGCGAACAGCTATTTATCCTGTTAGTCGAGTTTGTGCTCCACGCGTATCGGGTATATGTTCAGACCAGGTACGAATGCTAACATCCGCTAGCGTAACTGGCTGCTCACAGGCCTGGCGGCAGTCTGAATGAGAGTGCCCCATATATTATGGCGCTCAAGAGTCGCCAACGAGCGGCCAGATATTATCGCGCTGATGTTTGATCGAGAGAAACCGCAGGGTAACGGAATCTGCTCAGGCAGACGGAACACTCGGCAGTAACTCAAAGTCTGTACTGGGAAATTATTCCTTCTAAAACTGTATTTTAGTTCATCTGGAAGATAGAAAAAAAGAGAAGATTATTACCGAATAAAATAAAGACCAAACCTTCTCGAATTTCTGGCCGAAACATCAACGCCCTTACGTCAATGTGACGCCATGAATTTCAACATATTATTGTCGCACTTCGGCCGTCTTTGGCGCAATAAAGGTTTTCGAAGCTTCCTATAGGTTGTGTTAGGTTGTGTCTTTGGTTCCGATAGAATATTACCCGGCAGTGGCATTAACCTGGCTGCGATTACAGGTATCATCTATGCTCGCCCACTTAGAAGCAACGTTGCTGTACCGCTCATGTGATCGAATGGCGTTTACGAACGCTTACTCCTGTACCATGTTGGAATAGCCGATATTCCAACACGGGACTCCTGTAGGCGCGAGGAAACCACTGAGCAGCAGTCCTTGCCGCCACGTCCAACGCCTGCTCTATCCGGACAACTTTAAGCTGGCTGGACTCGAGGCTGTTTTTGTTTTTTTCTGAGTCGAAAATACTCGGATGGTGGCCACATTCGTAACTGGCGCAAAAAAAAAAAGCTGTTCGTGCGCTGTTGCAGTCTTTGAAGTGCACTGGCCTGACTGACTGTTTATAGTCCTTCTGTGCATACATCTTCCCGTGTGCACGCCGTGTTCGCACTCTCTCTCTCTCCCTCGTTTCCTTTTGTTTCACCCTTTTCTTTCCCCTAGAGTAGGGTAGCAAACCGGACGCTCGTGTGGTTGAGCTTATTGCCTTCCGCCTTCTTTGCTTCTCTCTCTCTTTCTCTCTCTGTCTCTACTGTCTCTTGATTCGGGTTACGGGTCTGTCGCAGGCTTCAATGAAAAGATGACATTTATGGGGCAACTGGGCACACTTTATTCATGAACGACAGCCTACCGATACCACTTTCCTGATGCGGTATATCAGTGGTCTTATCCTCACCAAAATTATGCTATAACGCAGCAAGGACGTTATACGACTATGTGCAGTAAATACGCATGCCAATAGAAGGAGAAACCCTCTGGACGTTGCTAAGTAGAAGTTGTTGAAATGCGGGTGGACTTGTGAAATATATATATATATCTCTTAAATGATGCCCCTGCAGCTACGCTTGTGTACTGCAGTGAAGTATGACAGACAGCCGGATTGAGGCAATTGTCCAACAATCCAGTACATGGTGCAGCTACAAGAAATGCATCACTCGTCTGTTGCTTATCTGCGGCTCGCTCGGGTAACTGTTGCTGATGACGATGTTGTTGCCTTTTACCTATGGCTCGCACCCACTAGGAGTGACTGTCCAAGCTCTGCCGCAGAACTGCGAGAAATGGCTTCATCTTCCTGCTGACCTAATGATAAATGCACGCCGTTCTTCGAGTGTCTTCATCATTTCCTTTTGTTATCTTCTTCTTCCTCAGCAATCGGCCTCAATGAGAGCACGAAAGCGTCAGCGCGCGCAGTAAATAAGCGCCCGTTATAAGGGGGCACACGAGACCAATCAAGGTATTTACGTGGTTGCTCCACAACATGGACGCGACGGCTGTAAGTGCAGGGAGCGGACGCCGCGCGTAATGCATTCCATAGCCGCAAACAGGATAACGAAGGAGGATAAATTGCCGTATAAGCCGTGTTTCCGTAAGCCATTATACGGGGCAGCCGCCATTTTTTTTTGCTTGTTCCGTTCGTCTTTGTAGGAGACTTCAGGCTCATGTACGAGGATGCACCTTTGCGTGACGCCAGCTATATAGCCTCGTGCGCTAACGAGACGTACCGTAGCACATAATGATCGAACGAGGATATTGCGGAGGCTCGTTAGCACGTACCGTCTTTCCCGAGATCGTTATATCCACTTCAGTCACGAATAACGTTCGACTGTCGATAAATGTGCGAAATTTACATAATCTTATGCCAAGGTGCTGGAGACTCCATAGATAGCAAGTCAAGGTAGGACGAGAATAACTCTGCATTTTATAGACAGCCGCCATAATTACAAATTGATTAATTATTCATTTATTGTGCAGTCAGTCATGCTACGCTTCTTCATTAAAATTATGAATCGCCCGCTCGAATTACACGCACAGGTTAATTATTGGGGGGAAGCGTTGCAACGAGGGAAGCAAATCTTTCGCAATTACTATACCAAAACACCCCACTTCAGATGTCCCGTCAAACACGCTAGAGTCTTCACCAAAGCGGTCGTCTGAAGCAACAAAATTCCCTCAGAAGTGAAATGGGTGTACTTTAGGGAAGCAGAATGTTCAATTTACTGAAAGCTTAATGTTCGTTGTCTATCCCTTGCAACCACTGTAGACTACTGGCAAAAGTAAGTCGCGTTCACAAACGTGTTCGCCGTGACTGAAGGGGACATATGCCATCGCTAGCGGCACTCGAGAAGTTGCGCTTTGAAGGCGCGCCCATACAGGTTGATTTGGAACATCATTGCGTAAACCTTCCGGTATTTCTAATTTTCAAACTGTTGCTTTCTGTCTCATTTGACTGAGGTAAAAAAAAAAATTGAGTTTAACCACGACTACGATTAGCGGTCGTGAAATTAAATTAGAACGGGCTTACTTTCTGCAGAGCCACACCTTTTCGTCGCTGATGAGCGCGCACGTACACACGCATACGGAGAAAGAGAGAGAGATAGAGAGAGTACAGAGAAAGAACAGGTCACTCATATCCGTAGGTACGCGCCAAGCTCGTCGCATATCGGCGTTACCGTTCCCCGGAACAGTAGCAATAACGGGACAAGGTAACATGAATTGTGCACACGTATAGTCAAAACGTCGAAAGATTGCCGAATTTTTGTTATGTGTAACCTTCGTTTGGTCGCAGAAATTGCATACGTGACCGGAAAAAAACTTGGGCACGTGTGGGTCTGCTGGAGCGCTCACGCTGAGGAATTATGGTCCAACGACCCAGAAAGTTATAATGACTCATTTCCTCCCCGCAGTGAGCTCGGATGCCCTTCTGGATATATTGCTCTCGTTATAGGGACAGAAAGAAAACGTTACAAAAACAAAAGGCAACCGCTACAACTACAATTATTTCATTCATAACTGTATATTGATTAGACTGACCGATTAGTGGATGACCAATGCAATGGAGCAATTACTAAACAAGTAATCGGTTATTTATACCATTGTACGTTACTTTCCTCCCAGCCTTTATTAAAACTGCACAAACGTGACAGATATAGAAAGAGCTGGGTCTGGCTCTATCAGGGCAGTCTCTGCGACCCTTCAAAAGTTGTGCATCTTCGTAAACAATTGGCATTTCAACAGTTTTCATCTGTAATCTTCGCTAGTTTTTCTTGTGAACGCATTAGCAGCGACACTAAAAACTCGCTCAACGATGGCGCTGTATTATGGAAGGGTGGTGTTGTAACGTACAAACACCGTGCGCGAAAAATTTTGTTTTACCGCGACGCTCGCGTCTTGTTACCCTATGTGGCACCGCGGTTCACTGTTGCCGGAGCTAGGAGAAGGCACTCCAACACTTTCTTCACCGACGTCACAAACGTCGAGGCAAGGGCAGGCGGCAAATTAGCGAACGAATCTCGGGAACTATCCGAAGACAATATGGAAAGAGCTAAGTGTACAATCTCACCGAAAATGAGCATTCCGAAGTGGTGCCGCTCGCGCTGAACGCGACGAGGGCACGATTACTCAACGCTCGCGTTTGCTAGTCTGAACATGGAGATCAGCGAGGCCTCTGCGTGGCGGGAACGCGGGCCGCGAGAACTGACGTTCCCGCCAAATTCAAGTGCTCAAAGCTGCGTTGGCTGTTACAGCTTGTCTCGTCAACGAAGTAATTGGTTACACGGAAACTTTCAGTAAGAAAAACAGTAACTGTATAACGTGAGCGTTACCGAGTAAGATTTTAACATTTGTAGGCTCTCGTTGTACAACTCTAGAAATAAAGAAACAAGGTGACCACTTTTAAGAAAGAAGATGTCAGTGCGACGTTACACACACCCAAGTTCTGAACATGGCTGCCACCGCGAATATTGGACCACTTCCTGGCGAGAAAAGGACACTTCAGCCCTCCATATTAGCTGTCCGTTTTCCTTCCCCTATCCATTTCCCGGTCTTCATACTACTGCCAAACGCGTCTGACGCTTCTCCTCAACGGATGCTCGAAGTAAACAATAATTGATAATTTGAATACACTCTCCCAGGGAACGTGTCTCTTGGGAAGTGCTTGCCGTGCGACGCAGGTAGGGCTTCCTCCGTTGATAAGTCTATTGGAAAACAATCCTGCAGTAGACAAAGGAAAGGCAAATGGGGCTGAAGGCGGCGTGGTGTACAGTCGGGCTAAAACAGACGGCAAACATCAATAACAGACAGCAAAGTCTCACTGCTCATTGGCTAAGGCAAGTCACAAGGCCAAGAAAATGACAAGACGGACGCCAACGGTCTGTAACTATGCTGCAACAACAGCTCAGCCACCATAAATATACTTTCAGAACAGGCGAACAGTCACGTCAGTGTGGGCGAGCGAGCATGTATGTGTGTATAGGTGCGCCCAAAATTACAATAGCACGGCTGTATGGTTAGCGGCACATCGCGCCGCAAACACCTCTGCTAGCGTTTCTTTTTTTTTTTTTTTTTTGGCACGCTGACAAAACAGGTTAACGCGATAAATGCGGCACGCGCGCGTGTCTTGGCATTTGGAAAACAAGGTCGTCGGTGTGTTTGGGCGCCTTAAAAGACTACTGTTAGATAACGCGAGGGTTAGGGTTTGTATAAACAGTGCGCATCATACGGTTATAGCCATAGCGAGGGAATAGGAGAAGGCGGGGAGCGTATAGAAGAGTAGCGCTAACTTGCGTCTTTAAAACGTCATGGTCGCCTTATTGTTATGGCATCGCTAAGTAGATGCTTTCTGTCGGCGACGGGTGCATCCAGTCGTCGTGTCCTTCCTTCCTTGTGTGCTTACTTTCCTAGCGTCCGCGCACCTAACGCAATAAATGACCACAAGTTGCGCATCAGTAAGTCCGTGTCATCTCTGCGCGCCCCTGCGTGCAGTGCCAGGACAGGTGCACTTCGTATTTTATGGCCGCTGTATCGTCAGCGCGGCCGTCACTGTTTCGTAAGAGCCAGACGTTCCAGGTCGATCGAGTGGGAAATTATCGGACTGTTACGTCAGAGAGACAGAGCAGACGATGCGACACCGCGTGAAGAAGCCACTGAAACAGGAGTAAAATCGAAGTGACGTCTGCGCAAAAGCGCATACGCATAGAGGGTGCTTTTCTGCGACCTTCGCATGTATAAAAGATAACGTGCAAGGTGACCCGACGGACAGGGAAAAAGGAAACGCAGAGAACCGCTTCGCGTGAACGTTCCAAGGATGTTCTGCGGTATAAGCAGTTAAACCACAGGGTGGTCGGTACAGATGAATGCCGACGTGTATTGTCATGCGGACAGTTGCGGTCGGACGAATCGGTTATTCCTATATACTCAATGCAGGAAAACCACCGCAAGCATTGAAAAAGAAAAAAAAGATGTCCATTGATCGTATATTGTGCATTTATTTAAATGTTCAGATAGTTGTTTGAGAGCGCTCCGGCATTGCTACCGCGCGAATGAAAAACAGCTTCAAAGCTGTATTGCGAGAATAACCGGGTATAGAAGTGATGATCTTGCTCTGTTGTCATCGGTGAGGCCCAGTTATGCTAGCAGTAATGCTTAGTTGCTATTATACGACATATCTGCGGCGCTGCTAGCGAGCTCTGTAAACGACAACCAGAATCTGCCATTAGCTATTGCTGTTATCCGCTAAGCCTCACAGTGCAATCATGAGAGCGACGGCGAACGGATGGTATCGGCATCCAAGCTTAACAGCTGCGGTCAATAGAATCGGCAAAAGTTCGGTTTGATCAAGGCGTGGCGCCCCGTGGCTGCGTGTCCGTCTCGGCTGAGGGAGGTCGTGGGTTCAGAAACCACGTTGCCGCCGGCTCCCCAGCGATTATACAAATGGGCACAGCAACCGACGCTCGGCTTTGTTTAGGGGGTGAATCGTGCTGGAAGAAAGGAGCCCGCGCCATGCAAATCCCGTCGAACCCTTTGGGTACGACAAAACTCTTGAAAACACGTTATTAAGAGACTGCAAAAATATAGCAGTTGAAGAAATGGACACCTGTCCTTATCGTATACGTGCTCCACGCTCTTTTCCGCGCAGTCATGTCGCCGAACATTTTTTTTTTATGTGTGTGCGAAATCTTTCATGGCGTCGTACTTTCTTTTTCTGCATCGAGCTCCAAATTCTGAGCGGTCTTACTCCAATCGTCCCCAAAAAAGTTCTTATCCCCTTATGCTGGCCTTATACGGAGGCTAAATGCGCACATCTTGTACGGGTGCATCTTCCTGCCTCGTTATTCCCGCCGATTATGCCTATAGGCGACGACGGAATTTCTCTTCCCTTGGTTTGCCTTAGCTTTACTAACCGTCGGTTGTTGACCGATTGGGTAATTTACTTCGAGGAAACTGAAATACAATGAACACACGTGGACAACGCTAAATTTCTGGACGTATGAAAAAAGAAAGAGAAGAAAAAGGAAAGGTCGTGTGAAGTGAAACGGAACACGACAAGGCGCAGTAGCCTATATATAGTGGCCAAAGACCCGCTGCGGTTGCTTAGTGACTGTGGTGTTGGGCTGCTAAGCACGATGTCGCGGGGTCGAATTCCGGCCACGGCGGCCGCATTTCGATGGGGGCGAAGTGCGAAGACACACGTGTACTTAGATTTAGGTGCACGTTAAATAACCTCAGGTGGTCCAAATTTCCGGAGTCCCCCACTGCGGCTTGCCTCATAATGAGAAAGTGATTTTGATACGAAAAACCCCATAATTAAAAAAAATTAAAATTAAAAATTAGTCGCCCCAGTAAGCTTCGCTTCTGGATGGGGAACCTCGGCACGCAGGCTCGTTTAACCATGTGCGCGTATGCGGCAGCATTCCCCCAGAAGTCAAGATCAGTGGCAGTTAAATGCAGAGAAGCGTGCCGGTAATACACAAGTAAGCACAAGCATTAAAAAAAAATAAGTGGTAGCCCTGAGGAGAGTAGGGGATTCTCAAACACCCAGAGTGCGGGTATTCCTTAGGTCTAATACGAATGAATGAATTAAATAATAAATGAATTAATTGATAGGCACCTGTGTGCCATATAAAACGAACAGACAATGAGACCAAGAAAAGCATCGAGGAAATTTGCTGGGGTTGAAACTGTAATGCAGAAAAATGGTAAAGGGAAATAAAAGTGGCCGAAAAGATAACTCTTCGCCGCTGGGAGGCGAACCTGCAACCTACGCTTTACGCGAGCGTTGTACTACTATTTGTGCTACGGCGACGGCTACCAATCGTCCACCAACTTGGCTACTTAAGTTTTTTACTAGATCTAGCTTTGGGAGTGTTAGCCAGCGCCACTCGGAGCCCTGGTGGGTGAATGTGGAACATCTCCAACCCCCCCCCCCCCTTTTTTTTTTGCCCGACGGCATCGCGTGACGCGTAAACTTAGGAGAGCATGCAGGCACATGGCTAACCAACCCTCGTAAGCTACCAAATACATCAAGGCTGCCAGAAACGAGACCCTCGCTTCCCACGGACCATATCGCCAACGTCACATGGCTCCTCACTTCTTCAGGGGTAAACGTACACTGCACTGAGCAGTTTGTTCTTGCTCTCTACACGATACTGCAGTGCAGGGCATCGCATGCTCATATTATAGCTCTCTTCGTTCTGCGTGTTCCGAATGGGTGTCGCTTCTTTCCAATCTAACATGAATTTATTTTCATTTACAGCTATCTGAAATGGAGCAGCCGCATATAGCTTAGATGACTAAATTGACCACATTTATTTTCGTTTCAATAAAAGAAATTGAACAATTTATTCATTTAAGCTAGCTTTCTAGTTCGACAGCTTTTCTCTAGCCTATTCACGCATCTATAGTGTTTTTCTTTTCTTTTTTAACCTTTGTGGATACGTCCGTTGCCGAACGCGAACGCACGTGGTCTCATGCGAGAACGCTGAGGCGTCCGAAGGTTCAGAGCGGCGGTAGTCGCCTTCCGGCGCTCCCACCCATCGAGGAAAACATACGCATGACGAATCGGTTCGTATGCATAACCGCTTATACTAAAGCTACAGACGTGCTGGTTAAGGCTCTTTTCTTTACGGAATTACGCAACGAAACAACGAACGCTATCTAAACGCCCTCGCTGCAACCAATATACTCCTTAAGTTAATCATTCGTTTGATAAAGCGAAGGGCTTTGCAGCGAAGCGTTCGGCCGCACGCATTGATGCGTCCATCGTCGATGGTTGCTGCAGAATTTTTTTTTTTTTTTGTGAGCACATTGGCTACAAGGACAATTTGCCTCCGGCGTCTACACATATATATAAATTAACGACGGTGATTTTTTATTTTGTATTCTTCAGATATTTAGCAGTTCGCAGTCAAACGCAGGGCAGTCAATCGCAAGCATGAATATAATAATATATAAATAAATAGCAAATAGATAATGTGTATCCCACTCCTCACAGTCTGATGTGTGGTGCTGTAACAGGCCGCCTTCTAGTGTTCACATACACTTCAGGGACATTTGGCAGAGATGGTCACTTCTAAAGAAAAAGTAATATACGTATATGAGAAAAATATTTTTAAGATCTTGACTTCTCGCAGTTTTTGCAGTAACACACGAAAATGAATGATTGAATCAATGAATCAATGAATGAAGGATTGTGCCGCGAGACTTCTGTGCAAGGCCACACGCGGTCCGCGACCGCCGAACGTGTACGCGTTCCGGCTGGGGGGAATAAACGAGACGGCGCGGGTCCCGGCGGGGCGTGATGATGTGCAGTGGCGCGATCCCTCAGTCGTCCGATGAGGCGATGCCGCCTGTGGTCCTGCCTGCGTAATTGGTCTGCGCCGCCGACGTCGGCGGCTTTGGGGGCACGTCCGGCGCCGCGCGTCCTTGGGCTCCCCCGCGGTATAGCAGCGGCGCGCGTACGGCCAGCGTGTGTGTAGGGCGGGTCGAGGTGAGGAAGGAGATCGCAGAACGGGTAGCGCATCCATGGAGGGGTGCCATAGGAGGAGGAGAACGAACGCTGTCTGGTGCACAGTCGGCGACGGCACTCCTTCGGTTCTCCTGTAGGGCAGAGAGAAGCGCGGGGGCACGCAATTCAGTTCCCTTTAATCTGGTTCTGAAGTGCAGGCCGTTTCACAATCGCAGCCCGATTGTTCGCTCGTTGAATCTCTCGTTTAGTGCCGCGTCTGGCGTTTGACGCGTCGGTAAGGAATCCTACCTGTTTGTGGAGGTTGCTGCTTTCTCCTCTGGCAACAAGAAAGAAAGAAAGAAAGAAAGAAAGAAAGAAAGTAAGAAAGAATGAAAGAAAGAAAGAAAGAAAGAAAGAAAGAAAGAAAGAAAGAAAGAAAGAAAGCCGATAGAATGAGACGGATGGCCCATCCAGGTGAGGCACGGAATTCGCTGGAGCCGCCTTCTGCGACGAAGTTAAAACATCAGGGTTGCAACGTGGGCTTGTTGGTAATGCATCTTCAAGGGGAGTACGGTAGCGCGATTAAAAGACGGGACAAAAGAAGACACATAGGGACACACACAGCGCTGTGTGTGTCCCTATGTGTCTTCTTTTGTCCGGTCTTAGGCAAACCCGGTCGGATCATTCCGGCATCAATAGGTGTTCACTACGAATGTCCCCTTCGTGAAAACTGTGCAAGGAGAGGTCCTGAACTTGATACGTATGAAAAAAGAATGTTGTTAAAATGATGGCTGTGTCAACTGCGAGCTCGTACTGCGGTTGCAATAAACTTAGTTCAGTATTTCAGGGGATCGTTGCTAAATTAATCATAATGTCTCTTTTGGGTGTTGCCCTCTTCTACGGCAGAAAATTCTAGGCGCGTTTAGTTGGATTGAGAGTGTATACGATAGGCAAAATAGGGCACGCTTTGGACATTGTTATATGGGAGCACAAACTACTGCAGGTTCTCAAGCTGCTTGCCAGGCACGTATGTTGGGTGAACTGTTTGTTGGTGGGCTCGACATACGTGTCTTCTGGAAAAAAAGAGGGAAAGAAACCGATGCGAAAAAAAATTTAAATTTAATAAACAATTTAAGAACTCGTCCTCGAGCTGGTTGACATGACGCGTCTAGCTGGGAGTTAGTCGACGTAATATCCATCGCGCGACGCGCAGGTTTCCTTTATTTAACCTTTATATTCATTTTTAGGGGATAATAAACAACACCGTAAATTTGCATCTATCAAGGATAACTTTCCATGTAATGCATTCCACTGGGAGCTGACTTATTCACACTTTTGCTGCTGATATCTGTATAGCACAGGTGATAAGAAGGAGACCTCAAGGACTGTTAGAATAAGGCATCCCATCGAAAGCGAAGAAGGCGCTGCGTGCTGCACTTCCTTGTGACAACAAACCAACCTCCGAAAACCACTTTAGTTTTATTTGGTTCTCCTTTTACTGCGCCAGATCCTGTGCTGTGGCAGCAATTGTTACAGGCTGTGATAGCGTGTCCGTGCTCTCGGTCTCTCTCTCTCTATGCTTCCTCCTTATCCTGACATACTTAATGTGCTGAAAAATAAATAAATAAAAGACTACAACATCAAAGAAACAGGACGAGCGTTGATACGTCCTGCCTTCTCCATGTTGTATGGCTTCGTGTTTTTAGCGCTGTAAGTATGTCAAAATATGATCTAACCAACTAGCCCTGTTCTTTGCCTTACGTTCTTATCTTTCTGCCTCCCCCTTCCCCGTTCCCCCAGTGTAGGGTATCGAACCAAGTTTCTGTTCTTGTTAATTTCCCTGCGTTTTTTCCATTCTTTCCTCTTTCGCTTCCTTGCATGCGTGTGTTTCGGGACAGACGGCACAGAAAAAATGGCGCAGGTGCGCGTCTTGGGACATAGTGGTTTTGGTACAAATGTGAAATACGAAGCCGCGATGAACACTATCTATCTATCTATCTATCTATCTATCTATCTATCTATCTATCTATCTATCTATCTATCTATCTATCTATCTATCTATCTATCTATCTATCTATCTATCTATCTATCTATCTATCTATCTATCTATCTATCTATCTATCTATCTATCTATCTATCTATCTATCTATCTATCTATCTATCTATCTATCTATCTATCTATCTATCTATCTATCTATCTATCTATCTATCTATCTATCTATCTATCTATCTATCTATCTATCTATCTATCTATCTATCTATCTATCTATCTATCTATCTATCTATCTATCTATCTATCTATCTATCTATCTATCTATCTATCTATCTATCTATCTATCTATCTATCTATCTATCTATCTATCTATCTATCTATCTATCTATCTATCTATCTGACAAACAAATGCAAGCGACACTAAAACCACAACGATAGTGGCGAGCATAGATTGAAGGGTCAAGTGCGTCCGCTATTTGATCATGAGGCAAAGCACGCGTGATAATATATATATATATATATAGAGAGAGAGAGAGAGAGAGAGAGAGAGAGAGTTCGCACCATAATAATAAGCTTACAGTGCCCTTAATTGCCGCCGCAAGGCTCGCTCGGGATTTCCGGCACTCTCTCTCGGGTTTTGTTAAGAGGGCAGCCTCACCTTTGACGCACGGATGTTAAATGCGAGTGCTGTGGGAAACACTGCCGTCAGGGTACACAGTCACACACGTGCAGAACGCAGGCATCGGTGTCGAGCCTGTAACCTGTTTTAGAATTCTGATGGAAGCTCTGGTGAGGAGCCGTATTTTCCCGGCCGTTGTGAAATCAGCAATTAGCCAACGGCAAATATAATGCGTTCACGGAGTACGCCATTTCCTGTCGCGCGACAAACAGCCTCAAAAAAAAAAAAAGAAAGAACGCTTGGGTGCCAACACAAAGCTGAAAATTCCGCCGTCGAAAGAGCGTCACATTCTAGGAAGTGAAGGCACAAGAAATATTCGTTTCAGCTACAGCGGTGACCTGCTAGTCGAAAGCGATGGCGACTCGCCAGAATATCCTGAGGCGTTTCTGAAAAGAACGGTATGTGATAGTATTAGTATAATTATTATATCAAAAACGACGACGCAGCCTTTTGAAATGCAGCTGCATATCTATGTGTTGTTGTGTACTTACCTCTTAGCACAATCCAAGTATGGCTTCGCAGTCCTAAAGCTGTTACATGCATCATTGACAAAAAGAAAAAAATACTTCGCGTTACTTTCACGTCTTCAGTGCATGACAGGGCGTACGGGTTACTTAACGCGGACAGTGTTACTGCCCGCTTTATTAGCGTCGAAGACAGCATCCACATTGCCCAGACAGTGCATGCACTGTAAATCTTGGACTAATGACGGTCTACTTGGAGGCCTAGGAAATAAGGCTTTTAAGGAGGTGAAATGGCTTGCCGGTATTTCGAAATTGTGTTCGAGGCGCGTTTGTATTCCGAATACGTGTCGCAGCAGTTCCTAACTTTCTAATCTCTTTGTATCAGTTGTGTGCTTGCGTGTCTTCCGGCGGTAACGTTTTGCTTCTTCGAAAAGCGAAACGGAGTAAATGGTATCTTGTTGCTTTCTTTATCCGCACATCATTAGAGAGGAATAGCTCAGCGAGCCAGCGGGCCCATCGGGCAAGCGTAGACGCCAGTGCGCATGCGCGGTACAACATGCGCAGTGGCGTCTACGCTGGCCCGCTGGCTCTCTGAGGTATAACTATTGCCTTATCTAAGCAAGCAAGTTGTTGCTAAGGTAAGGCAGTTGCGCAAATCATTGTCTAGGCTAGCGGAAACGCGCGTTATCTGCACCGCCAACGCTAATGAATTCCGGAAGCTCTAGCCGAGAGCCAAGGACTGCACCAATATTTCTTCCTTTCTGGCAAAATTTTTTCTCGTTGACGCGTGATTGCTAACGGGTGTTGGCGGCCATAATTCCGTAGGCATAAAAATGAGCAAAAAATGGTGAGCACGCGAAAACGCGCGCGCGCACACACACACGCACACCACACACACACACACACACACACACACACACACACACCACACACACGCACGCACGCACATATATATATATATATATATATATATATATATATATATATATATATATATATATATATATATATATATATATATATATATATATATATATATATATATATATCATGCGTTACTGTCTCGCAGCAAGTTCGATACGCACCGCCTAACAGGTCGCTTCAGAAGCACGCATTCAATCCTGCAAATGTTTGTACCGTTTCCGTTGCATCCTCAACCGTCACGTTCACCGAACGAAAGCCACCTTCCGACTTCTCTCAAAATTTTTGTTCCTCAGCTTCACCCTCTCCTTTTTCACAAATGATCCTGCGGCGTTTTCGCTGCCTCCTGCTTCGCTTCCTGCCCCGCGGTACACATCATTCACGTGGTGGGCGCGACAGAGAGCAATTTGGCGACGGAGGCTTTTCAAGATCGTGTACACTGCTAAAAAGGTCCAGAACTTTCGCCTGAAAGTACGCCATACCGAAGATCTCCAAGACGATCGACTGGCAACAACCTCAGAATTACTCTCTTTGTTGTTACATATATCCACTCTTAACATGGCCGTTGGATGATTCAGCGTATACTGCGAAGCCGATATTCGAGGCCTTCATCGAAGCACCACGATACTTGCGACACGTGGCTAATAAAGTAACAACAACAAAAAGTAACCTACAGAAAGTTTCCATCCTGTTTACTGTAACGATATATACGTGTTGAAATTGGTCGTGGCAAGCTTTTTTTTTTCTACTTTTCTTTGTCATCCCTGGGACTTCCCGCGTTTTCGCATGGATGGCTTCGGGGACCGGTGGATGACGCTTGTTTACCACAAGCCGCGTGGATATAGCGTGACTGCCACCGGCTTCTATAAACAGATGTTGATGCAGGCCCTACAGCTGACTGCATGCGCCTAATATGTGGGACTGGTCAAAAAAAGTCAAGAAAGAAAGAAAGAAAGAGAGAAAGAAAGAAAGAAAGAAAGAAAGAAAGAAAGAAAGAAAGAAAGAAAGGAAGAAAGAAAGAAAGAAAGAAAGAAAGAAAGAAAGAAACTCTTGCATTAATCGCACTGCCAGAAGAATGAGAACGTAAATATGAAATATTTCTCATTAGATCATCGACGCGACGCTCATTACCGTCATTTCGTCCGGCTCCGCGGAATGCTTTCATGCAGACAGTCGATATATAGCATATAGATGTAGTTTTTTTTTCTGCGTTTGAATTCACTGAACTGTCGTTATACAGCCTACAGACTTGTTGCCTTGCAAGCTTTGTTGACTAATGTTAAATACAGCTGGGCTCGTATTTGCAAGAACGCAGGTGTGTTAAAACTGTTGGTAAGAGCGCATTTCAGACAATCGCGATGTTGGACACGTTGTCAGCGAATGAGGCCGACCAACGACGCCGAGCACTTAAGAACAAAACGCTTTGTGAACGCGGCCCCTCGTTAGGAAGTTACAGACCAGCAGGGTCTAAAACAGGAGTAACTAGACCTGTCGAGGACTGTCCCCTGTAGACAACATAGGGATTTTATGCAGCCTAGGATACATTCTCGTCGGCGCAACGAAACCATAGAGCACCTTCTGTGCCACTGTCGGTTCTTCGGCGGTCAACAATATGCCCTACGTACACTTCTCAGCACCGCTTAGATAAGAGGCCCTTATGGGAGGCAAAGATCCTCGAAGAACTCTATAACAAGCCCGCCAAAGCGCTAGTGTTATTGTTGAAGGCAACTGGACTGTACGAGCGCTTGTGACTGACTACACGATAGTGAGCAGTCATCCGCGGAGGCGCCCGCGCTCGTTTGGTTTGGTTTGGTTTTCCTTTACTGATGACAGGAACATACATACTGAGCATTGCGGGGGATTAGCCAAGATTCGGAGGGTACTAAAAAAGAAGTTTAAATATTAGTAAAAGCAACATAAGTTTTCAGAAAAAATAAGTGAATGATAGATAACGCATGCGTGAAGAACTTATTTAAAGAATCGCCCTGAAAAAGCTAACGTTACCTCCACGGCTGAGTAAGCATCCGTGCCGCACTGTCCGAAAAAGGAAGCTCCCAGACAAAGGATGCCCGAAAAAAAAAAAAAAAAAAAACAGTACTTAGTTGCCTGCACCGCGCGCTTTTAAAATGTTTTTCCTTGGAGATGAAAAACAGCAACAGAGCAAGTAAAAGCTACCGATGTTTTGACAATCTCTACAAATTGCGCACAGTATAGGGTGGGCGCCAGATCGGCCCTGTGAATATAAAGGCTCACGGCAGGTATACGACAGCGTAATTGTGAAAATTTATTTCAGTTCCTCGGGTGTGAAAGCAATTTGTGTGCCAACAAAATAAGATTTGTCGATATTCTGCGAAATTGCATAGAGCTGCGCTCGTAAGGTCCTGAATAACTGCACGTTTACTGAAATTGAAGAAAACGAGTAAGAGCGCTGGACAACGGGACGCTAGTGAGGCAGATGAAGCGCTGACTTTTAACCGATATTTTATTGCGCACACAACAATATATACAGGGTTTGAATGTGCAGTAGGGAGAGAACATACCATAGTAGGAATAACTTGTCAGGCAGATAGCGACGATGGATAATGTGAAAAACAGCGCAACTAAATAATCGCCATCATCCACGTGCAAGACACGCGAGTTCCTTCGTGAGGAGGGATAGCCGACGGCATACTCACGCACACATCGCCTTTTTTGTCGATGCAAAAGGCCTTATATATCTCACGTGCACGCTGGTCACCATAACGCCTTAGTATTTTGCATTTGTCAAACAGTGCACGACAACCACACCGGGAGCTTCGTCTGTCTCAGTCACGTCCGGTTATCCAGCGTGATTACTCATGCATTTTCTTTAGACGTGTACCAACGAGCCCAAGTTAGCACTTTATATTGGAATTGACTCTCTCTTTTTCTTCTTTCTTATCTTTGTTTCCCGAGCAGCTCGCTCCCGAGAATAGCCGACACATTATACAGGGCAGGGACTCGCTTTGGGTCATTTTCTGTCCGTATAGATGACCAGCGACAATGAAAATCGCACCTAAGTCTCCCACCCCGTGCCAGGCACTCAAGCTGTTCATCGACATACCGGGGCAGCGCGCTTAAGCTGTGTGCCTTCACTAAAGTTTTGGCTAATCACCAATTGTCATATTCACTTAATTTTTTTCTTTAGTTGTGTCATCTTTTTTTCTTCTTTCTGCGCTGTTGTCATCGTAACGCGGAAGCTTTGCTTTCTTTATGATAAGTAAAGGATAACTATGAAAAAAACGTAAAGAGGAGAGTGCGCAGAGATAGATAGATAGATAGATAGATAGATAGATAGATAGATAGATAGATAGATAGATAGATAGATAGATAGATAGATAGATAGATAGATAGATAGATAGATAGATAGATAGATAGATAGATAGATAGATAGATAGATAGATAGATAGTTCTGCGTTTCTCGTCTTTGCTTCGGATGAAAATGAATGAGCGAGAAGGAACAAATAATGTTCCGCTTAAAGCTCTTCAAACTGAGCGGCACCCAAAATCCCCTTGCCTATCATAAACGAGAAAAGTGCTTCATTATTTCCTTGTCACGCCGTAAGTATCTTTAACAGCAATTTGATAACCTACAAAAGCTGCAGGAAAAACCTAGAACGGAACCCACGGAGATGTGTTAACATGAAACTATCATCCCGATTGGCTCCAGCATTGTCGTCTTCTTCCACAGCTGGCTCCTTGGCACCCCTCGGCGCTACCGCGCGAACACGCTCATGTCAGTCCTCCCGCGTGCGTCGACGAAATTAATTAATTAATTAATAATTAATTAATTAATTGTGTATTAAATAAATAAATAAATAATTAATTAATAACAACAACGAAACCAAAATACAACGACGTAAGCAATTTTACAGCGAAGCTGTTAAGGCCTAGTTCTCCCAGGATCGGGTCCGTGTGTAGACACAAAACCCCCATACGTGGGCCGATACCGAAGATAGTGCAATGCCGGGCCGACCCGTGGCGGAGGTGAAGCAGGCGTGAATCACTCCTCATACGTGGACCGATCCCGAAGACAGTGCAATACCGGACCGACCCGCGGCGGAGGTGCAGTCTGCCATTAAAGGGGCCACATACACAGCTTCACTGGTCATGCTTCTTCACAGAGTGGAAATGCACTGTAGCTTTGCTTAGGCATTTACCTAGAGCATAACTTAAGAACGGTATGTGGCGCAAGGTAAAAATTACCGAAAGAAATAGAAGGAGACAGAAAGAGCGCCAAACTCGCAACTAATTTTTTTTTTCCTTAAGAGGGCTATGAAACCAAACTTTCGAGCTTAAATTATGCATTGCACGTTAACCGCACGTGTCCCACAGCGAGGTGGCAAAATTTGAGTGCATTCGGTGTCGTAGAATATTTGTATTTGAACTTTTTAAATGTCGCAGTTGAACCATAAAGCAGTCTGGCTGCACTGAGTTGTGACGAAATGAATGGGCGCTCCCGGAAACGTCTCCCTCGGGTAACAGAAGCCGGTCTCGAAGGCCATGCTTTTGTGTACTGCAAACGGCCGAAATGATTGCAGGAGCTGATAATGCGCCTTGAACGCCATGCGTCGCTTCGTCTTTGCATGTGAGTCTCAGCGCACCTCTGTGGTTTGCTGCTACTTTTTATCGCGCAAGTGAAGAAATGTCGGCCACAATTCAGCGGCCATGCCGTTACTACGCCATTGCTACGCCAGTGGGTGCTATAACGTGCGGAGAAGGACGTACGATGTGGCCTCGAACTGTTTCGAAGCGGACGACACAAGAGAGGCTCCTCAGTTCCCGAAGTCACGCAACCTTGTCAAAATGGCGGTTACTGTCGGTGGGTGGAGTAGAGAGGCAGCGATTTCAAATTGAAATTTCTGGTTAAAATGTGGCCCGGAAGCCCAGTTTCTTTGTGTGTGTAACCATACTGGGCCCCCTACTCTCAAATACAAATGTAAACTGGGAACTGTTGGACGACCTTGTCATGGTGCCTTTGAACTATGCACCAACTAGCCCAACATAGTACTCATCGACTTATTGTCACCAGCCTATATTATGAATAACCCCACTGCGGAACTAAGACCAGTCCCGGTGATTCCTAACCTGATCTTATGCCTTAGAATTTTCTAATACTATCCCTCCACCTAACCATCACAGCCCTCGACCTCTTTTCTTATCTTGGCACCATTTCTGCTGCTCGGATAGTCATGCCTGCTTTGCGCAATAGACACGGCTTGCCAGACTCCGCTTCTTTCACTTAATTTCAACTAAGATACTGTGTACCAGTGTTTGCCCTCTAACCCATACTGCGTCTTCCCATCTCTGATCATTACGCCGATCTCTCTTCTTTTCATCACCAATGGCACTGTCCTTAAAATAAATTTCCGTATTTATTTGAGTTTCGGCTTATACTGGCGGAATGCACTAGTTATGCATCTTTATTTTTTCTGGGTGTCAGTAAGCTGAAAGGGATGAATCGGCACGCCTTCACAAATGCGTTCCAGCCAATTTCGTTCTACAGGCTTTCTTCTCGCGATCCGGATCACTGATATGACTCATTGGTTCAGATAAAGGCACACGTTCACAGCTTAAAGAGGCTAACAATCGATCAAGAGCCCTTCAATTTATGAAATGTGTGTGTAGGAGAGCATGACATCATGGCAGAAAGCAGCTACTCTTCGATTAAGCAAACGATACATATCACAAATATGAAAAATGTAACGTAAATAATAGTCGGAAGGTGCTAACGCATATTTCAAAGTACGTCACGTAATCAGTGATATGATCATGAGGAACGCCGTACGGGGTGACACCGAAATAATTTCGACCATCTGGAGTTTTTCGACGAGCGACCAATACACAGTACAAGGGCGTTTTTACGTTTCACCCCCCGAACGATACGCGGCCGCCGTGGTCGGGATTCGATCCCGCGCCCTCGGGCTTAACAGCGCAACGCCAAAGCCACTACGCCATCACGGCAGGTTTCACAATGTTGAAAACCGCGCGGTAAAATAACTTTCTTTTTCTTTTAAATTTATATTGCTAGCGCTCTTTTAATTGACCTCGCGTTTTCCTGCCAAGTGCTCTATAGACGGCTTTGCACGTGTCTTGGCATCAGAGAGCCTGTGACCCCAAGAAATTTCCGGCGGGTCTTCCCGCCGTTCCGTGTGTTATCAGCTACTATGCTCAAGAAAAGAAAGAGGGAGAAAGAGAGAGAGAGAGAACAAAAGAAAGACAAAGCGCATTTTCGCATTTGCTTCATCGTACGAGACTCCCGTTTCTGCGGTCTCAAATAAAAGAAACACGTATTATGCCTGAAGTTTAGATATTTATAATTTATTGTGTAACACACACACACACACACACACACACACACACACACACACACACACACACACACACACACACATATATATATATATATATATATATATATATATATATATATATATATATATATATATATATATACGGCGAAATTTACTTGCATATTTGTGATTAGCTGCGGAGAAAAACTGCTGAGAACCTGCGCGCTTCTGTTGTGCCGCGGTGCACTATGGCTCACCATTTGTCTTTCCTTGCGCACTTCATACCTTTGAGTCCGGGAAAACTGAAAAGTTGCCGGGTTCTTTCTATGGAAACAGCTGAATAGTTTGCAGAATCCAACGGAGACACCCTAACGTTTGTTTACTCGTCTAGCACATTTGGGGCTGAAGTGTTTGAAAGAAAGAAAGAAAGAAAGAAAGAAAGAAAGAAAGAAAGAAAGAAAGAAAGAAAGAAAGAAAGAAAGAAAGAAAGAAAGAAAGAAAGAAAGAAACGAAGAAAGAGCATGGTAGGGGGTCGGGGTGGAAGGTTGCTCCACTGCCAGCTACCGCGTCACCGCAAGCCGCAGACGCCGCCGTGTCCTGCGCTCCGAGCAGTCAAGGCGTCCGCGTGCGTCCGATTCAATGTCCCAGTGAACCCGGCAGGCTTTAGAGGTGCGGGCGCAGGAGTAGGTCAGCGCGGCGTTTCACTTTCGAACGTCAGCGCTCGCCGGTGGGCCTTGACCCATTGGGGGCCGCGCCAAGCTTGTTGTCTCCCCGTGCGAGCGGACATGTAACAGCGCACGCAGGCACGCACGAGCCTAGAGAACGACAACACGTCCAGTTGACGTCTGCCCTCTCACCGAGAAGTGCCTTCCGCTTCGTGCGTGCAAGGAAAGCGGAAACACGGAACGTTTTCGTCGTTTATATGTGTTGATTAATTTGGAGCGTAGAAAAATAGGCCACCGAATTGTCTGCTATACATAAACATCTAAAGAAATTATCCTGCGAATTTCAAATCTGGCAAGCTTAACGGAATAAAGGAAAATGGATCTAAGTATAATAAGCCATCACGCAAGTCATGATCTACGTGCAGCCAGGAAGAAAAGGTGATCTATCTGCTGCTGGTGAACGTCTAGCGCCTTCATAATAGCACCACATTGGTGCAGTCAGTACACGAAAGGCTGTTGCAGACTGTTACCAGAAAAATGTCTAAGGATAGCAGCAACAACTTTAAAGAATCAACCAATCCCCTAATACTGCAGTCGCTTCCGCGTTAAGCTCCGTAGATGTGTCGTGCGCCGAAGTGGACCGTTCACGAGCGAAGGCTCGCGACAGCCACACTATATAGCGGCTCACAGCCCCCCGCGCTGATGATTCGGCGCCAACAACGCCGCTAGGCTGCAGCCCGCTTCGCATCGAAGCCCAGAAAACCGCCTATGGTCACAAAATGCTTAACTTTGTCACCGCTTTATGCCTGCTCATTTCCATAGTGTGACAGGGAGAAGACGACATGATTGTCGCGGTGCCATCGGCATGCGAAGTGCGAGTATATACGGGCAAACCGTTTCGGAATACACCAGTGTACTGGGATCAGTCACAGGTCTTGCAGCTCTCTTTAGTGAGACGGTGGTCTTGGCTGTGGCAGAACGTTGCTGTCGCATTCTGGTACTCATTATTCTGCGTACAATCGTGACCAGTGTCCTTATTGCCATCGTCTAGCTGCTACGCCGCTTGGTGAAACAGGTCCGGCAAAGAGCTGGTTGCGTCTCTGAGCTACGTCACCGAGCTTCGCTGTAGTCCTTTGGTTCGTTGGTCATGTGGCAGACGTCGCGCCGGCTCGGACTGTTTCGCTCGCCGGCAGGAAAACCACGCGGTTTCGCGGACAAAACCGTGGTTTATTGGTAGCCGCGCTGTACCCATAATAGAGCTCACACGATAAGTCTAGAGATTTAGACTTTTCTTCGAATGGCATCAGCACAACTGACATCGTCGAGTTAACCTTATTAATGCAATAGATGCGAGAAATTGCGCTTGCTGCAATCCATAAGACTGCGTCGTATACTCTACCAAGAGATTTCGCGGGAGGTCAATGCATAGGGTAAGATGTTACGGTGGGCCAGCGGCATACCGCGCTTTGGCCACGTTCGAAAATACGGCGTTGCTCGCGACCACGGAGAAGATGCGCAAAGCAGGCCCTGCTATGGTGTCATCCTAGCCGCCGCTTTTACATAGTACCTAATGTCCCTAGATCTTTTTCCAGAAAATCTAGGGACTTTTGGTATACTTTCACGGTGAGAAGCTGCGTCTATTGGCGTCTCGCGCGGTGGTGGTGGTGGTGAAAACTTTTATTCGACAGAAAGGGTGAAGCTCGTAGGCTCCACTAAACTAGGTGTCGTCCTTAGTACGGGACGTCATTGGTCGAGGCCGCCGCTCGAGCCCGTTGGACCAGAGCTCGTTGTTCCTCTAGTCGGAGCTACTGAGCAGGGTCGCCTCCCAGTCCTCTCGAGTGGGGTGGGAAATAGGGGATAGCTTGGGATTCTGTTGGCAGGCCCAGGCCATGTGATATACATCTGCCAAATCACCACAGTGCTGGCATTGCCCACTGATATTTGGATCGAAATGTTTAACTATAGCTGAGCAGAGCAACGTATTAGTTTGGAGGCGCCGTAGGACGCGTTCTTCTGTTTTGGATAGGCCGTTAGCCAGAGGGGGATACACCCGGCGCTGATCGCAGAAGTAATCTCGGATTGCACTGAAGCGTAGTAGAGGGGTAAGACATTCAGGCGGTTTAGGGCAACAAGGAGGTTCCCTGGGAATGAGTGCGTAGGCCGCTGCATGTGCAGCTTCATTACCTCGGAGGCCATGATTGCATGGAGTCCAGATTATTCGTTTTGGCGCGGGATCTCGGTCCCTGATGCAGAGTTTGAGAATTTTGTTGGCTAGCGGAGAGATTTCCCCTGCCAAGTAACTTTCACAGTATGCATTGCAATGTCGTCTGTAGCCGCCAAGGCGATAGCGACCTCCTCTGCTTGGTCTGGATTCGAGGCTCTATATGAGAGTCCATCCACCTGAGTTCCCCTATGTATAACCGCCGCCGTGTAATATCCCCTGGGCGATGGTCCGGCTACATAAACACAGTAAACCCCAGAACGGGAGCCAAGCCGTCTTTCTAGCGCTTTGGCACGCGCGTGCTTTCTTCCTTCATGTGTTTCCTTCGTCATATTACGATGAAGGAGGGGCACCCAGAGTTTGTTGCACCAAAGCTCTGGGATGTGCTCTGTGCGTTCAGGTTCGCAATCATGTTGAATGCACAGGCGGCCCAGCAGGCGACGCCCCGGGGCACTCTGCATAAGCCGTGTGTATTGGTTTGTAAGGTGGGCCTCCCTGAGCTCCTGAATAGAGTTAAGGACCCCCAAGGCAGATAGTTTCTGATTGAGAGTGCTGATGGGCAGGTCTAAGGCGTGTTTGGTTACTTTGCTGAGGATTGCATCAGCCCTGTTCTCCTCGTGTTTAGTCATTCTTAAATATGGAATCGAGTAAAGAATCATGCTAGTTACAAAGGCGTGGGCGAGCCGAAGCGCGGCCCTACCACGTAAGCCCCAGCGTTTGTTTGAGACTCGGCGGATCATACGTCCTACCTGTTCCCCAACTTTGCGTAACTTGTACGACGCAGTTCCGTTCTTGGTCTCGCGCGGTGGTTCTGCCGCGATTCTGGCACATATGCCTGCAGTGCTCTGACCGCGTCTCTATGACATTGAAGCAGATTGCCCATGGTACTGAATATGGTATACTGGCGTCATCCCAGCCACCTATAATAGTTGTAGGACCAGTGGGGTTACAAGCTGTGTAGTCATATGCAAGTTTTCTATAGGCCGTCCGATGCAGTGCTGCATGTCAGACACGCTATCTATCACCTTCGCCGCCGCAAGACTCCGCCCAGATCAAGCCCACGACAGAGAAGAAGGATACTGATGCCCAGAAGAGGGAGGGGGGGATGGGGGAGGCCAACACCGTTAAACCTGGAGGGAATAAGGGCGAGGAAGAAGAAGGCAATGGGTGAGCGCGAAGTGCAAAGTGGTGGGAATGACATCTCAGATTGCTCTAGACATGGGGCGCAGGGCTCCCTCCCAAAACAGGGACGTTGTTTGTAGCTCCCGCTAGGCTACTGCAGCTCAAAGGATGAAAAACGAAGGCCGCTAAAGATAGAATGAAGAAAATTGCATATGTTACAGATGAGACCTCTGTTCACTTTCACATAAGCCGTCAGGCGCTGCACAACTTACACTGTCCATATGCATGTTAAAACATAAACAAACGAAACCGTAAAGTGGCAAGTTCTCGCTAGCATAGTAATATTCTAAACATCCCTGAACAAAAAAATTGCGCCGTTCTCCTCATATTTTTTTACGATTGCCCCGTTAAACATGGATGTTCGTAGCATCGGAAAGAAACGTCTGCGATAAGTGGCACTATATTTTTCAGCAGTTATACGTTCATTGCGAGTAAGCTGGACCATGGGCCTGGCGTGGACGATCTTTGCTGCCATATTGCAGCTGGGAGGCCACAAACGCGGTGAAAAGCGGCTCCTGCGCTTAATCCGCTTCCTAGCGCTGCGGATGCTTTCACCCGTACTGTCTTCCGGTGTTACACTCGGCGTCACACACGCGCTGTCGATAGGATTCCTGCCCCTGCGGCAAAATCGTATACCGTTCTCAAAGCAAACACGCAGCGAGCGTATACAAATGAGGGGTTTGGCTAACAGCCCGGCTAACCGCGATCCCCTACAGCTAATTTAACTTTCTCTTTCTCTCTCTCTCTCTCCCCCCTCCCCCCCACCTTCGTACCAACCTTCGCAGGGCGCGCCTCGACGCGCTGGCAGTAGCGAGGACGCCTGATGCGAAGCCGTTCGTTGAGCGAGGCCGTGGTGGCGTGCTCGGCAGGGTCGTCTGGATGCGAGACTCTCGCCTTGACCACTGAGTATATGCTTGTACACAAATAGGGCCCGGCTGCACCAGGCGGCGGAAAAGTACGGGACTCGTTGCTGCAAGTCATTTACCCCAGTGCGCTTCATGAGCACCGATCGCCCACTGGGCGCACAAGGCTCACCGCGCAGACGTCCTTGTCTCTTCTGTCTTTCCGTTTCGCGCGCAGGCTACTTCCCGTCGAATGGTTTCCCGCCACTTTGTTTCTCACTCTCTTTTTCATGTGAACCGTTTGAGGTACAACCTTATTATTGTAACCTTTATCGAAGGCATATATCTACACACCTACAGATGAGAAAGAGATGAAGAGAGATATAGACAGAGATACAAGCTTTAATGATATGCAGGAGATGTTAGCCTGGCTGATCGCCTGACACGTTACTGCAGGGGCTGGGTAATGATAATGATATAAAAAGTGATAAACAGTTAAACAGCACATACAGTCACACACACACGTGTACACTGTGGTGTAGAGACTGGAGCTATGTTTAAGTAATGCTAAATGTCTCGTTGGTTTGAAAATCTTCTGAAAACTGTTTGAAAGCCGCCTCCTTACGAAAAGTAGAATCTTTGGACCATGGTCACAGCTGACGTCAGCCTTAGTTGCAAAGCGCTATTGTGATTCTTTTTTAGCATTAGGGCTGCACGAAAGACTGTTGTGGTCGCACGACTTCATTCTGTTCGTGCGGGCAAATTTTCTTCATACCTTCTCACCTTCTATACTCATTTATACCCTTTCACGTTATCCTCCATTGCAGAGTAGCAAACCGGACAGTGACTCTGGTTAAAGTATTTGCATTTCATGTAACTCTTTCTTTCTGTCTCTAAGTTTCGGATGATTTTTGCTGGCTCTAACGATAATATTTATCTGAGTAACATATTACACGGCAGCATCTCATAGTTAGGTGCTGCGCCATATATCGTGTTACTCTTAGACCTGACTAAAAGTAAGCGGGACATCAAAACCAGCACTGTCTTACATTTAGGCGTGAAAAATGGGACCCTCGTATATAGTGCGGTGCTAACTGCTAAGAAAAGCACCTAATACTAAGGGACCTCAACGTTCCAACCTTTATTTTTCGGTGGTGCGTTCTTTCACTAGCATATATCCTACTGTATACACTGCCAGTTTCTTTTCTTACCCTAGCTTCTTGCGCGCGCCTTCCGTTTCGTCCTTGCGCTCTCTTAGCTTTCTGTTCCTTACTTCCTTTTCTTATTTGCAGTACTCTCTCTCTCTCTCATCCGCTCTCTTTCTCTCTTTATCTTCCGTCACCCTTCCCCCGTGCAGGGTAGCCAACTGGAACTGCCTCTGTTTAACCACCTGCCATTGTATGCGTCCTTCTCTCTCTCTCTCTCTGTCTCTCGTCCACTTACTTCGCGACCATTTGCTGATTGTGTTTACACTTACTGCGATTGGGTGAAACTTTCTAAAATGTCCCGGTAATGACACGGCCGCCTCTCCTCACTTGGGTCGAAGGTCCGGAATTATTCTGGGTGGGTCTCCTCACAGTTTCTAACATAGACATTAACCTCGTCATCAACGGGGCAAGAGCAGAGCGGCCTCGCTCCTGCATAACCCTCTTCTCTCCACCTGAGTACTTCACCTTGATGTCCCGATCTCCATCATCCTACCGCGGAGGTGAGAAAACTGGAGAGAGAAGAGAGAGAGAGAGGAAGTTTTCGTTAAGAAGCACAATAAAGGTGTTTTGAATGCATTTTTAATCCTTCATCTTCTTTCTTCGGTGTATTTTGTCTCCATTCGCCTTCCATGTACTTCAACAGCACCCCTTACAACAGCGATGAACGAAAAGGAGATGGCACGTGCTGGCTACGAAGCGAGTTTACTGCATCACCTATAGCAGCTTGTATACGTCATAAGAGTTGTGTTTTGATCTCCTATGGAATCCGCATGTGGAAAACATTACGTCGCCTGCACTAAAGCGACTTTTCTTCCTGAGAAGACGTCTTCGCCATCCACCACAAAGCCGTTGGCTTACCGCGTTATTGTTCAACCAACCCTTGAGTAGGCTAACATTGTTTGGTTTCCTTTCGATAACAAACTTATTGACAGACTGGAGGGGGTGCAGAGAAAGCCATTAAGGTTTATCCTTAATAAATACAAGCTAACTGACTCACCAACTAGTTTACTAAAGCAAGCTGGTATGCTAGCCTTACAAAATTGATCTAAACTAGCCCGACTGAAGTTTTATTAATCCATGAAGAAATAAAAATTGACGCATCTAAAGTTATCTCTTTATCACGTACAAGCACTACATGTCATAAACATCCTTATACCCTTGTTGAACACAGGCACAACTGAGCACGTATACTGAGTATGAGCTGCGTTCAGGTATACATGTACAGTGGGGTCCACTGTTAATGGAAAAACTCTAATGTGCGCCTCTCACTTTGCCGGTGCTCTGTACATGAAAGTGCCGGCTGAAGATGTGGTATGTCTATGCATTGCACGGGTGGGCGGAAAGGTTCGAGCGCCACCAACCACAAGCCATCTGCTGCAAGATCCGCACGATTATACACTTTCCAGGTGGGCAAAATTCCCACGTGCTCTATGCTCATGTGTTCCCTTTAACTGCCTGACTGCACTGTACTTTGTATGACATGTACGTTGGGTGGCTGAAGATCGACGCGAGCGGCGTCTTCAGCGGCGTAGAGAGAGAGAGAGAGAGAGAAAACAGGAAAGGCAGGGAGGTTAACCAGACGTAAGTCCGGTTTGCTACCCCGCACTGGGGGAAAGGGGTATGGGGATGAAGAGAGAGAGAGAGAGGCGTAAAAGCCGTTTAAACCTGGCCGCTACTCTCCAACCTCGCAAGGCTGCCAATCGCGTGCAGCGAAACCGAAACAAGGGGATTTCTAGTATAGCACTGCGCAAGCATAAGCGGTGTTGCGTCAGCAGGCGACCTAGAGTACGTTCATTTGCTTTTGTTTTTTACTTGTGCAAATGCCGAAGGCTACACGAAGCACATGTATAGTCAGCTTAACAAGCTGCACGATCCGGGGCAGCGTTCGGTCAGTGCGTTAGCAGCTGGCACATCTTTGAAGAAACAACGTGCACAGATATTCTGGATAAACTGTACCTGCAGGCCTAGAGTAATGAACGCGCAGTTCGTCTGGAGACATTGTTCCTTTTTTATTTTTTGCACTTCTCCCAGAACCACTACATGGTTGAAGGAATGCATGGCGATAACTGAACACAAGAGTATCAGGGATGAGTTAAGTAGCGAAATTGGAAGAAAAACGAACGATTTCTTCCGTAAATTACGCGCTTAGGTTCTCAAGCGGATGCTTTTCTTTTTCTTTTTTTTGCGTGAGGCGTTAAACGAATAGCATTAGTTTGGCAGCGAGCCTCTGTAGCGCGCGCACGCGTTCGTTTCATCCAACCCGTCTCTTCCGAGTTGTCCGAGGCGCGAGCAACTGCGACACCCGGTGCAGATCATGCCAGCCGCGCCGATTGGGATCTGGCTACAGCTCCCTCCGAGCTCGGATAACATCAGTAACGCAACTGCGCGCGGCCTTGTCCTCTTTGTGTGTCACGGCTACTCAGCTGCCCGAGCTCGCTCGGCCTGCTCGATTGCTGCGAATACTGCGGAGAAACAGGGAATCCTTGAAGCGTGGCGCCTCTGACGTCTCTCTTCCGCACACTGCAGCTCACGTCTGGCTTCCTTTCTTTCTGCAATAGCATCCGTGTGTGTGTTTGTCTCGGGATTTGTCAAGCGTGGATACTCCTGAGAGCACGCTCAGCTTCCCCCTTCTTGTTTTCTGTTTTCTTTTGCAAATGAGAGGATAAAATGTATTTTCGTGCAAGGACCGAGTGAGTACTAAACTTAAAAAATTGGAAAAGAGAATGAGAGAAGTATTGGGGCAACACAGTGAAAGAATACGCATAAATTGGATAAATTGACGAGGTGTCAAAATAATATGTTGAGGAAGAAATAACGAGAAGGTCGAAGAATATGATGCAAGCTATGTGGCTTCCTATATACGGCACTTTCTGCGCTGTACTCGAGGCGGGCTTTTCGTTCGTTCTTTCCGCACATGTCATCTCGTGCAGATCAGACCATTTTTCTTTTTATATTGCTTTTGTTGCTGTTGTGTACATATACATTCGCTACACTGAGCCGATATTGATCCATGCCTGCGATACTGGACCGCGTTGAATTGCGAAGGTCGTCTGCGATCGTCAAGGACAAGTGGAGAGTGTTGAGTGTGAATGCATAGTTAATTTGCTCGCGCTGTAGGTATAAAATTACTATTACGGTATAAAAACACCCGGGTATATATCATTACGTCACAGCTCAGCGTTTGCCCACACCTCGCTTGTCGCGGTGCCGAGCGTCGCCGCATGGCTCTCTGTACTGTTTGCCGAGGTTACGAAAGACGAGAAAAAAAAAAAAAAAGAAAGAAAAAGAATCGGGTCGTTTCCGACTTCTGCGCTCCCTTCAATCCCGCCTCCTCCACTTATTCTGCCTCCTTCCAGATTTGACCCCAATGTGCATGGTGCCCCCGAGTGAACGACGGGAGCCGAAGAAGTAAAAGAAATGGATACAAAACTATTCCAAGCATGCATGGCGAGAGAACAGAGGAATCGTACCTGTGCACCTGGATCATAATGCACCGAGGACAGCAAGAATGGCTAAAGAGATTACGCAGAAGCCAAGATAACGCTCGGGTGTAGTCCGTAATTTCGAACCTGTCGCTGAGGCATTCT